>NW_006796787.1:369696-437045 GCF_000442215.2 Lipotes vexillifer | reverse complement strand
GGGAAAGAGAAGGAAGAGTTTTTAAATTAGAGTTCACTTAACGTAAAAATAGAGCTCATATTCTGTCCAATTTTAATGTGTGCATTTAGTTGTCGGTTGGGCTTGCAAAACAAGGAGTTGCTGACTGGTAGGTCAATGTAACATATCACATACTTTTATATTCTCAATACTTATATGTAGGTTATGCGAAAAATTTGTGGAAAAAAAATGTGTTGCTGCTACTGGTAAAAGGGAACAAGTGATTTGTTCAGATGGTTAATGCCTATGTCTGTGGTGCTGAAGCAAAAATAATATACAGTATTTTGCATTAGAAATAATTTCAGCATTTCTGTAACCTCTCGGACCATTGCACACTTACCTGATTCCTACCCATCTGGGACTCCATGGGCAAAGATTTAGATGCTGCCTATTCTTATTTCCCCTTAGATTTTTCTGGGAATATCTTGAAAATGCCAAGTCTGGGTTGCTGCCACCCTCTGTTTCTCTCCTTTAGTTGAGAAATATTACCAGAGCATATTAATATAGCCTTTCCCCACCACCAAATGAACCCACTAGTATTTCATAGTCTCTAATCATAGCCAGGTTCTCATTGTTGTCAACAATTCTCATTTATCTCTGCTTAATCCTATGTCTCCAATTAATTCTGGCCAGATTCATCCATTGAACTCAAAACACCTTATTTCTCTTGTTCCCAAGTCTACTTTAATATTACTGCTCTCACTCCATTATTTTATTTAGCAAAAACTTTTCTGAATAGGTTTCGCCATCAACCACTTCCTCTCTAATGACTTATAAATTTGGTTTCCACATGTTTTCTAGCAAGTGGAGGGCAGCATAAAACAGAAACTGGACCTGGATGTTAATTGCAGTTCCAGCCTTTCTGGACCTAAGTTACCTCATGTATGAAATGGCAATAGTAAAAATGCAGCACACGGTTTTACTGTGAGAGTGAAACCAGACATAACACGTAAAGAATCTATCATATGCCTGGCAGAAACAAGGTGCAGAATAAATACAGAATCCCCCTCTTTCTTTCCTACCTGTTAAGACATGTTTTGCTCCTACTCTCACTACTCTAACCATTCATTCTGTTTCCTTCTGTGTTTCATTTATAGTCTTCTCTTCATTGTTTCCTCTAGTAATTTTACTCACAACCACACTTTAAAAACTCCTTCTATGCATATTTGTCTCAATTATATATCTTTGACTCATCAAAGCTTGGATTTGAAAGTAGCCTTACTGATCACCTGATTGAACTTCACTATTGAGTTATTTTTCTAGAAACATAAGAATTAATGGTGATAGAACCTCCATCTTCTGAATTTTTGGTTAACTGAGTTGCCAATTCTTTCTCCGAAGTTTCAATGTTTCACTTTGAATCACCTGGTCATCTTATAAGAATCTTGTATTTTTTTATAGTGTTAATACACTTACCATCTCATTATCTCCAATTTGCCCTTGAACACACTGAAGCTCAGTAAATTTAAACACTTCCTCAGGTTGTATAACTAATTGTGACAGAGCAGGAGTGAGACGCAAGTCTTTGACTTTTGTTTCCAAAGAGCTCTGATAATTCGTTTGCAAAAAATCTGGCTCAAGAATCCAGGTTTATGTTTGCCATGCCTTTTACATGGCACTGTTCTCCATGCCAAGGAAGTGATTTCTGAATACCATTGTGTCCTAGCTGTAAATTACAAATATTACCCCAAAAGCACAAGTAAATTTGTTATTAAAATATATTAAGAAGCATAAGATTACAGCCCACTATTTACCCTCCACACACACACACATATATATTTTCTGTTTCTTTAGCGTAAGATTACAACCCACTATTTACCCTCCACACACACACATATATATTTTCTGTTTCTTTATGTATCACATTATGTAATATATATCATGTCAATTTATTTTAAATCAAATGGGACTAAGTTATTCCTTACCCTTCTTCTTCTTTGTCAAAACTCTTTCGCAGACAATGCAAACAAAGAGTTGCTATGTGGTAAATTTTCTCGGGGATGATTTAATAGCCAATTTCCAGATGCTCTCATGTAGCACTCAGATATATCTTAATGTGAAGCAGTGACAAAGACATCTCTTCACTGGCTGTTATAGGCTGGTACTAATAAAACATAGCTAGCCATAGGGAGTACATTGGGATATTTTATGACTAGGAGGTGATTGTATGAGTTGTAAGTAGTAGAACCTGGTTACACAGCTCAATAAACAGCTTCAATAAAAAATACTTTCATATCAAATATACAATGCAAATGTAACATTCATTAGCATCATGTTCTCCATCATGTTCTTCATATACACCTGCTATTATTCTCAGGGTGGAAGCTTAGAGTCATTTTTTTTGGAAACATCTTTATTCTCCAAAACCGAATCTGTATGTACTATATTCTCCCCATCATCTACACTTCAATAAATGTGGTAAAATATTATCTAACTTCAGATTATTTTCCCAAGTAGATTATGATATGTATACCAATATATGAATATTATTTGAATTATAATATTATTATTAATATAAGATACTTATATATTTATAATATATTTAATATAATTTGTCAATAATTATTAATGACTAATTTAATATTGTTTATTAACTCATGATTGATATATAATTTATCTAATTTATTGTATATTAATCTATGTATTTATGAAATATATAATCTGACTAGCTACAATCATAGCATTCACATCAGGAAAATTACTCTAATATGTATTATGGGTTATGTCAAGAAAGTATTAACATCTAAGTTCAAATATTAATTACTTAAGCACCTATACACTGTGTCATGGCTACCAGTAAAGCAAATGTGATAGTAAACTGCATTAATAAATGCATCCCAAGTTTTAAATAAGGAAGACAATAGTCCCACTGTATATAGCACATAGATCACATCTGGGTGGATGTTGGCTCCAGACACCACATTTTATATTTATTATTTTCTTTTATTGAACTATAGTTGATTTACAACGTTGTGTTAATTTCTGCTGTACAGCAAAGTAATTCAGTTATACATATACATACATTTTTTATATAATTTTCCATTATGGTTTATCATAGGATATTGAATATAGTTTCCTGTGCTATACAGTAGGATCTTGTTGTTTATACATTTTCTATGTATAGCTTACATCTGCTAACCCCAACCTCCCATTCTAGCCCTCCCCCAACACCCACCGCTTGGCAACAAGAAGTCTGTTCTCTATATCCATGGGTCTGTTTCTGTTTCGTAGATAGGTTCAATTGTGTTATATTTTAAATCCCACATATAAGTGGTATCTTATGCTATTTGTCTTTCTCTTTCTGATTTACTTCACTTAGTATGATAATCTCTAGTTGCATCCATGTTGCTGCAAATGGCATTATTTTGTTCTTTTTTATGGATGAGTAGTATTACATTGTATAGATGAACCACATTTGCTTTGTCCATTCATCTGTCAGTGGACATTTATGTTGGTGTTTCCATGTCTTGGCTATTGTGAATAGTGCTGCTATGAAAATAAGGGTGCATATATCTTTTTGAATTATAGTTTTGTCTGGATATATGCCCAGGAGTGGGATTGCTGGATGATATGGTAATTTTTTTTTTAGTTTTCTGAGGAACCACACTGTTTTCCATAGTGGCTGCACCAACTTATATTCCCACCAACGGTGTAGGAGCATTCCGTTTCCTCCATGCACTCTCCAGCATTTGTTATTTGTAAACTTTTTGATAATGGCCATTCTGACAGGTGTGAGTTGGTAGCTCATTGTAGTTTTGATTTGCATTTCTCTAATAATTAGTGATGTCGAGCATCTTTTCATGTGCCTATTGGCCATCTGTTTGTCCTCTTTGGAGAAATGTCTATTTAGGTCTTCTGCCCATTTTTTGAGAGGGTTATTTGTTTCTTAGTTATTGAGTTGTATGAGCTGTTTGTATATTTTGGAAATTAAGCCCTTGTTGATTGCATCATTTGCAAATATTTTCTCCCATTCTGTAAGTTGTCTGTTTGTTTTGTTTATGGTTTCCTTTGCTGCACAAAAGCTTGTAAGTTTGACTAGGTTCCATTTATTTACTTTTGTTTTTATTTCTATTGCCTTGAGAGCCTGACCCAAGAAATCATTGGTATTATTTATGTCAGAGAATGTTTTGCCTATGGTCTCTTCTAGGATTTTTATGAGGTCATGTCTTATGTTTAAGTCTTTAAGCCATTTTGAGTTTATTTTTGTGTATGGTGAGAGGATATGTTGTAACTTCATTGATTTACATGTGGCTGTCCAACTTTCCCAACACCACTTGCTGAAGAGACTGTCTTTTTCCCGTTGTGTATTCTTGCCTCCTTGTAAAAGATTAATTGACTGTAGGTGTATGTGTTTATTTCTGAGCTCTCTATTCTGTTCTATTGATCCATATGTCTGTTTTTGTGCCAAAGCCATGCCATTTTGATTACTGTAGCTTTGTAGTGTTATTTGTAGTATTATTTGAAGTATCTTATGTAAATATATTCAAATCCAGGAAATTGACATCAGTGCCACGTGTGTATATAGTTTCTATGCCAGTTTATCATATGTGTAGAATCATGTAACCACCACTGTAATCAAGATACAGATCTAGTCCATTACCACAGGAGGATTATGCCTCCCATGTTGTTCTTTTCCTTCAGGATTGCTTTGGCAATTCTGAGTCTTTTGTGGTTCCATATAAATTTTTAGAATTATGTGTAGTAGTTCTGTGAAAAATGTCATGGGTAATTTGACAGGGATCGCATTAAATCTGTATTGCCTTGGGTAGTATGGCCATTTTAACAATATTAATTCTTCCAATCCAAGAGCATGGGATATCTTTCCATTTCTTTGAATCATCTTCAGTTTCCCTTATTAATGTTTTATAGTTCGCAGCATATAAATCTATCACGTCCTTGGTCAGGTTTATTCCTAAGTATTTTATTTTGGGGGGTGTGATTTTTCATTTTTTTTTTTAACCTTTCCTTTCTGATATTTCATTGTTAATGTAAAGAAATTCAACTGCTTTCTATATGCTAATTTGTATACTGCTACCTTGCTGAAGTTATTGACTCTAGTAGTTTATGTGTGGAGTCTTTAGTGTTTTCTATATATAGTATTATGTCATCACATAGAATGACAATTATACCTCTTCCCTTTCAGTTGGATACGTTTTATTTCTTTTTTTTGTCTGACTGCTGTGGCTAGGACTTCCAATACTGTGTTGAATAGAAGAGGTGAGAGTAGGCATCCTTGTCTTGTTTCAGATTTTAGCAGGAAGGCTTTCAGCTTTTCACTGTTGAGTATTATATTGGCTGTGTGTTTGTTATAAATAGTTTTTATTATGTTGAGATATATTCACTTTATATCCACTTTGGGTATAAAGAGTTGTTATCATGAATGGACGTTGAATTTTGTTAAACGCTTTTTCTGCATCTATTGAGATCATCATGTGGTTTTTGTCTTTTCTTTTGCTTATGTTGTGCATCACACTGATTGATTTACATGTGTTGAACCACAGGCACCACATTTTAGATAAATATTGACAAACTACTGATTCCAGGGGAAAGCAATGAAAATGTAAAACATTTGCTCATTAGAAAGGTAAATGAAATGGAAGATATTAAGGCTAAGGTAAAAGAAATGCTGAGGTGAGTGGGCAGTAAGGAGGCAGGAGAGTTTGATGGATTTAGTGAGCTTCAGAGGTATGAAAAATGTAACGTGAAAGGGGAATTAGCCTCATTTGTATAGCATCAGAAGACAGATTAGGATCATGGGAGTGGAGAGGTCATTTTAGGGAATCAGATTTAAGCTCAAAGAAAGAACTTTCTGACAATTACTGATGCCTAAAAAGAGACTAAATTGCCATTAGACACTAAACTTTTTTTATTGTTGACTATTTTAAGACAGAGTTTACATAGCAAGAATTGTTGTGCTGGAGAGGACCAACATGTACTGGATCTAAGTATAATAAACTTTTAAATTAGGTGCCCACATGATTTATATTCCCAATTGGACATATTTAAGAGTGAGGGGGTTGCTAATAATAAGTAGTTAGGGACCACAGTCCTAAATAGTAACATGAAACATAGAATCCATAATCTTGGTGATGATGATGATGATAGAAATCACTTTAATTGCATTTCCTAGAGGCCAGGCAGTGTTTTAAGTTATTTACATAAGAGATAGGGAACATTATTTTCTACATTTTGCAGAGAAGGATAACTTCAGTCCAATTTAAAGTCTTATAGCTGATAAGACATAAAACCAGCTGGTAAGAGGTAAAGCTGGAAAGATTCTAATCCAGATAATCTGTTTCTAGATTTCATAGACTTAACTACTACACTATACTATATATATATATATGTGTGTGTGTGTGTGTGTGTGTGTGTGTGTATAATATATATATAGATATTTTAAAAATTTATTTAGAAATAATTATAGATTCACAGGAAGTTACAAAAATAGTACAAAGAGGTCTCATAATCCCTTTCTTTAATTTTTCCCAATGGTTACATCTTATGTAAGTATATTCAAATCCAGGAAACTGACATCAGTACAGCGTGTGTATATAGTTTCTATGCCAGTTATCATATGTGTAGGTTCCTGTAACCACCACTGTAATCAAGATATGGATCTAGTCCATTACCACAAAGAGCTCCCTCATGGTTACCCCTTTCTAGTCACACCTATCCTCTCCCGTCTCACCATCCTTACTACCTGGCCACTACCAGCTTGTTCTCTGTTTCTATAATTTTGTCATTTCATGAACATTTACAAATGGAATCATACAGTAGGTGACCTTTCCATTCAGCATAATGCTGAATAGATATGTTTAGTAGGGAAATTTAAACATATCAATTGTACAATTTCTATGGACAAAATTCCATTTGAATTATAATAAAGAATTTATTTAAATATTATTTTATAAATAACATATAATGCAGAAAACATATGTGAATTGGTAACTTGTTTTGGAATAAGTATATTAAGAGCATTGGATGAAAAATGAAACATTTAAATTAGCTTAACCGTATAGGAATTGGCATTTTGGTGTGATCTGTTATGCTTATCTTCTAATGATTGGCTGTTTATTTTGTGTAACATCTTAAATGATCTGTTTTGTTGCCTATAAACAGAAAAACAACTTGATGTGCTGATGGGAAAGAATATAATTCAGCAATCAGCATTCAAATTTATTTTAAATTACATTCCTAGACATAGGGAAATATTAAAAAGGAATTAAGATTTTTTCTCCATTAGAGTTTTAGTTAGAACCACTTCATTAAATGACAACTTCAAAGTAAATAGGCAGACAATTATGTATCTCTGCTAATCACACTGGCTGGTAAAACTTTCTTTGCTTCTTATTTCCAGTTAGCTCCACCACATAATGTTTCCTATAAGATAATGCTTCTGACTGAAAAAACGAGGGAAGGCAAGTAAGCAAACCTAATTGCCAATAACATTTACATCTAAAACATTCTGTTATAAAACAGCTTAAAAACTCAACAGCTAACAAGATGAACACTTATTTCGGTTTCATTTTACTTTTTATTTCATTACATTTCATTTCATTTATTTTTGGTAAAAGGCAATGCTAATGCATTCTAAGCTTTCATGCACATAGATGGGAAAATCAATTGACCCACCCCGGCGAAGGCAGTTGAGCAGACTCTGGAACATGAGCCTTGATCTATAGCATGGCACAGCGCTGTACACACAAGCTTTGCCCAGGAAATGTTTGGACAACAGAATAGAGCAAAACAAAGAAAATGTACCATTAAGATTTTAATTCAAGTTTTCATCTAAATTAAATCAATGAAAATTTATCTTTTTTTTCCCACATAGAAAGTGGTAAAACCTATGTATATATGAATCATACAGATGACTATTGGGTCGGCCAAAAGGTTCGTTCCGTTTTTTCCGGAAGATGGCTCTAGTAGCACTTAGTTGTCTTTAGCTTCACTAGAAACGATTTTGTTAGATTGTATGCGACAGCTGTCATATTAATGTGCATTTAAAAAAAGACATCAAAATTGGTGAATTTTTGTGTAGCCATTTTAATATTGAAGATGGAAGAAAAAAGCAACATTTTCGGCATATGCTTTATTATTTCAAGAAAGGTTAAAATGCAACTGAAACACACAAGAAGGTTTGTGCAGTGTATGGAGAAGGTACTGTGACTGATCGAATGTGTCAAAAGTGGTTTGTGAAGTTTCATGCTGGAGATTTCTCGCTGGACGATGCTCCACTGTCGGGTAGACCAGTTGAAGTTGATAGCGATCAAATCGAAACAATAATTGAGAACAATCAATGTTATACCACTTGGGAGATAGCCGACATACTCAAAATATCCAAATCAAGTGTTGAAAATCATTTGCCCGAGCTTGGTTATGGGAATCGCTTTGATGTTTGTGTTCCACATAAGTTAAGCAAAAACAAAAAAAAACAAAAAAACTTCTTGACTGTATTTCCGCATGCGATTTTCTACTTAAACGTAATGAAAACATTACATTTTTAAAACAAATTTTGACGGGTGATGAAAAGTTGATACTGTACAATAATGTGGAATGGAAGAGATGGTGGAGCAAGCAAAATAAACCACTACCAACCATACTAAAGGCCGTCTTCATCCAAAGAAGGTGATGGTGGGATTGGAAGGGAGCCCTCTATTATAAGCTTCTTCCAGAAAACCAAATGATTAACTCCAACAAGTACTGCTCCCAATTAGAACAACTGAAAGCAGCACTCTACGAAAAGCGTCCAGAATTAGTCAACAGAAAATGTATAATCTTCCATCAGGATAACGCAAGACTGCATGTTTCTTTGATGACCAGGCAAAAACGGTTATGCCTTGGCTGGAAAGTTCTGATTCATCCGCCATATTCACCAGACATTGCACCTTCAAATTTCCATTGATTTCAGTCTTCACAAAATTCTCTTAATGGAAAAAACTTCAATTCCCTGGAAGAATGTAAAAGGCACCTGGAACAGCTCTTTGCTCAAAAAGATAAAAAGTTTGGGGAAGATGGAATTATGAAGTTGCCTGAAAAATGGCAGAAAGTGGTGGAACAAAATGGTGACTTCGTTGTTCAATAAAGTTCTTGGTGAAAATGAAAAATGTGTCTTTTATTTTTACTTAAAAAACAAAGGTAGGGGCTTCCCTGGTGGCGCAGTGGTTGAGAGTCTGCCTGCAGGGGACACGGGTTCGTGCCCCGGTCCAGGAAGATCCCACATGCCGCGGAGCAGCTGGGCCCGTGAGCCATGGCCGCTGAGCCCGCGCATCAGGAGCCTGTGCTCCGCAACTGGAGAGGCCACACAGTGAGAGGCCCGTGTACCGCCAAAAAAAAAAAAAAAAAAAAAAAAAAGACTTCGTTGTTCAATAAAGTTCTTGGTGAAAATGAAAAATGTGTCTTTTATTTTTACTTAAAAAACAAAGGTAGTTTTTGGCCAACACAATAACAGCAAAAACAAAAAAAAGTGTTTTTTTAAAAACTTCATTGTAGGGCTTCCCTGGTGGCGCAGTGGTTGAGAGTCCGCCTGCCGATGCAGGGGATGCGGGTTCGTGCCCCGGTCTGGGAAGATCCCACATGCCGCGGAGAGGCTGGGCCCGTGAGCCATGGCCGCTGAGCCGCGCGTCCGGAGCCTGTGCTCCGCAACGGGAGAGGCCACAACAGTGAGAGGCCCGCATACTGCAAAAAAACAAACAAAAAAACAAAAAAAACAAAAAAAAAACTTCATTGTAGGCAGTCCTGTTGTCGTGTTCATAGATGTCTAATTCTCTTATTTTTCAAAACAGAATTAAGTTATTCTACCTTATACATACACAAATACATGAAACAGATGTATAAATGCGTTATGGGGTACCATAAAAACAAAGCCCACAAATGGTCAAAGTGAACACAATATTTTCATACTCATATTTCAATATAAACAAACAAAAAAATCAGCCAACCAACCAACAAAGAACCTAAAAACAAAGAATGCACTACCCATTCACAAATGAACTCACTTTCACCTTTGTAAATGGATTTTTGTGTGTGTTTCACTTGTTAAAATAAAATCTATCTGGCTGATGGGTATTATTTTTCCCTTGAATTGTACTGAACATCATTGCAGCCTTTCACATTAGTCTATTAATAAACATGAATCATTTCTTCATGTACAGTTCTAGATTAATCAAACCATATGTGTTCATTTGTTAATCAAATATTCACAAATTTGAATTCTTGTATTCACTAAGTATTCACTAAGTTCTTACTATATACAGGTGTTGGGAACATAAGATAAATATTTGGTTTGTCCTCTAGAATATAACTAACAGACATACATGTGGAAAATTAACAAATATATATGATAAGTGCTAGAAATGAAGCATTTATCAAACTAGAGTGAAGTTGCTACTACAGACAGAGAAAGAATGACAGCAAACATAATATTGTTCCCTAAGATGAGAATCAAAAGTGGCCGCGCAGATAATTAAGTCCAAATGCTTCATTTTACAGGTGAAGAAACAGAGGTTCAAAAACTTATCACAGCTAGTCAGAATGTATCTTGACTAGATGCCAAAATTTAAAATATCCTTACTGCTGACTTTACAAATGTTGCTGTGAAGAATAAATGAAATGTAATAAGAAGTCTCTGGTAGATAGCAAGACATCAATAAACCTCTGGGAAGAAGTCTGTTGCAGTGGAAACAGCATGAATTTGGAATATAACATACTTGGGTTAAAATTCCATCTCTTCCTAATGTGGCACTTAATTGATCATTGCTTGGTCTCATATCCCTCCTCTCTAACACGGGGACAATTATTCCAATATCTTGTGATCATTTAACTATGTCAAAATTGATCAATTGATAAATTTATCATATATTACTCACTACTTGATAGAGTTTTAAAGAGGAGATTTTCTTTTTGGGGGGAGATAACAACTTGATTAATGTATTGAATTTGAAGATAACATTTCTACAATATAGCTAAGAGAGGGTTAACTTGTAGAGCATGAGAAAATTTGGTTATTTTGTTTTCATTTTCTGGTCTCTGAGTGGAAATTGACCAGAGAGGAGCAAACAGTGCAGGGATTGAAAGACCAATGTTCACGTTATTAAAAATCTTATGAGAAAGAGTATAGTGGGATTTGTTGTTGTTTTGCTGTGAAGTGAAATTTTCTATAATTCTAAACTCTTAGTATGATGCATGATATAAGTGAATAGTTTTTGTTTTGTTTTGTTTTCTTTTAGTGGAAATTAAATAAGTCATTGAGCTTTACATTGGGTTAGAGGGGAATGGAGCAGAGGTAATTATATGGAAGCAGGATGCCTGATTGGAAAACATAAGCCTCTTGGGCACTTACTGACATGATATGGAGGAAATAGGACTTCCACAGAGCATGTAGTTGGGGGTTCAAGTCCATCATAACTCAAAGGACAGGAAGTCCTCAGTTGACATCTCAGTTGCATTTGATATGAGGATTTAATGAGATAGTGAACATGATAATCTGGTTATCAAGGCACATTTTGGAATGTCTGCATAGACAGTGATGACCCTTTTTTCTCTTTGGCCTCTGACCTTAATCACTGGCTCTCCGACCTCTGCTATTCAAATTGGGATTAAAATCTGACTCCATCACACTCAGATATGCTTTTCTAAAAATTTGCAGTAAGAACTAAGAGAGAGGAATTTAGTATTTATGTTTCACTAGAACTATTACATATGATTAGAAGTACAGATATAGCCTGACAAATGGACAATAAGAAGGGAAAATGAGGCAGCAGAGCTGAGACAAAGAAGCATACTCACCAGTAAGAGTGCAAATTTTATTTCAATTAAAACATTGTTATATTTCCTGGTGGAAGCACTCCTTTCTTGGTAATTAGCATCCAAAGTTCTGGGGACAACGAACAAATTATTTGAGTGATTTATTAGAAGCAACAATGATAGAAGCCACCTCTATCCTCTTCAACTATTTGGTTCCCAAATCCATTTCTTCTGGCTTTGGAAGAAACAGCTACATTCATTGTTCATAAGATCAAAATCATGTTAAAAGCTTATTTTGCATCCTGTAGGACAGCACCACAAACTAATGTGTTCTCGTAACTGGTCCCATAACTGAATCTTCAACAGGCCTTCTGACATTCTATAAGGAAGCTATTTGGGGATGATGAGATACATGATAGAATTGGAAAGCCCATTTGTCTTATTTTGCAGAAAAAAGAGTTCCTCAAACAGAAACAATGCACAGGATACAATAATCATGAATAAAACGATGGATGGTGGTATGGGAAGAAGCATTAGGGACAAGGCAGGTATATCCATATCCAGAATAAGTGTGTGTTACCATGAAGACAAAATTTTATAATCCCCCTGATGCTAGAATTCCAATGTAATCACTCTGCCTGCAGGTGTCTGGTCAGTGCATTAGAGAATAGAGCCATATTAGGAACTTAGCCTTGAATTCTGCTGTTGCAGATTAAGAATACAGCAGAGACAGTATTCAGATAAGGCTTGTTATAAGGAATATCATATTGTTGAGTCCATAACTTTATCTTTGTACATAACTCTACTAATCTTGCCAATATGGGTATCTTGTTTCCATGAACTCTGGAAATATTGGCTGAGTGATACACTCAGAATTGATTATATTGTCTATATGAATATTAAGCCCCTCCTCTTCAATAGGTGACTTTGGTGAGCACTGGTAAATCTAGATGAAGTTTTTTTTTTTTTTTTTTTTTTCAAATTTAGAGAAAACAACAGTGACAGAAGTTCAGCAAATATTTCTGTATCCTCCTAATTTTTTTTTTTTTTTTTTTTTTTTTAACAATCATCATAGGGAACTTACTAAGAGATTCAGGTTGAGAGAGATGGAACAATGCAGGGGCAGAAAGTGCCAGGAGACCCTGCACCAAATATATATGAAACTTCCTTGTGCTCTCAGAGACTGGAAAAACCTTATCTAACTTGTGATCAGAGTGCTTCTCTGCACCCAACTTTATGATTTGGTGGATCACATAACAACAGTTCAGAAATGGGCAGATCAGGTTACATGCTCACGTAGTGTTCCAGATCAGGCATTCCACCTCTACCAGAGCCTAATAACAAGCGCAGGAGCTGTTTCTCAAAGTGTAAGTTTTTTGTGTGCATAATAATACATAGCTGCAATCCAAAAAATCTGTTTCCCCTATCAGTGATCCCCAGATGGTCCATCAGCATTCATATCTGCCATAGACATTTGGAGCACTGTTGAATCTGCCAGGTCATAAAGCCCAAGCAGGAAAGAACTTTACATCATACATATCAACTTCAGAATCTTTTATTGCTTTGGGTTTGCATTAGTTTTCTATTGCTGTGTAACAAATTAGCACAAACTTAGTGTCCTGAAACAATAAAAAAATTATTATCTTTATAGTTCTTTAAGTCAGAAATCCCACCTGGGTCATTAGAACTGCATTTCTTTCTTGTGGTTCTAGGGGAGAATCCATTTCCTTTTGCCTTTCCCACTTACTAAAGGCCAGCCACATTCCTTGTCTTGTGCCCCTGTCCCTTTATCTTCAAATCCAGCAATGCTACATCTCTCTATTTTTCCAAAGTAACACCTCCTTCTGTAACAAAAGTTAGAAGAAGTTCTCTGCTTTTGTGAATCCATCTGATTTGATTGGGCCCACCTGGATAACACAGACTACTCTCCCCAACTCAAGGTTCTTAACTTACATGTATCATCAGTCTCTTTTGCCAAATAATTATCCATACGTTCCAGAGGATATGGACATCTATGGAGGGCCATTCAAAACCACCTGTTACATGATTCAGAGCAGTATATTAGTCTTGCCTTCAAACTCTAAAGGAGCACACTAAGCATTGTGTCTCTCTGAGTTATAGAGATGGAAGGCAAAGCAACTTGAGTTTTACTTTTGAGGGGATATCTGGGCATTTCTCAGTTCTACTGGATTCCTAGAACCTCACAAAGATGACATTTCTCTACATTTTCATGAGGTTTATCTTTTTCCTCTGGCATGCATATTTCTTGTCAACACATTTGGGATATTTGCTGCTTCCTGCTCACCAGGTCCGATCATGATGAGGTCATGGATGTTCTGGGCCAGTATAACGGCCTGTGGGATGGTACTATGATCAAGTGCCCTGAGCATTAGATTTTGACAGATAACCAGAAACATGAAATATTTCCAAAGTAAAAGAAGGAACTTTTTCCACTGCTCTTGCCAGATGATGTTTAATAATTACAACTGGGGAGAGGGGGCACTTGCCAGATCAAAATCTGATCTTAATGAGAACAGATATGTTAATTTACTCTAGCAAAGAGATCACACCTGGAACATCAGCTGCAATTAGTGTCACCACCTACTTTAATTTGAAGCAGTTTACTGCTATTTTCTATGCCTATCTTTTTACACAATGAAGAGGCAGATTTCTTTCCTTATAAGAATGTTTTTTTCAATAATCTGATATTATTTCCCTAGTTTAAAAACAATGAAATTAGGATAATTATGGTAGATAGGACCAAGAATAAGGATATTGGATTATTTAATTTTTGAAAATTAATTCATTTAATTAATTTTGCCTGCATTGGGTCTTCGTTGCTGCACGCGGGCTTTCTCTAGTTGCGGTGAGCAGAGGCCACTCTTCGTTGTGGTGCACGGGCTGCTCATTGCAGTGGCTTCTCTTGTTGCAGAGCATGGGCTCTAGGCATGCAGGCTTCAGTAGTTGTGGTGCACGGACTTAGTTCTGCAGCATGTGGGATCTTCCCAGACCAGGGCTTGAACCTGTGTCCCCTGCATTGGCAGGCGGATTCTTAACCACTGTGCCACCAGGGAAGTCCATGAATTATTTATTTGTATCAAAATTACAAATGTAATACCACATTTCTGGAGAAAACACAGATTAATACTACCTTTGAAGACTCGGAAGAGACGGATTGACAGATCAATTTGGTCCAATTCTGATGCATTGGAGCTAAATCTTTATCACATGAATGTAAATTCTCTTTCTGACTGTGGATGATAGAGGCATTTTGAGTCCCCAGGAAAGAGTCCTATGATCTCCCTAAATCTTGGGTATTTCCCTCTCCTCTGTGCACAGTGACCTGGGCAAATGTCTGCAGGTCCCTTTGGGGAAGGCTAGGAGGATGATTTACAATAAAGACTCTTCTGGCAGATTCTCAGAGGTCTTTATTCAAGGGGCTTCATGTGTGTGAACTGGTTGAATTCTAGGATCTTAGTGAGAGGCTGAGAACTTCCATTTGGATAACTTGAGTCAGGTTCCTGTTTATAATACCAAGAGTTTTTGATTAAACACACCATTTGACACTTCAGTAGACTGTGCCATGATCATGTGAACCCTGTCAAGATCCCTGCAGGTGAAAACATTCTGACTACTATGCCAGCCCTGTGACCTATTTTGGGTAGTCTTGCCAACCTTATCTCAGACATTTAAATGTTGCCACTCTTGGACCACAGCCCTCATAAGACCAGATTCCATTCTGATAGCATCATCTCACAGCTCTATCCACACAAAAAGCACAGCAAGTACAGAAGATTTCCTAGGTGCACTGTGTGAATGCTATTCTCTTGTAATACTTGGTGAAATCAGTCCTCTGTGCCTTTAGGAGCCATGGTATGAGAACAGATCTACTCCAAAGTTCCCTTCTCCCAGACCTTGAGATCTCATCCTTTATATTATACTAAAACATTTTTGACACCTGAACTTTCATGTAGGACATTGTTGAGTCAAGATTTCAGTCAACCACCTGAGCACATTGCTAGAGCCTTTTCTACTCCTTGAGTTAACTCAGTAGATCCAGGGAAACTAGATCTTTAAACTTAGCCCAGACCAGTGATATGTATCTTCTTCTCTGGCTGTTTCCAAGTATATCCCCCACCCCATAATTCTGAGCAAAATTTTGTAGTTATTTTGGAGTATAGTGTGTTTCCTTATACTGTGTATGTGTATGTAATCCTGGGCCATGTACTAATTATGAAAGTTCAGGTGTAAAGAGTGAGAGATGGTGAGTAGATCTTGGCCACTCTTTATAAGCTGATGGCTCCAGATGAGATAAGAAAGGGTCCTCCACTCAGAGAAGAGGGGCTGCTTCCTCCAGGAAGCGCAGGGGGACTTAGAGGCTCATGTTTCTCAGATTCATCCAAGTAAACCAAACGTTTCCATATCTAATTTTCCAGGTTTGTTTCCATTGTATAAATACTAAAAGTTTCAAATTAGAGTCTTTTTAATGCTTTTAATTCAAATTACATTATAATTTTTTAAACTCTGAATTCAACTTACATTATTACCTTTCAAACCCACAGAATTAAACTTTCAAACCTTGCTTTTGCCTATATTGGTCATCTTCTGTCTTGTAGATTAGAAGTTATTTTAGGTCAGTCATTGAAACACTCTGGTTCTCTGCTTATAACTTGAACAGATAATTTAAAGCTCTGATCTCATCATTTTCTTTATGTCATCCTTCCAATGCAGCCAGAAGTAACCAGCCCACACAGAACCCTTGCAACTGTCACTTATGCCCTAATGAACACTTTGTCTAAATGATACATATGACCAACATCCCATTTTCTCTTGGCGCTAAGGTCATCACCACCTTCAGACCCAATCAGGACAGATAATTACTCCCAGCTTCCTATCCTTGAGGGACTGTTTTTTGGAACTACTCCTAGGCAAAGAAAAATATTACATTAGTCAGAGTTCAGTCAGGGAAACAAATCAATCTGTATATTTCAAACAGAAATATTCAATACAAGATCAACTGCTTGCAGTATTGTTGGAGAGGGTTGAGTTATAAGCATTCAGTTTGCTGGCTAGAAATTATAAAACCACAAGAAGCTTGTACTGAAACTGCACCTGTGAAGTAGGACACTGACAGTGGACTTTGGATTTTAAGAAGCTGCATGAAACCACTGCCTCTTCTCCATCAGTCCAGGCTGTCACCACCATACTGGAAGAAGAATGAATTCTAACTCTTTCTTCTTCTGATTCTTATGTGAGTGCCTATAATAGGCAGAATATAATCAGAGACTTTCTGGTGAGGGGTTTGGGGAATTACAGTTCCCAGCATGCTGTACCCACAGTAAAGGGGAGATGACAGAAGCAAGTAGGGATAACACTGAGTCTCAAAAGATAACAACACACAGCCCTTTTCAGGGCTACCTAGTCCAATCACTATTAGCACATTCTTACACTTCTGTCGTAGCTTCTTAGCAGAACTTTCTCTTGATCACCCATAACTCATCTCCACAAAGCAGGCAGAGAAATACTTTAAAAATAAGGCAGAACCCCACCTTTTCTCCTTATTTGGAACCCTCCAATTACTTTTTATTGCAAGTAGAATTAAATCCAAACCCTTACCGTGGCTTTCAAAGCCATATACATCTAACTCTTGCCTGTGTCTCTGATCTTGCAAATTACCATGTTCTGCCTCACCGACTATGGATACTTCTCACAAGGATAGCTTCCTAGTGTTTGTCAAACAACTGAACTTGCTCCTGCATGTTGCTTTGCACTTGTTATTCCTTCAGCTTAAAATGAACTTTCCTCAGATATTCCTTTACTTGATTCCTGTTCATCATTTAGATTTTGGCTGGAAGATTGGAGGAGAAAAAGGATAATTATGAGGAGGAAGGGGAGGAAGGAGAGAGAGAGCTGGAAAGAAAACTTTAGAAACTATGAAATAAACAAAGAACATCATCAGAGGCCACAAGCCTAAGAAATGCATTTGTTCTTAGCAGCAAAAGATATTTAAACTCCAGAACTGTAGATTGTTTGAGGGGTCTATCATACAGCCCAGCGTTTCTCAAACCTGATTCCTCCTCGCTTTCCTAGAAAATAGACTTTAGCATCTCACCCATGCAGCTGGGACCCTAGCATCTGCAGCTTTAATAAGCCACAGAGATGATTCTTATACAGGTTGGCTATGTATGTTTTGTGTTTTACTTATTATTGTGTATTTGTTATCTTGGAACCACTGTACTAGAAATTATACCAGTATTTCTATAAGAAAAAAATATAAGAAAAAAAATAAATGTAACCTATCACCAAGAATATCTTATGAGTATAGTAAAATTGACCACTGGTGAGAATTTAAGCATATCTTGTTTTAAGGTTCTTAAAGGAAGAAAAACATCTAAACAAAACTACTGTAATTTAATAAAGTATAACTTGATTATAGACTAGGAAATTATTTAGCATCCTATAATTGCCTTAAAGTTGCACAGTGGTAACTTATTTTCTTCTTTTGATAGGGTTTCCATTTCACTTATAAAAACAACAGGAAACAACTAAACTTTAGATATTGCTACTCCCACAAACTTTAGATATTGCTACTCCAACAGGACTTCTTTTTTTTTTTTTAACATCTTTATTGGAGTATAATTGCTTTACAATGGTGTGTTAGTTTCTGCTTTATAACAAAGTGAATCAGTTATACATGTACATATGTTCTCATATCTCTTCCCTCTTGCATCTCCCTCCCTATCCTACCCCTCTAGGTGGTCACAAAAAACCGAGCTGATCTCCCTGTGCTATGCGGCTGCTTCCCAATAGCTATCTATTATACGTTTGGTAGTGTATATATGTCTATGCCACTCTCTCGCGTTGTCACAGCTTACCCTTCCCCCTCCCCATAGCCTCAAGTCCATTCTCTAGTAGGTCTGTGTCTTTATTCCCATCTTACTCCAAGGTTCTTCATGACCTTTTTTTTTTCCCTTAGATACCATATATATGTGTTAGCATACGGTATTTTTCTTTCTCTTTCTGACTTACTTCACTCTGTCTGACAAACTCTAGGTCCATCCATCTCACTACAAAAATCTCAATTTCGTTTCTTTTTATGGCTGAGTAATATTCCATTGTATATATGTGCCACATCTTCTTTATCCATTCATCCGATGATGGACACTTAGGTTGCTTCCATGTCCTGGATATTGTAAATAGAGCTGCAATGAACATTTTGGTGCATGACTCTTTTTGAATGATGGTTTTCTCAGGGTATATGCCCAGTAGTGGAATTGCCAGGTCATATGGTAGTTCAATTTGTAGTTTTTTAAGGAACCTCCATACTGTTCTCCATAATGGCTGTATCAATTTACATTCCCACCAACAGTGCAAGAGTGTACCCTTTTCTCCACACCCTTTCCAGCTTTTCTTATTTCTAGATTTTTTGATCATGGCCATTCTGACCAGTTTGAGATGATATCTCATTGTAGTTTTGATTTGCATTTCTCTAATGATTAATGATGTTGAGCATTCTTTCATGTGTTTGTTAGCAATCTGTATATCTTCGTTGGAGAAATGTCTATTTAGGCCTTCTGCCCATTTTTCGATTGGGTTGTTTGTTTTTTTGTTATTGAGCTGCATGAGCTGCTTGTAAATCTTGGAGATTAAGCCTTTGTCACTTTCTTCATTTGCAAATACTTTCTCCCATTCTGAGGGTTGTCTTTTGGTCTTGTTTATGGTTTCCTTTGCTGTGCAAAAGCTTTTAAGTTTCATTAGGTCCCATTTGTTTAGTTTTGTTTTTATTTCCATTTCTCTAGGAGGTGGGTCACAAAGGATCTTGCTGTGATTTCTGTCATAGAGTGTCCTGCCTATGTTTTCCTCTAAGGGGTTGATAGTGTCTGGCCTAACATTTAGGTCTTTAATCCATTTTGAGCTTATTTTTGTGTATGGTGTCAGGGAGTGTTCAAATTTCATACTTTTACATGTACTTGTCCAGTTCTCCCAGCATCACTTATTGAAGAGGCTATCTTTTCTCCACTGTATATTATTGCCTCCTTTATCAAAGATAATGTGACCATATGTGCATGGGTTTATCTCTGGGCTTTCTATCCTGTTCCACTGATCTATATTTCTGTTTTTGTGCCAGTACCATACTGTCTTGATTACTGTAGCTTTGTAGTATAGTCTGAAGTCAGGGAGCCTGATTCCTCCAGCTCCGTTTTTCGTTCTCAAGATTGCTTTGGCTATTCAGGGTCTTTTGTGTTTCCATACAAATTGTGAAATTTTTTGTTCTAGTTCTGTGAAATATGCCATTGGTAGTTTGATAGGGAATGCATTGATTCTGTAGATTGCTTTGGGTAGGAGAGTCATTTTCACAATGTTGATTCTTCCAATCCAAGAACATGATATATCACTCCATCTATTTGTATCATCTTTAATTTCTTTCATCTGTGTATTATAATTTTCTGCATACAGGTTTTTGTCTCCTTAGGTAGGTTTATTCCTAGACATTTTATTCTTTATGTTGCAATGGTAAATTGGAGTGTTTTCTTGATTTCATTTTCAGATTTTTCATCCTTAATGTATAGGAATGCCAGAGATTTCTGTGCATTAATTTTTTATCCTGCTACTTTACCAATTCATTGATTAGCTCTAGTAGGTTTCTGGTAGCATCTTTAGGATTCTCTATGTATAGTATCATGTAATCTGCAAACAGTGACAGTTTTACTTCTTCTTTTCCAATTTGGATTCCTTTTATTTCCTTTTCTTCTCTGATTGCTGTGGCTAAAACTTCCGAAACTATGTTGAATAACAGTGGTGAGAGTGGGCAACCTTGTCTTGTTCCTCATCTTAGTGGGAACGGTTTCAGTTTTTCACCATTGAGGACGATGTTGGATGTGGGTTTGTCATATACGGCCTTTATTATGTTGAGGAAAGTTCCCTCTACCCCTACTTTCTGCAGGGTTTTTATCATAAATGGGTGTTGAATTTTGTCAAAAGCTTTCTCTGCATCTATTGACATGATCATATGGTTTTTCTCCTTCAATTTATTAATATGGTGTATCACGTTGATTGATTTGCATATATTGAAGAATCCTTGCATTCCTGGAATAAACCCCACTTGATCATGTTGTATGATCCTTTTAATGTGCTGTTGGATTTTGTTTGTTACTATTTTGTAGAGGATTTTTGCAACTATCTTCATCAGTGATATTGTCCTGTAGTTTTCTTTCTTTGTGACATCTTTGTCTGGTTTTGGTATCAGGGTGATGGTGGCCTTGTAGAATGAGTTTGGGAGTGTTCCTTCCTCTGCTATATTTTGGAAGAGTTTGAGAAGGATAGGTGTTAGCTCTTCTCTAAATGTTTGAAAGAATTTGCCTGTGAAGCCATCTGGTCCTGAGCTTTTGTTTGTTGAAAGATTTTAAATCACAGTTTCAATTTCAGTGCTTGTGATTGGTTTGTTCATATTTTCTATTTCTTCCTGGTTCAGTCTTGGCAGGTTGTACATTTCTAAGAATGTGTCCATTTCTTCCAGGTTGTCCATTTTATTAGCATAGAGTTGTTTGTAGTAATCTCTCATAATCCTTTGTATTTCTGCAGTGTCAGTTGTTACTTCTCCTTTTTCATTTCTAATTCTATTGATTTGAGTCTTCTCCCTTTTTTTCTTGATGAGTCTGGCTAATGGTTTATCAATTTTTTTAATCCTCTTAAAGAACCAGCTTTTAGTTTTATTGATCTTTGCTATCGTTTCCTTTATTTCTTTTTTTTTTTTAATCTTGTGAGTGGGAGTTGTGGTTACCATTGGAAGGGAGGTTTTGTTTTGTTAGTTTTTGGGTTTTTTTTAGTTTTAATAATAAATTTTATTCAATCCAATATGTCAAAATGTCATTTTAATATGTAGTCTATATAAAACATTATTAATGAGATTTAAATTTTTTTTGCACATTAAGTCTTTAAAATCAAGCAGGGAAGGGAATTTCAACTTTTAAGAACCACAGGGACAGGAGATGAGGTCTTGGGCCCATGGGTCTCATCATAAAGTTTCCTTGGAAGGACTGTACTCTGTATAAAAGTTTGGAGTAGAAAAATATCTGCATCTTTGGCATAGGAAAATAAGGAAGTTTATCTACTGACTAAATCAAAGATGGAAGAAAATATTCCCACTGAGAATTGAAAGCACAGGTCTGGAACTCATGTGAGCCTTGGGTTTTTTTTCTTTTTTTCTTTTTTTTACATCTTTATTGGAGTATAATTACTTTACAATGGTGTGTTAGTTTCTGCTTTATAACAAAGTGAATCAGCTATACATATACATATGTTCTCATATCTCTTCCCTCTTGCATCTCCCTCCCTCCCACCCTCCCTCTCCCACCCCACCAGGTGGTCACAAAGCACCGAGCTTATCTCCCTGTCTATGTGGCTGCTTACCACTAGCTATCTAACTTACGTTTGGTAGGGTATATATGTCCATGCCTCTCTCTCGCTTTTTCACAGCTTACCCTTCCCCCTCCCCATATCCTCAAGTCCATTCTCTAGTAGGTCTGTGTCTTTATTCCTGTCTTACCACTAGGTTCTTCATGACATTATTATTATTTTTTCTTAGATTCCATATATATGTGCTAGCATACAGTATTTGTCTCTCTCTTTCTGACTTACTTCACTCTGTATGACAGACTCTAGGTCTATCCACCTCATTACAAATAGCTCAATTTCATTTCTTTTTATGGGTGAGTAATATTCCATTGTATATATGTGCCACATCTTCTTTATCAATTCATCCGATGATGGACACTTAGGTTGTTTCCATCTCTGGGCTATTGTAAATAGAGCTGCAATGAACATTTTGGTACATGACTCTTTTTGAATTATGGTTTTCTCAGGGTATATGCCCAGTAGTGGGATTGCTGGGTCATATGGTAGTTCTATTTGTAGTTTTTAAGGAACCTCCATATTGTTCTCCATAGTGGCTGTACCAATTCACATTCCCACCAGCAGTGCAAGAGTGTTCCCTTTTCTCCACACCCTCTCCAGCATTTACTGTTTCTAGATTTTTTGATGATGGCCATTCTGACCAGTGTGAGATGATATCTCATTGTAGTTTTGATTTGCATTTCTCTAATGATTAATGATGTTGAGCATTCTTTCATGTGTTTGTTAGCAATCTGTATATCTTCTTTGGAGAAATGTCTATTTAGGCCTTCTGCCCATTTTTCGATTGGGTTGTTTGTTTTTTTGTTATTGAGCTGCATGAGCTGCTTATAAATTTTGGAGATTAATCCTTTGTCAGTTGCTTCATTTGCAAATATTTTCTCCCATTCTGAGGGTTGTCTTTTGGTCTTGTTTATGGTTTCCTTTGCTGTGCAAAAGCTTTTAAGTTTCATTAGGTCCCATTTGTTTAGTTTTGTTTTTATTTCCATTTCTCTAGGAGGTGGGTCACAAAGGATCTTGCTGTGATTTCTGTCATAGAGTGTCCTGCCTATGTTTTCCTCTAAGGGGTTGATAGTGTCTGGCCTTACATTTAGGTCTTTAATCCATGTTGAGCTTACTTTTGTGTACGGTGTCAGGGAGTGATCTAATCTCATACTTTTACATGTATCTGTCCAGTTTTCCCAGCACCACTTATTGAAGAGGCTTTCCGTTCTCCACTGTACATGCCTGCCTCCTTTATCAAAGATAAGGTGACCATATGTGCGTGGGTTTATCTCTGGGCTTTCTATCCTGTTCCACTGATCTATATTTCTGTTTTTGTGCCAGTACCATACTGTCTTGATTACTGTAGCTTTGTAGTATAGTGTGAAGACAGGGAGCCTGACTCCTCCAGCTCTGCTTTTCGTTCTCAGAGGTCTCTGAGACTGTCCTCAGTTCTTTTCTTTTTTTTTTTTTTATTCTTCTCTGCAGTAGTTATTTCCACTATTTTATCTTCCAGGTCACTTATCCATTCATCTGCCTCAGTTATTCTGCTATTGATCCCTTCTAGAGTATTTTTAATTTCATTTATTGTGTTGTTCATCGTTGCTTGTTTCCTCTTTAGTTCTTCTAGGTCCTTGTTAAATATTTCTTGCATTTTGTCTATTCTATTTCCAAGATTTTGGATCATCTTTACTATTATTATTCTGAATTCTTTTTCAGGTAGACTGCCTATTTCCTCTTCATTTGTTAGGTCTGGTGGGATTTTACCTTGCTCCTTCATCTGCTGTGTGTTTTTCTGTCTTCTCATTTTGCTTAACTTACTGTGTTTGGGGTCTCCTTTTTGCACGCTGCAGGTTCGTAGTTCCCATTGTTTTTGGTGTCTGTCCCCAGTGGCTAAAGTTGGTTCAGTGGGTTGTGTAGGCTTCCTAGTAGAGGGGACTAGTACCTGTGTTCTGGTGGATGAGGCTGGATCTTGTCTTTCTGGTGGGAAGGTCCACATCTGGTGGTGTGTTTTGTGGTATCTGTGGCATTATTATGATTTTAGGCAGCCTCTCTGCTAATGGGTGGGGTTGTGTTCCTGTCTTGCTAGTTGTTTGGCATAGGGTGTCCAGCACTGTAGCTTCCTGGTCGTTGAGTGAAGCAGGGTCTTGGTGTTGAGATGGAGATCTCTGGGAGATTTTCGCCATTTGATATTACGTGGAGCTGGGAGGTCTCTTCTGGACCAGTGTCCTGAACTTGGCTCTCCCACCTCAGAGGTACAGTACTGACTCCTGGCTTCAGCACCAAGAACCTTTCATCCACATGGCTCAGAATAAAAGGGAGAAAAAAAAGAAAGAAAGAAAGAAAGAAAGAGGATAAAATAAAGATAAAATTAAATAGTTATTAAAATTAAAAATAATTATTAAGAAAATAAATTTTTAAAGTAAAGATAAAAAAAGCAGATGGACAGAACCCTAGGACAAATGGTGAAAACAAAGCTATACAGACAAAACCTCACACAGAAGCATACACATACACACTCACAAAAAGAGGAAAACGGGAAAAAATAATATATCTTGCTCCCAAAGCCCACCTCCTCAATTTGGGATGATTCGTTGTCTATTCAGGTATTCCACAGATGCAGGGTACATCAACTTGATTGTGGAGATTTAATCTGCTGCTCCTGAGGCTGCTGGGAGAGATTTCCCTTTCTCTTCTTTGTTCGCACAGCTCCCAGGGTTCAGCTTTTAATTTGGACCTGCCTCTGCGTGTAGGTGGCCTGAGGACATCTGTTTTTCCGCTCAGACAGGATGGGGTTAAAGGAGGAGCTGATTCGGGGGCTCTGGCTCACTCAGGCCAGGAGGAGGGAGGGAGGGGTACGGATGCGGGGCGATCGTGCGGGGGCAGAGGCCGGCGTGACGTGCACCAGCCTGAGGCACGCCGTGCGTTCTCCCGGGGAAGTTGTCCCTGGATCCCGGGACCCTGGCAGTGGCGGGCTGCACAGGCTCCCAGGAGGGGAGGTGTGGAGAGTGACCTGTGCTCGCACACAGACTTCTTGGTGGCGGCAGCAGCGGCCTTAGCGTCTCCCGCCCGTCTCTGGGGTCCGCGCTTTTAGCCGCGGCTCACGCCCGTCTCTGGAGCTCCTTTAAGCAGCGCTCTTAATCCCCTCTCCTCGCGCACCCAGGAAACAGAGAGGGAAGAAAAAGTCTCTTGCCTCTTCGGCAGCTCCAGACTTTTTCTTGGACTCCCTCCCGGCTAGCCGTGGTGCACTAACCCTTCAGGCTGTGTTCATGCTGCCAACCCCAGTCCTCTCCCTGCGCTCCGACCGAAGCCCGAGCCTCAGCTCCCAGCCCCTACCGCCCCAGCGGGTGAGCAGACAAGTGCCTCGGGCTGGTGAGCGCCGGTCGGCACCGATCCTCTGTGCGGGAATCTCTCCGCTTTGCCCTCCGCACCCCTGTTGCTGTGCTGTCCTCCACGGCTCCGAAGCTCCCCCCTCCGCCGCCCGCAGTCTCCGGCCGTGAAGGGGCTTCTAGTGTGTGGAGACCTTTCCTCCTTCACGGCTCCCTCCCACTGGTGCAGGTCCCGTCACTATTCTTTTGTCTCTGTTTATTCTTTTTTCTTTTGCCCTACCCAGGTTCGTGGGGAGTTTCTTGCCTTTTGGGAGGTCTGAGGTCTTTTGCCAGCGTTCAGTGGGTGTTCTGTAGGAGTTGTTCCACGTGTAGATGTATTTCTGATGTATTTGTGGGGAGAAAGGTGATCTCTGCGTCTTACTCTTCTGCCATCTTCCTCAGCTCTCCCACAGGACTTCTTACAAGACTCAAAGAAGTCATGACTGTAATCTAGAAATTAGGAGTTCCTTCAAGGTCTTAGCCCTTCAGTGAGAGGTACGTGTTAAGCTCTTGTTCTCCATTATACGATGAATGTGTCAAGGATCTTTTCTGAACTTTGTGATGTTCCCATAAATATACCAGTATGTGACCCATTTGTACCCTCTGGTCTTCAGTGGCACAAATTTTTCTTTAATTTCTAAATGAAATTATTTGAATTCCAGCCGCACTTTAGACTCCCATATACCTCCCAGATATTTCTGAGACTTCCTTGAGTTTGTGCTTACATGTCTTGGTGTTTATTTGTTAGCTCTTGTGCCAAATTCCTGGTTTTGGCTGGCTTCTCCCTTATTGTTCTCGCCATCTCTCTCCACCTCCACATATTCCTTTCGCCTTTCTGGTTGACTGCACCTCAAAATGTGAATTTAAAGTTTATTCCACAGAGCAGAGAGAAGAGACACTTTACTAAGTTAGTAGTTACATTATATTAAAGATTGGGAGAGGGTTGGTGTTAAAAAATTTATAGCAGAGAATAGGAAATTGCTCTCTCTAAACTATTGATCATACACTGTCTTGGAATAAATAACAGCTATGTTTTCTCTAAATTTGGGCTTAATCACCATGTTGCTGGGACCTGGTCTCTCTTTGCTAAGTTTTTTCTCCTTTGAATACAGGTCTTCCTCTGTATTCTCTATCCCTGACCTGACCACTCCACCTTCCCCATTCTTCACAACATTCACACCCCCATAAAAAGTGCAGAAAAAAAAAAAAAAGGCAGCAACACAGGGGTGTGCTCATGCGTGTGGGCTCACACACATACACTTCTTGCCCTGGAGGTTACCTGTTCAAAGCTAACATTATTTTATGTTAAAATAATCTCTTTACACCAGCAAAAGCAAATATTATCTTTACTCTGCAAGGCAGTTAATTATGTTTCCCTGTTTTCTCATTCAAACTCTGCCTCTGTTTTGCCTTTCGTAATGAAAAAATAACATCCTTTTTATTTTTTAAGGAAAGAAGCCATTTTCTACCTAAAAGGAATTTTGCAGTTGCCCAAATATAAAAATTTGCAATCATTTTCTTTCTTTTAAAATGACATTATTTCCTTATAGCCATAAATGAAGTGTATGCTCTTTCTTTTAACTCAGAATACACCAGGAGTGAGGCAGGGAGGCTGATATAGAAAGGTGAGTACAGAATTTTCAGTGATCCAGAGTTTGGAATCCTTCCACACATTTTCAGATTCTCAATATTGGCTTCTCATTAGAATCACTTGGGGGCTTTAAAAATATCCCAATACTCAGACCCCATGCCCAACTAATCACTTCAGAATCTCTGGCGGTGGCACCCAGGCATCAGTAGTTTCAAAGCTCCCCCAGATGATTCCAGTGTGCAGCCAAAGTTGAGAATGATTCATTCAGAGAAAACTGGGATACTTTCAAGCATGGCTAGTTAGTGGACAAATGCCATCTTGTAACAGCACTTGACAAACTCTATCAAAAGTAATTGGGGGTGATGAAGAAGTTAGAGGAGATTTGCCCGTTCGTGTTCTTTAGAAAGAGTCGGAGTTATTTCTTAAGGAATATCTACTCATCAATGTAGTTTATAATATAAATGAGTAAGAATTAAATAAGCCCATATAGTCAAAAACTGAGTGGTGGAGGTTCGGGTGGGGTGGGGTGTAGGTGGCTGACCTATGTCAACTTCATCAAAGCTTTTGAATATACATCCTATTGTTTTTTCAAATTTTTTGTGGGGCAAGTCAAAACTATCTGATCTCAGATATTAGTTCTGGAAGAGGCCATCTCTATCAACTTGCCACTCCTTTGTTTTGTAATAACATGGAAATAGAATTTAAGCATAGAAATGAGCCTCGGTGATAAAAAATTTCAATATTTCCTCTTACCAAATGGACAAAGTAAGTAACTTTGCCCACATCCTTAATAGCAAGTTAGAAATATAGTTGGAATTAGAATCAAATGTGTTGTCTTAAGTATAATGTTCTATAACATGTTCAATTGCTTAAATTTTTTTTTTCTCTTTCTGAGTATATATATATATATATATATATATTTTTTTTTTTTTTTGGCGGGACGTGGGCCTCTCACTGTTGTGGCCTCTCCCGTTGTGGAGCACAGGCTCCGGATGCAAAGGCTCAGCGGCCATGGCTCACAGGCCTAGCCGCTCTGCGGCATGTGGGAATTTCCCGGACCGGGGCACTAACCCATGTCCCCTGCATCGGCAGGCAGACTCTCAACCACTGCACCACCAGGGAAGCCCCTGAGTATACTTTTTTTCTTTCTAAAACTTGGATGGTCTTTATATAAATATCTAGTGAGTTCATACTGAAGCCCTCTAAAATTATCTCTTTCAACCCTGGCTTAATAATTTTCCATTATGATAATTATATAGAAATAGAAAAAATGTAGACTGACAAGATTGATGTATCACAAGCTCTTTGCCTCTACACCTGGTTGAAAAAGTATTAATTAAATCATTGGAAAGCAGAGCAGAGTTATTCTCAGATTTTACTATGAACACAAAATGAAAAATAATGTTAAAAAGGAAAAAGGTGGGTTGAGTCAATTTTTTTTGTATTCAGCTTTCTTGTCAGTCAATGTTTATTTCAGGACTAAAATGATGGCCATAGAAGCTTATGCTCAATACCTACAAATGGTAGAATCATTGATGTCTATGAGGATAGGCTTGGAACAAACGGGCAAAATTTTTGTAACGGGTTTTTCTTATGGAAGATGGAGAAGTGAATAACAAAAAAATGTTATTCACCTCTTCAGACTGATAAAAGAAGAAGTGGAATTGTGAGAGATGCTAGATGGAAGAGTAATTAAGGGGAAGACTGGGATATAGGACAGTGATTAAAGTTTTATAATCTGACTTTGGCTCAAGAGTATTTGGGTTTGAATAGAAGGTTTGCTCTGCAATTTTGGGCAAATTGTTTATAGTCTTTATATCTCAGTTTTCTCCTTCTCTATAAAGTAAGAGTAAATTAACTCTTATAAGTTGATGTGAGTTTATACCTAATAATCTATTTATCTATTTCTATCTATCTATATAATGTACTTATAACAGTACCTAATAAATACTCAACTAGTATTAGCTATTGTTTTAGGGCAATGAACTTATGATGGGAGAGAATGATGTAGGCTAGTTAATAATATGGAGAAGTAATCTTTTCCATAGGTAATAGAATCTGATATGCATTGTATATCAAATATGAGGTTAGGATGTGACAAAGTGCTTCTGTCAATCATTTTGCTGCAGCCTGTTTAAGGTTGTAGCTTGACATTTAAAGTAGTACTTGGGGAGTTTCTCTGGTCTTCTCTTTTTCTTTCTCTTTCAAGATCTTCACTTTAGGAATGAAAAATATATCTGTGGAAATAGAGCTTATTGCCTAGATGCTTTGTATCCAAAGAGTCATGTGGAATTAGATGCCAGGACCACTGAAAGTTTACAGGTGGAAACAGGATGACTAGTGAGACTATGCTTCTCAGTTCTGAATCACTTTCAGTTGTAAATCTCCAAGGGAGTGATGCTTTAGAAACTTTCATCAGCAAGCCTCTTTGCAGTTGCCTATATCAATATGACTGAAAGAATAAGCTAAGATCATCATTCCACTCAAAAAAATAAAAATTACTGAGGGCTGTGTACTACTTGCAAAGAATTTAGTTGTGATTCTATTAGAACAGTTATCTCAAACTTCTCTTTCTGTAACAATGGGTATGTGGTCCAACATGGATCTTAATCTTACTCCTGACAAACTTGAAAGGCCACAATCTGGAATCTGGGGAAAAAGGAAAAGAACTAAAACATGTTGACTATAATATGTGTAAGAACTGAATCTATGCTGAGAAAAGTACACTGCAAATTATGGAAAAAAATATTCCCGTAATTGGAAAACAGGAAAATATTTTTCTCATTTTATGACTGCACTGCCACTGAAAAGTAATATTTGTTCTGATAAGTGGTATGTGTGTGTGTATGTATAAGTGAGTGTAAATAAAGAACAATCAGGTAACTTCATGGTTTAATCTCCAATTTCCTCCTGATTTTGGCTCAAATGTAAACTCAACATAGAGATCTTCCTTGGCACCTCCTATCTAAAATGGGTCCCCCACTGCTCTCTCTTCTACTTACTCTTTTTTTTTTTTTTTTTTTTTTTGCGGTACACAGGCCTCTCACTGTTGTGGCCTCTCTCGTTGCGGAGCACAGGCTCCGGATGCGCAGGCTCAGCGGCTATGGCTCACTGGCCCAGCCACTCCGCGGCACGTGGGATCTTCCCAGACTGGGGCACGAACCCGTGTCTCCTGCATTGGCAGGCGGGCTCTCAACCATTGCGCCACCAGGGAAACCCTCTACTTACTCTTATTTACTTTTTCTTCATATCCGTTAGTGCTACCTGGCATATATATGTATTTATTTTTAATATCTTTATATTAGCTTTCTGTTATTTATCATTCTTGAAGCCATATCATTTCATAAAATTACATTAAAAATTTTAGTTTATCTATTTTAAAACTGAATAAACTAGCAGTTATTTCTAGGTTTGAAGTAGGTTAATAGATCAAGTATAATATGATTATGTAATACTTTGAAATGATTTTGTAACTTGGCACAGTAATTAAAAGTGTTGTGGGCCATAGGCTATGTCTTGAGGGTTTTAGTAATGATTATCTCAGTTGCCTTATTTTCTTATTTATTCTTTCATTTAAAAGATTAGCACTGTGTGCTCATGATGTACTAGAAAATATGCCAGACTCTGCACTAGAGCTGAAAACAAGACAACCATGGACTGCTGTTATGTTCCTTACAATCTACTAGGGAAGACAGAGGTTAAACAAGTAATTATTCAAATGGGTTTAATTGCAATTAGTACTCAGAAGAAGCAGAGAGTTTTGGTAAATGTGTGTAGAGAGATAAAATCTGATTTGTGTGATTAGGAAAGCCTTCTTTATGTAAAAAGGAGAAAGCTGAATCCTAAACCAGCAGTAGAGATAGCTAAGAAAGGAGCAAATTTGTGCAACCTAGTTTCCCAGTTCTCAGGAATCAGTCTTTCCAGGTCTCATGGAAGTAGGGACAAAGGATTAGTAAGGATTAAATTAAGGTGAATGGGTTGTAAACTGTTTACAGTTAGATCCCCATATCCCCTTCCATAAGAGCAGAAGCATAGAAGTTTATAGTGTCTGGAGAAGTGAACACAAAATCCCAATATTAGAAAATACCATATATAGTTGCAAGGATGATCTGGAGGTGGTAAGAGTCCATACTAAGAGGAAAGTAGTAAAACTAACAAAAACACATTGGATATTGAAACTCTCAGTCCTTTTCTTCAACTTGGATTCAAGAATTCTGCTAGCCAGGCTGCTAGTAGCTAAACATTGAGCATGAGAAATTACCCTTGGGCAATCTTACAAGACTAAGAGGCAAAGACTAAAAATAGTAACTGGGGTTTTCCCAAAGGTATGGGTCAGTCAGATCTCCCTACTGAACCCACACTGGCAAAGTCCCACCCACACTCAGAAATGCCACTCACTTTTAGTCTCCCACTATTAAATATGAGCAGTCAGCTGAGGATTACCAGACGTCTGAGAAACACTTCTTTACTTGAAAAACAGACCAAAATAAACAAATAAATAAAAACAATTCGAAGAAAAATCTATTCGGGGAAGATAAAACAATAAAAACTATGAATAATAACTTGAGAGATTAAAAGGTATACAAGCAGGAAACAAGAACAGATTAGTATTAAAGGATACTATTAATATGAATATCCAGAATACAAAAAACCCTGTGATATTAAAAATAAGAGCATAGCAAAAACAGAAAGCTAAAGGCTATGGAAGATAACTTAGGGTATATATTCCAGATAGTAAAACAAAAGTACAGAGTGGGAATATATTCTAGATAGTAGAGCAAAAATAGAAAAATAACAGATAATGTAGGAAAATTAGAAGATCAGCCCACAAAGGTTAATATTCAAATAATAGCCATTCTGAATAGAAAGAAAAGGAAAAATGGAGGAAGGAAATCATCAATTGAAGAGTTTAAGAGACCCCAAAGACAGAGGAACATAAACTTGCACACTGCAAAGGTCTACCGGTGCCCCAGAACCTCCCATCATGATAGTTCAAAGGGACAAAATTAAGAAACTACAAACTTCCAGAGATAAATAGAAAACAAATACTAAACAACAAAAAACAAAACAAAGAAAAAAGTACAAATATATAATCCAGACTCAAAATAGAGTTCTCAACTGGAAGCATAGAAGACAGTGACACAGTGCTTCCAATTCTGAAGGACTACTATTTTCAATCTAGAATACTATAGTCCCCCACTATCAATGAATTGCTAGAATAGAACAAAAAATATACATGAAAGGTGCAAAACCTCACCTCCTAGTCACAATTTCTCTGGAGGCTACTGCTCAATTAAAACAAGGGAATGAAGCAAGAAGTAGAAAGCCATGGAATATAGAAAACAGGAAACGCTGGAGAAAGGTAAAAGGAATCTAGGAGGATTTTGAAAGGAGATGAAAACCAGGCTTGGAAGCCAACTAATTAGACTGAAGCAGGTCACCAGGCTGTGGGAGGTTCTTCAAGAAGCAGAAACTGAAAGAATCTCATACATAGAACAACTTAAGATATAGACAACACCTGGCAATGAGTTTGGGATAAATGGAAAAATAAGCAATTAAAAAAACCCTAAATAATTATGAACTCCAGGGAATACAAAATGCTATATAAGAAATTAATGCTCCATTCTGAATCATGAAATTACAATATATACTTATTTTGTAGAGGTCTAGAGGTAAATGCCCAAAGAATTTGCTAACAGAATTGAAAAAGGTTGGAGATGGGAAATGAGGAGGAAGATACCAGGATACCCTGTGTGTGTGTGTGTGTGTGTGTGTGTGTGTGTGTGTGTGTGTGTATGTTGCAACCCTTGTACATAGAACTATTTGACTATTTAATCTGTGTAGCATTCATGTATGCATATAACTTTGATAAAATATAAATATAATAATAATAAAAAATAGGTGTCAATTGAAATAATCCAGGCAAGAGATCCTGGTGGTTTGGGCTAGGGTAGTGATGGCAGAGTTGGAAGAGAATGAATGGATTTGATATGGAGGATGAGGAATATTGAATCATCAATTTTCACTTTCAGGTTTCTTTGTGAGCAACAGTGTGATAAACATCACCAGAAGGAAAAGAATAAGAAGCACACAAGTTCTCTTTCATAATTACTTATGGGGAGTTGATATGGATATATTGAGTAATGACTCAATGTAAGGGTCTGGAACTCAAAGGAAAATCTAAGCTTGAGAGAAAAACTGGGAGTATTGGGCACTGGTGTGACTCATTAATTATTCCTTTAGCATCTGGGATGGTGCATATGTAGAGCTAATTACCAGAAAATGTAGAAAATAAAGAACAGTCTTTTCATTAGCTGTTGATGAGCACAGATGGTCTCCCTCCATCTCTCCCTCTCCCCTCAGACTCCACCTCGTCTTTCTAAACCTCTGGCCTCTTATCCAGGGTCCAGTTTTTTATGGTCCTCAAGGTCATAAAAATGGTGAATCTTGGCCACATCATATTGGTATTATTGGACTGTCTTCTCCATAAGAGGACATTTAAGTCTTTAAGTTTCTTCAACCAGCTGTTGAAGAAAAGGTTCTTGTCTCTTTTACTCAGTTTTATGACACTTTCTTCCCATCTTCCCAGCAAAATTCTTGGGGGAATAGGATGATAGGGAGTATCCTTCCATGTTAAAATGACACTGAAGACTGCAAGTTAACCTGGAGTAAGAAGTTACAGTGAGAACAGAAGAGAATATAGAAAGGAGTCCTGGGAGACCTTCAAGATGGTGGAGGAGTAAGACATGGAGATCACCTTCCTGCCCCCAAATACATCAGAAATACATCTACATGTGGAACAACTCCTGCAGAACAGCTACTGAATGCTGACAGGAGACCTCAGACAGAAGACCTCAGACTTCCCAAAAGGCAAGAAACTCCCCACATACCTGCGTAGGGCAAAAGAAAAAAGAAAAAACAGAGACAAAAGAATAGGGATGGGACCTGCACCTCTGGGAGGGAGCTGTGAAGGAGGAAATGTTTCCACACACTAGGAAACGCCTTCACTGGCGGAGACAGGGGTGGTGGGGAAGAAGCTTCGGAGCCGCGGAGGAGAGCGCAGCCACAGGGGTGCGGAGGGCAGAGCGGAGAGATTCCCGCACAGAGGATCGGGGCCGACCGGCACTCACCAGCCCGAGAGGCTTGTCTGCTCACCCTCCAGGACGGATGGGAGCTGGGAGCTGAGGCTCTGGCTTCAGAGGTCAGATACCAGAGAGAAGACTGAGGTTGGCTGCGAGAACACAGCCTGAAGGGGGCTAGTGTGCCACAGCTAGCCAGGAGGGAGTCCAGGAAAAAGTCTGGAACTGCCTAAGAGGCAAGAGACAATTGTTTTGGGGTGTGCAAGGAGAGGGGATTCAGAGCACCACCTAAACGAGATCCAGAGATGGGCGTGAGCCGTGGCTATCAGCACGGACACCAGAGATGGGCATGAAACCCTAAGGCTGCTGCTGCAGCTACCAAGAAGCCTGTGTGCAAGCACAGGTCACTATCCACACCTCCCCTCCTGAGAGGCTGTGCAGCCCACCACTGCCACAGTCCCGTGATACAGGGACAAATTCCCCAGGAGAACACATGGCGCACCTCAGGCTGTTGCAACGTCACACAGGCCTCTGCCACCACAGGCTCGCCCTGCATTCTACCTCCCTCCCCTCGGCCTGAGTGAGCCAGATCCCCCTAAACAGCTGCTCCTTTAACCCCCTTCTGTCTGAGGGAAGAACAGATGCCCTCAGGTGACCTACATGCAGAGGTGGGGCCAGATCCAAAGCTGAACCCCAGGAGCTGTGCGGACAAAGAGAAAGGGAAATATCTCCCAGCAGCTTCAGAAGCAGCGGATTAAATCTCAACAATCAACTTGATATACGCTGCATCTGTGGAATACCTGAAGAGACAAAGAATCATCCCCAAATTGAGGCAGTGGACTTTGGGAGCAACTGTAGACTTGGGGTTTGCTTTCTGCATGTAATTTGTTTCTGGTTTTATGTTTATCTTACTTTAGTATTTAGACGTTATTATCATTGGTAGATTTGTTTATTGATTTGGTTGCCCTCTTCCTTTTTTACATATATATGTATAGATAGATAGATATAGATATAGATATAGATACATATTTCCTTTTTCTCTTTTTGTGAGTGTGTATATGTATGCTTCTTTGTGTGATATTGTCTGTATAGCTTTGTTTTTACCATTTGTCCTAGGGTTTTGTCTCTCCGTTTTTTTTTTTTTTTCTTTTGTAGTATAGTTTTTAGCTCTTGTTCTCATTTGTGGATTTGTTTATTGGTTTGGTTGCTCTCTTCTTTCTTTCTTTCCTTTTTTACGACTTTTTAATAATTTATTTTTTATTTTAATAAGTTTATTTTCTTTTCTTTCTTTCTTTATTTTTTCTCCCTTTTATTCTGAGCTGTGTGGCTGACGGGGTCTTGTTGCTCCAGTTGGGTGTCAGGCCTGTGTCTCTGAGGTGGGAGAGTGGAATTCAGGACATTGGTCCACCAGAGACCTCCCAGCTCCATGTAATATCAAATGGCGAAAGCTCTCCCAGTGATCTCCGTCTCAACGCTAAGACCCAGCTCCACTCAATGGCCAGCAAGCTAGAGTGCTGGACACCCTATGCCAAAAAACTAGCAAGACAGGAATAAAACCCCTCCCATTAGCAGAGAGGCTGCCTAAAATCATAATAAGGTCACAGACACCCCAAAATACCACTGGATGTGGTCCTACCCACCAGAAAGACAAGATCCAAACTCATCCACAAGAACACAGGCACTAGTCCCCTCCAACAGGAAGCCTACACAATACACTGATCCATCTTTAGCCACTGGGGGCGGACACGAAAAACAATGGGACTTACGAATGTGCAGCCTGTGAAAAGGAGACCCCAAACACAGTAAATTAAGCAAAATGAGAAGACAGAGAAACACACAACAGATGAAGGAGCAAGGTAAAAACCCACCAGACCAAACAAATGAAGAGGAAATAGACAGTCTACCTGAAAAAAATTCAGAGTAATGGTAGTAAATATGATCCAAAATCTTGGAAATAGAATGGAGAAAATATAAGAAACGTTTAACAAGGACCTAGAAGAACTAAAGAGCAAACAATGATGACCAAAACAATAAATTAAATTAAACGTTCGCTAGAAGGAATTAATAGCAGAATAACTGAGGCAGATAAACGGATAAGTGACCAGGAAGATAAAATAGTGGAAATAACTACCACAGGGCAGAATAAAGAAAAAAGAATGAAAAGAATTGGGGACAGTCTCATAGATCCTGGGACAACATTAAATGTACCAACATTTGAATTATAGGGATCCAAGAAGAAGAAGAGAGAAAGAAAGGGACTGAGAAAATATTTGAAGAGATTATAGTTGAAAACTATCCTAATATGGGAACGGAAACAGGCAATCAAGTCCAGGAAGCACAGAGAGTCCCATACAGGATAAATCCAAGGAGAAACATGCCAAGACACATACTAATCAAACTCTCAAAAGTTAGGTACAAAGAAAAAATATTAAAAGCAGCAAGGGAAAAGTAACAACATACAAGGGAATCCCCATAAGGTTAACAGCTGATCTTTCAGCAGAAACTCTGCAAAGTGGAAGGGAGTGGCAGGGCAAATTTAAAGTGATGAAATGGAAAAACCTACAACCAAGATTACTCTACGCAGCAAGGATCGCATTCAGATTCGACAGAGAAATTAAAAGCTTTACAGACACGCAAAAGCTAAGAGAATTCAGCACCATTAAATAAGCTTTACAACAAACGCTAAAGGAACTTCTCTAGGCAGGAAACACAAGAGAAGGAAAAGACCTACAATAACAAACACAAATCAGTTAGGAAAATGGTAATAGGAACATACATATCAATAACTACCTTAAATGTAAATGGATTAAATACTCCAACCAAAAGACATAGACTGGCTGAATGGATACAAAAAACAGACCCATACATATGCTGCCTACAAGAGACCCATTTCAGACCTAGGGACACATACAGACTGAAAGTGAGGGGATGGAAAAAGATGTTCCATGGACATGGAAATCAAAAGAAAGCTGGAGTAGCAATTCTCATATCAGACAAAATAGACTTTAAAATAAAGACTATTACAAGAGACAAAGAAGGACGCTACCTAATGATCAAGGGATCAATCCAAGAAGAAGATATAACAATTGTAAATATTTATGCACCCAACATAGGAGGACTTCAACACATAAGGTAAATACTAACAGCCATAAAAGGGGAAATTGACAGTAACACAATCATAGTAGGGGACTTCAACATCCCACTTTCACTAAAGGACAGATCATCCAAAATGAAAATAAATAAAGAAACACAAGCTTTAAAGGACACATTAGACCAGATGGACTTAATTCATATTTATAGGACATCCCATGGAACATTCTCCAGGTGAGATCATATCTTGGTTCACAATTCAGGCCTTAGTAAATTTAAGAAAATTGAAATCATATCAAGTATCTTTTCCAACCACAACGCTATGAGACTAGATATCAATTACAGAAAAAAATCTTTAAAAAATAAAAACACATGGAGGCTAAACAATATACTCCTAAATAACCAAGATATCACTGAAAAAATCAAAGAGGAAATCAAAAAATACCTAGAAACAAGTGACAATGAAAACACGACGACCCAACACCTATGGGATGCAGCAAAAGCAGTTCTAAGAGGGAAGTTTATAGCAATACAATCCTACCTCAAGAAACAAGAAACATCCCAAATAAACAACTGAACTGTATACCTAAGGCAATTACAGAAACAAAAACAAACCCAAAGTTAGCAGAAGGAAAGAAATCACAAAATCATATCAGAAATAAATGAAAAAGAAAAGAAGGAAACAGTAGAAAAGATCAATAACACTAAAAGCTGGTTCTTTGAGAAGGTAAACAAAATTGATAATCCATTAGCCAGGCTCATCAAGAAAAAAAGGGAGAAGACTCAAATCAATAGAATCAGAAATGAAAAAGGAGAAGTAACAACTGACACTGCAGAAATACAAAGGATCATGAGAGATTACTACAAGTAACTATATACCAATAAAATGGGCAACCTGCAAGAAATGGACACATTCTTAGAAATGCACAACCTTCCAAGACTGAACCAGGAAGAAATAGAAAATATAAACAGACCAATCACGAGCACTGAAATTGAAACCATGATTTAAAATCTTTCAACAAACAAAAGCTCAGGACCAGAGGGCTTCACAGGCAAATTCTATCAAACATTTAGAGAAGAGCCAACACCTATCCTTCTCAAACTCTTCCAAAATATAGCAGAGGGAGGAACACTCCCAAACTCATTCTACAAGGCCACCATTACCTGGATACCAAAACCAGACAAAGATGTCACAAAGAAAGAAAACTACAGGCCAATATCACTGATGATCATAGATGCAAAAATCCCTAACAATATACTAGCAAAGAGAATCCAACAGCCCATTAAAAGGATCATACAGGATAATCAAGTGCGGTTATCCCAAGAATGCAAGGATTCTTCAATATACGCAAATCAATCAATGTGATAAACCATATTAACAAATTGAAGGAGAAAAACCATATGATCACTTCAATAGGTGCAGAAAAAGCTTTCGACAAAATCCAACACCCATTTATGATAAAAACCTTCCAGAAAGTAGGCATAGAGGGAACTTACCTCAACATAAAAATGCCATGTATGAAAAACCCACAGCCAACATCGTTCTCAATGGTGAAAAACTGAGACCATTGAGACTAAGATCAGGAACAAGACAAGATTGTCCACTCTCACCACTATTAATCAACATAGTTTGGAAGTCTTACCCACAGCAATTAGAGTGAAAAAACAAAAAAAATAGGAAAAGAAAAAGTAAAGCTGTCACTGTTTGCAGATGACATGATACTATACATAGAGAATCCTGAAGAGGCTACCAGAAAACTTCTAGAGCTAATCAATGAATTGGTAAAGTAGCAGGATACAAAATTAATGCACAGAAATCTCTGGCATTCCTATACACTAAGGATGAAAAATCTGAAAGAGAAATTAAGGAAACATTCTGATTTACCACTGCAACAAAAAGAATAAAATACCTAAGAATAAACCTACCTAAGGAGACAAAAGAACTGTATGCAGATAACTATAAGACACTGATGAAAGAAATGAAACATGATATAAACAGATGGAGAGATATACCATGTTCTTGGGTTGGAAGAATCAACATTGTGAAAATGACTATACTACCCAAAGCAATCTACAGATTCAGTGCAATCCCTATCAAACTACCAATGGCATTTTTTACAGAACTAGAACAAAAAATTTCACAATTTGTATGGAAACACAAAAGACCCCGAGTAGCCAAAGCAGTCTTTAGAATGAAGAACGGAGCTGGGGGAATCAGGCTCCCAGACATCAGACTATACTACAAAGCTACAGTAATCAAGACAATATGGTACTGACGCAAAAACAGAAATATAGATCAATGGGACAGGATAGAAAGCCCAGAGATAAACCCATGCACATATGGTCACATTATCTTTGATAAAGGAGGCTAGAATATACAATGGAGAAAAGACAGCCTCTTCAATAAGTGGTGCTGGGAAAAGTGGACGGATACATGTAAAAGAATGAAATTAGAACACTCCCTAGCACCATACACAAAAATAAATTCAAAATGGGTTAAAAACCTAAATGTAAGGCCAGACACTATAAAACTCTTAGAGGAAAACATAGGCAGAATACTCTATGACATAAATCACAGCAAGATCCTTTTTTGACCCACCTCCTAGTGAAATGGAAATAAAAACAAAAATAAACAAATGGGGCCTAGTGAACCTTAAAAGCTTTTGCAAAGGAAACCATAAACAAGACGAAAAGACAACCCTCAGAAAGGGAGAAAATATTTGCAAATGAAGCAACTGACAAAGTATTGATCTTTAAAATTTACACGCAGCTCATGCAGCCCAATATCAAAAGAACAAACAACTCAATCCAAAAATGGGCAGAAGATCTAAATAGACATTTCTCCGAGAAGATATAACGATTGCCAACAAACATATTAAAGGATGCTCAATATCACTAATCATTAAAGAAATGCAAATCAAAACTACAATGAGGGGCTTCCCTGGTGGCGCAGTGGTTGAGAATCTGCCTGCCAATGCAGGGGACACGGGTTCGAGCCCTGGTCTGGGAAGATCCCACATGCCGCGGAGCAACTAGCCCCGTGAGCCACAATTACTGAGCCTGCGCGTCTGGAGCCTGTGCTCTGCAACAAGAGAGGCCACAATAGTGAGAGGCCCGCGCACCGCGATGAGGAGTGGCCCCCACTTGCCACAACTAGAGAAAGCCCTTCCACAGAAACGAAGAGCCAACACAGCCATAAATAGATAAATAAATAAATAAATTAAAAAAAAAAAAACAACTACAATGAGGTATCACCTCACACCATTCAGTATGGCCAATCATCAAAAAATCTACAAACAATAAATGCTGGAGAGGGTGTGGAGAAAAGGGAGCCCTCTTGCACTATTGGTGGGAATGTAAATTGATACTGCCTCTATGGAAAACAGTATGGAGGTTCCTTAAAAAACTAAAAATAGAACTACCATACAACCTAGCAATCCCACTACTGGGCATGTACCCTCAGAAAACCAGAATTCAAAAAGACTCATGTACTCCAGTGTTCATTGCAGCTCTATTTACAATAGCCAGGAAATGCGAGCAACCTAAGTGTCCATCTACAGATGAATGGATAAAGAAGATGTGGCACATATATACAATGGAATGTTACTCAGCCATAAAAAGAAATGAAATTGAGTTACTTGTAGTGAGCTGGATGACCTAGAGTGTGTCATACAGTGAAGTAAGTCAGAAAGAGGAAAACAAATACTGTTTGCTAACACATATATATGGAATCTAAAAAAAAAAAATTGGTTTTGAAGAACCTAGGGGCAGGACAGGAATAAAGATGTAGACGTAGAGAATGGACTTGAGGATATGGGGAGGGGGAAGAGTAAGCTGGGACGAAGTGAGAGAGTGGCATGGACATATATACACTACCAAATGTAAAATAGATAGCTAGTAGGAAGCAGCCGCATAGCACAGGGATCAGCTCAATGTTTTGTGACCACCTAGAGGGGTGGGATAGGGAAGGTGGGAGGGAGACAGAAGAGGGAGGAGATATGGGGATATATGTATATGTACAGCTGATTCACTTTGTTATAAAGCAGAAACTAACACACCATTGTAAAGCAATTATACTCCAATAAAGATGATAAAAAAGAAAAAGAGTAGTCCTGAGCAATTCCAACATTTAAATGTTGGGTGGAAGAGAACCAGAAAAATTGAGGAATAGTGGCCAAAGAAAGAAAAGAGGAAGCCAAAAAGATTTAGTGTCCTTGAAGCCAGGGTAAGAGAGAGTTTCTAGGAAGAAGAAACCAACTACGTGGAAAATTAATGGGAAGTTGTTTTTAAAGTGAGTCACTAAGAAAATTCATTAGATTGGACAAAATCGTGGTTAACTGCCGATTTTCTAGTTTAAATTCAGTGGAGTGGGAGAAGCCTTGGTGAGACTAGAGTTGTTTAGATGGAAGCTCTGACTTCTCTTTCTTTCTTTAGACATTTTAAGATTTTGAATGATCATTTGTCAAAGCTTAGTATATCCAGGGGTCATGGTGAGTGTTTGGTTTAAATAAGAAGTTGTAACCCTTTCATTTGAGTTTTGCCCCTTTGGAAATTGAAGATACATAGCTTATACTGTGCTTTCATTCTAAATATACACACATTCACATATGGAAACACATATGGCTAATAACTGAACGAAATGTTTGTAAAAACAGAGAAAAACTGCATTTCCCTATATTTAACCAATTCAGTTTGCTTTGTTTATATTTCACTAAAGAAATGTTCACTTTGTTGTGTGATACTGAATATAACAGTAAATACAAATTTAATTGGATAATTATACAGCAATATATTTTGGTATAATAAAAAGTTGAACATTTCTTAAATTGCATTATCTTACTATTTATTGTCTCTATGAAAGACTCTTTCAATTATGTAACATTTTTGTATAATTATCCTATTAATACAAAATACAAATTGTTGATGAACAGAACTAAAAGTTAAGTGGATTGTTTTTGAATTTAGAGAGACCATTACATAACAGTTTGATTTATAGGCCAACAATGGCAGGACCCACTCCTTTAAGGGTCTGGAAGCATTCAGGTCACGTTGCTTTCAGGATCATTTGAGATCCTTCTATTTATACAGTCTTGCTTATGTTAAAAGTCTTTAGTCTTTCTCTGTGTACATTAGAGGAATGCTTAGCAACCTTGTGGTTGTAATATTTTTGAAACTCTTGGGTCATTTTCAGTGAATATCAATTCAAATAACATAGGTCATGAAAAGATTGATTTACTGCTTTGTATTTAAAACAAGACCGACACATCCCTTCCTGGGCTCAGGGAAGTAAACTTAGTCCCTTCTCTCTCTCTCTTTTCCTTACTATATGTCCTCCTGCAATATCTGTTAGATTTCTGTAGCAAAGGTAGACAACCCCAAAGTGTTATCCTTGTATATTGTACCCTTCTGAATGGTCTGAAAGGACATGTCATCCTGTTCTATTTGGATCAGCCCTGGAGATGTTTTTACCCATCCTTTCAGCTGATTCAGAGGGGTCAAGAAGCCAAATTTTTATTCAGGGTCCTTACTTGACCACTTCCAACTCAGGATTTACCACTATAGCATATAATAAACAATAAAACCTTGGAAAAAGGAGAGAGACAATGCCAAAGTTTTGTTTGCCTCAGTAAAAAAATGAAGAGTTGATAATTTTTTACTTACAGCATAATTGGAAGGAGAAAAAGTTTAACAGGGTTATAATTTAGACCCTCTTGAACTATTGCCCAGAAGCTTCTAGATCTTTGTTTAAACCCATGCTAAGGGGTAAGATTGGTAGTAGAGTAGAAACGGCAGCAAGGTGATAATGAAAGGCCAGATTTGCCATGGCCTTTGTGTGACCCTGGAGAACTCATCTCTCTGGTCTGAGCTTTCATAATCAATAAAATGTGAAGGTTCTACCAAATGACTCCAGGGAATCCATTCTGCTCTTATATTCAAATTCATTTCCACCCTCTGGATGAGCCTTAGAGGTGAGCTCTGAATATCCATTTGGCAAGGCTATTACTCATAATAATTTCAGTGACTAATTAATGCAGACCTAAAGAATAGATTTTCAAAAACAGCTCTCCCTGGTGCTTTCAGTACAGCGTTATACTCTTGACTCAATACTTCTTTATTGTATGTTTGAGTAAATATGCCCCCAGATGCAATCATTATCTTTTTACTTCCTGGAATATAACGCTTTCAATTACTTGCCACGTATCTAACGTTTTTAAAAGGTAAAGGACATTTACTTCCCTCCCCCAAATGTCATTTATTTTTTCGTCAAATGTCATTGAACTTTAATAGCTGAAAGTAAATAAAAATATTCCTTTTTAAAATGTTAAGGTTTTAGGATTAAGGAGAGTGATGTCACCAGAATTTTAGGATTAAACAGCAAACAAATAATTAGGTAGAAAAAACGTTTTAAAAAATTATATTAAGTATTTATTGAGACAAAGAAAAATTTTTTATGAAACCCAAAAATGGATAAATTTCTCATTTGTAATATGCTAATGCTATGTAAGACAGTGTCTTACATAATGAATCTTTCCAAATAATGCTGTAGTAAAGATATGTGTAATGTGATTTTTTAAAAAATCTGAATTAACAAAATGCATGGAGTTGGTTCATGAAATCCATTCAGCTATGCTTTCAGCCTGCTCATTAGTGCAACATTCTTTCCTTGGGCACTTTGAAAGATGATGGGCTGTACTATTGAAATACGTTACAGTTGCTCTATAACATCCTTTGCTGAAAAGCTGTTGTCTTGAGAGCTTTCCCGCTGTGTTAATAACAGTAGGATCTTAAAAGGAGCTATTACCTCCACTCTATAAATCACAATTGTTTTTAATCAAAGAACATTAAATTGAGCTAGTTTCCATTGAGGGATTATTCCAGTTAAAAGGAGCTACCTAAAGCAGTCAGACTTGGATTAGACACACACATTGATTTTTTTTGTGGGGGACAAAGATTTGATTCATACATCGTATTGGGGAAGAGGAATTCCATTAGCAAAGGTAAAAGAGAATGATTCTACATATATTACAGAAGGAGGGAAATACACAATCTCAATTAAAATATAGGCCCTATCACTGCATTTCTACTATGGGCATGTGCTTTACTCTATTCAATTCTGCTGCCCAGAATCCTGGGAGCCCAGGAAAAGGAACGAGTTATGGGGAGGGAGATATTATTACCTATTTTTTAACTCTACCTTTGAAGGTTTTTGTTCCTTTTCAATTACTACCTGACATTTTTTCAAATTTCAAAATATTTCATAAACCCTCATGTGATAGTAATTTTATATTTAGTGTCCATTAATTATAAAAACACATAGGGCCAAAATTCTATAATGAATTCAGAAACCCTTAAAAAGCTATCTTAAATAAAAAACAACATACTGAAATATTGTAAGTATAAGTGCGAGATGTATGTGTGAGACCAATTTTATTCCATCTCTAGGTAATTTCTGGGGCATTTATGGATTTGCACATATCGGAGAGCTATAGCTGTGAGATTCTCTAAGCCAATGGTTCTCAAACTTTCTGCACTGTAGTAGACTCAATGGATAAGATTCCTATTTGCTATATGCCTTGGAGTATTAAACATATCAAATAGTGCCATAGTTGTTTTAGGTGAGTCATTCTAAAAGCAATTAATGATTTTGTCAATAATAAAAGCAGCTATTTAAAGAGTTCACCAATATTGTGGGTTATGCACAATTTCTGGTCCAGTAGCTATAACACCACCCCTTTTCTCTGGCTAAAGAAAGCATAGAATAATGTAGCATATGAAACTGATGCATTTTATAGCTATTCTTGAACCTGCTTTAATTTTTAAAGGTTAATCATGCATTTTGTCCTTTTCTATTTTTGAAAAGTGACTCAAAATCTATCTCACAACTATAGCTATATTCCATTTGAGAATGACTAATAGATAATAGGTTTGCTTTTGATGCTGTAGACAGCCACACATTCAGAGGCACAGGGCCAGGGCCAAGTTGCACCCAAAATGTCCTTGTTCAGAGTCTATGAAGCTGATGAAATTCTGCTAAGCAAATTATAGGTGTGACTCTCCTGTTTATAAAGATCAAATTCTAATATTCAGCTAAGGCTTAAAAGATTTAGTTACATCTGATTGACCTAAGTCAAAAATGCTGGCATGGTTGCAAAGGCATGCTCATTGATCAGCCATTGCTCAGAGGGCCTTTAGGAAAAGACAAGACATATGCTCATGTAGCAGCAGTTCAACTCTCAGCATGCTGCCCTAATTACATGCTTCGGTGTGTGTGCTTAATGACAAGTGGAATGAAAGCCAGAACTGCCTAAGAGAACACGAAGCTACTGGTTCAGAGATCCACACTTTCCTAGGTCCTAAAGATTTCATCATTTTCAGAAGAATGCTACCTTTCCAAAAGATGTTCTCATGAACTGAATCACTATTTCCTATCTCCTTATAGTCTTTATTTTCTGAAAATCCATATTTACTTATTTTCAATACATATTTCTTTGAGTTATTCGATTTCATTTGCCTGTTTAATTATTGGGGCTAGGGATGCTAAGTTGACAGACGATTGGATAGCATCACTTTCTCCATGGCACCAGTAATTAAGAAGCCATAAAAGAAAAAGAGGAAACATAAACATTGAGATCAGTGAAGTAATTGACTGCCCCCTCCTCAGTTGACAGTGCTTTCTGTTTGACATATTATGCTGCAAATCTCATTAGGCACTGAAACTCAATTTTTCTGAGCCTTGGGGTCTTCCTTCTTTTCTTTCAAACATCCTCGTAGTAAAGAATCTGAGACTCATTCATTTTTGATTCCCGAGGTGAATTTACTGTCAAGCTCATAATGTTTAAACTTTAGGTCCCTTCTGTTGCACAGCCCCCTCCCCACAAATCCTTTCCCTAATTTTTGTTAATAATCATATATTAGTTTTCTTAAAGAGAGTTGCAGGTCTCACAAAACCTGAATCAGCCCCCACTCATACAGTTTAATCTGTCAGCCCCTCCAAAGGTCTGGCATTTTCACAGAGCCCAATGCTTTAAAATAAAGAGATAAAATTGTCATAACTGAATTTCAGGTATGTGGCAATGAGGAACAAAAAAAACATTCCAGAATGTGAAAGCAAATATTTCTGCATCTATACAGTAATATATCAGTGGACTGAATTTACATGGTGGTCTTCTGAATTGTTCTTCTTTGTCTTCTGTTGGATGACTAGGCCTTCTTATGCACAAAATTGGCAAATAATAATAACAGTAATGACAAGTATAGTTAGTAATCATTGAACACATAATAAATACCAGCAACTTTGCTAAACTATGGCTTCCACTACAAAATTTAAGACAAGTAACCAGAGAAGTTTCCTGAACGTCAGATATGAATCAGAATGTAAAGAAGAATTCAGGTCTGGAGGTAGCTTGTGTGTTCAAAAAATGCAAAAGAACAGATTTTTATTTATTTTTTTTTATTGAAGTATATTTGACTTACAATGTTGTGTTAATTACTGCCATACAGCAAAATGATTCAGTTATACATATATATATATATATATATATATATTTTTTTTTTTTTTTAATATTCCTTTCCATTTTGGTTTATTATAGGATATTGAACTGTGCCATACAGTAGGACCTTACTGCTTATCCATTCCATATATAAAAGCCTACATCTGCTAACCCCGACCTCCCACACCATCCGTCCCCCAGCCCCTCTCCCCCTTGGCAACCATCAGTCTGTTCTCTACGTCTGTGGCTCTGTTTCTGTTTCATAGATAGGTTCATTTGTGTCATATATTAGATTCTACATGTAAGTGAAATCATATGGTATTCATCTTTCTCTTTCTGACTTACTTCACTTAATATGATAATCTCTAGTTGCACCCATGTTGCTGCAAATGGCATTATTTCTTTTTTATGGCTGAGTAGTATTCCATTGTATATACATACCACATTTGTTTTATCCATTTATCTGTTGATGGACATTTATGTTGTTTCCATGTCTGGCTATTGTGAATAGTGCTGCTAGGAACATAGGGGTGCATGTATGTTTTTGAATTATATTTTTTGTCTGGATATATGCCCAGGAGTGAGATTGCTGGATCATATGGTAATTTTATTTTTATTTTTCTGAGCAACCTCCACACTGTTTTCCACAGTGGCTGCACCAACTTACATTCCCACCAACAGTGTAGGAGGGTTCCCTTTTCTCTGCATCCTCTCCAGCATTTGTTATTTGTAGAGTTCTTAATGATGGCCATTCTGACTGGTGTGAGGTGGTACCTCATTGTAGTTTTGATTTGCATTTCTCTAATAATTAGTGATGTTGAGCAGCTTTTCATGTGCCTATTGGCCATCTTTATGTCTTCTTTGGAGAAATGTCTGTTTAGGTCTTCTGGCCATTTTTGGATAGGGTTGTTTGATTTTTTGTTATTGAGTTGTATGAGCTGTTTGTATATTTTGGAAATTAAGTCCTTGTCAGTTGCAATAGGTTGTCTCTTCATGTCATTTATGGTCTCCTTTGTTTTTCAAAAGCTTGTAAGATTGGTTTGTTTATTTTTGTTTTTATTTCTATTGCCTTGGGAGACTGACCCAAGAAAACATTGGTGCAATTTATGTCAGAGAATGTTTTGCCTATGAGAACAGATTTAAAAAAAATTTTAAGATACTAGGAAAAATTAGTCAATACTTTTAGCCAAATTTTTTTTAAAAAAATTAAAAATAAGTAACCAATCTCTTTTTACTCCTTAAATTACCACATTTCAGGACATGACAAGACCAAAGAATCACAGAATCATCTGACTGGAAGCCCTGGAATTGCCAGTTCAGTTCCTCATTTATTTTGTGAAGATCCTCTCTACCATCTTGACAGAGAGACCACCTAGCTTCAGCTAGTTCTACTATTGTAAAAATTTTCAGCCAAATCTGTCTCTCTCTGGCAGAGTCAGCAAACTATAGCCCTAAGGCCAAATTCTGCCCAACTGCAGAATTTTGCAGTTGTGTGTATGACCTGCAAGTTAAGAATGGATATCATACTGTTAAATAGTTGAGAAAAATCAAAGGAATAATAATATTTAATGACACAAGACAATTATACAAAATTCAGACTTGTGTCTTTAAGTAAAATTTTATTAGGACACAGCCATGCTCATTGTCTGTTTATTCACAATGGCTGCTTGCAGGCTGCAATGGCAGACATGAGTAGCTGTAACAGAGACATAATGGCCCACAAAATCTAAAATATTTACTGTCTGGCCTTTTATAGAAAAAGTTTCTTGATTCCCTAGGAACCACATAAAATAAATTTGTTATCTTTTTCTCTGATAGAACAACAAATATTTCAGACTCCTCTCTCTGGCTCTCCCTTTCTCTTTCTTTTAAAATTGGAGAATATATTTTGCCTTCACAATTTTTTCTTAATTGAGATAATTATAGGTTTGCATGCAATTGTATGAAATAATATGAGATCCCTTGTATATTTTTCCGTTTTCCCCAATGGTTACATTTTGCAACACTATAGTATAATGTGACCCAAAATATTGACAGTGATACCATCCACTGATCTTATTTAGATTTCCTCAGTTTTATTTGTACTCATTTGTGTGTGTGTATAAATTCCATACAATTATTGTCACTTGTAATCACAAGTTCAAAAAACATATTATTCCTGTGTTTTTCTCTGGAAAAAATTAGATGTCTGCACTAAATGACTGAGCAATGATTCAAAATAAAAAAAAAAATTCCAAAATTAGAAAATTATATACTATAAGGGCTGTGTGACACATATCCATATTACTTTATTTTCCTCAATTAATTACTTCTGTTTCGGTAGACCAAACCAACAGTTGTGATCTTTACTAGGTCTACATCTTAAATTAATAAGAAACATGATCATGTTCAACAGGATTTATAAAATATAATCTAAACCTTTTGTAGCCTCTTGTTTATTAAGCCTTTTTTACTTTTCATTAATCACAGTCTTCATACTGCTCATCATTATTTTTTTCTAATTTATCATTCACTTTAACTCTATTACATTGATTTAAAATTATTTTTATTTTGAAATAGCTGTAGACTTACAAAAAAACTTGTGCAAATAGAATAATTCCTTCATCTTCCTCACCCTGCTTCCGTTAATGATGACACCTTACATAACCAATGCACAGTGATCAAAATGAATAAATTAGTATCCAAATGATACTATTAACTAATATATAGACATTCAAATTTTACCAGTTTTTCCATTAATGTTTATATTTCTGTTCCAGGATTGGATCCAGGCTCCTACATTACCCTTAGTTATTATTTAATTTATCCTTAATTCCAGTTAGAAGAGTAGAACAGTTCCTCAGTTAAAAAAAAAAAAAAAAATTTTTTTTTTTTTTTAATCGTTGTTCTTCAAGATTACTTTTGAAGAGTACTGGTTAGTTATTGTTTTTAACTCCAACAGGAAGCTCTGTGAGGTCAACCAGAATGAATACAGAAAAAACCCATCTTATTTCAAAAAATATGAAAGTGAGACCCATCTAGTGGACAAAATATTGTATCACACAATAACCAAATTCTACTCTATCTTTCTGCATGAATATATAAATATATAGGTACACACACATATAATTTAAAGTGTAAATCAATCAAATATTTTCTTCTTGGATTTTCTCCTGAAACAAAAATTTTCATAAATCAATTTGTAGTCCAATATTATCTATCTTATGAAAGCACACATCCAGAAAATTCTACAGATTGTTTTGAAAATATGAATCTCAACTCTTATTTACTTATTTGTCCAAACAAAGCAGAAATAATTAATTGAGGAAGAATTTACTTATCTATGTGTTTTCCTAGTGTCTTCCAGGTAATGGACTTTTACAGTTTTGGAAATTACACTGAATAAAGGTCCTGGCATTTTGCATATATTTTCATAACTTTGCATCACTCTGTGGCAAATAGAATTAATTTCTGCCTGATGGCCAATCTCAGACAATGAAGGAAAACTACCAGGAATAAATCAAACTGTTTTTATTACAGATAACTAGCCTTCCAAGTGAAATGGGACCTATTCATAATTAGTTTGGTAAAGTGATTTGAATTCCTCTGTTAAAGGGGGCAAGTAGATCGAGCTAATCCTTTTCTTAAGTGTGGAAGCTATATATTTCCTTCTTTTGAACTGAGCACCTTTTGGTAGACAAGTGATGGCTGAAAGGAAGAGAATATTTCATTTTAAGACATGGGTTCTGAAAATTTTCAATAGATGCAACTACCTTAACGATGGGTTAAGGGAAGGAAGTTGTGAAACCTAAACGAAGAACACAGATGGAACTGGAAGCCACTCAAGTCAAAATCAGAGGAGAATAAAAAAGAATTTTGTAAATAGATAAAATTTTCCCTTCAGCTAAACAGTGAAGTACACTTTCTGGTTTCATTTACATTTATATTTACCCAAAGTAGTTTTCTGTCATGAAAAACAATTTTTTCCTTTTTCAGTGAAATCTGTAAAATGTAAACTGTTAGATATCTGTAGGCTCTTCTAGAATGCACAGCTGGAAAAACAAGGATATTTAAACCCTCAAGTGGTTTGGGTCCATTTCAAGGTTTTGTTCTGGGCTTTATGAACGAACCAAAAATTTGCCCTTGGCCTCTAAATTTGGGAATAACAATTTAAAACCTTCAAATACATAAGTGTTTCATTGGTTCATATTTTATATAGAATTTTTCCATCTAAATTTTTTAATATTTATCAACTTTAATAAGGGACTAGAATTATATATGTGTCTGAATATTGATAATATTTGGTTCCATTTCTATTAAAATGACATTTTTTCCTGAGCCTGGACATTGCCTACAATCATATCTTTAGGCACATTATTTTATCTGGAAGTTGATAATTTTTAGTTTAATATTCCCGATGCAGTTAAAAATTAATGTTTCAATATATTTAACATTTTCATTGTACCAAGGTGGTATAAAAAAGAATCTTTAAGCATAAACACTCATATGGTAATAATAAAAAAAATGATATTATCTTTTGTAACCAGGTAAATCAAACCTGGCAACTGGTGCTTGGCAGTTAAAAAGACCCACAAAATTATTCTTGCAAATGATGATGAGTAACTGAACCCAAAGTGACCCCTGGCACAACTGGCTAATAAGTTAGTCAAAGAAAGAATTACTAGCAATTATGTTTTCTGATTGCCTACAAGCAGATAACAAAATCTGTGGTTGTGTAGTCTCATGTATGTCTGTTTTCTTAGCTAGCTTCTTGGTCTGGCCCATTGAAGCACCAATGACAAAAATTTTACTTTTTACTTCAGAATCAGAGTATATGTTCAGCCTTAAATATCTTCTTGCCTCTACCTTATGTTAGCTTATGACTCTAACTTCTGTAATTGTATAAGGTTAATGTGCAGAAATCAACTGTTAAGAATTTACCACTACTGCGAGCCTTTCAGGAAGCACATTTTCATAGATTTGGGAGGAAACGGGCAAACCAAAATGAGAAAGGAAGACTTGATGAGATGAGAGAAGAAATGTGATGTCCAAAGACCAATTTCTTTCCACTTCATCATTTGGCCTACAGCAGCGTTGGTAGGAATTAGTAGTTTCAGATCCTGCCACTTGTCTCTGCCTAATATCCTGGCTAGGGTATGGGACAGAATAATATTGTTAAGACATTAACTATGCCTCATTTTCTTTTTCCCCACCTGAATTTATTATTTCCCTTCCTCCTGACTCCAGCAGATAGACCTTACCATGTTTATCTCTTCCAGGCGGGAAGAGTTAAAACAAAAACACAATGCCCACAACAGCCACGACAACAATCAAAACAAAAGAGAATGTTTGAGCTTTTTCTTGGCCTTGGTCTTCAGATGTTTAAGGCCTTGGGAGAATGAATAAGATTCAAGACATAAAGATATATGAAGGAAAAATAATTATCTTTCCCACCAACTCTCCCAACAGTAGGGATGAGAGATAGAGAAGACTGTATAAGAACAAAGGCTGGGAGGGACATGGGGAGTAGAGAGAGATTGATAGTGTGCCTTACGTCTATGGGTAGAGTCCTGAGAGGTTGACCTCAAGGCCCAAAAGCCATAGACATCATTGCAGCAATTTCTGTAACATATCATGGGAGCATCATTATAATAGCAAATAACAAACCCACTAGAAGGGGCCATGGGAATAGGAATATCAGTGTTGAGCTTAATGGTCTGATGTCCAAGGACCACAGGCAGCAAGCCATGAATAGAATTGTTAAAGATGTGGTTCCTCACCCCCTAAGCACTTGGAATTAAAATTTAAGTCTCCCAAAACTTAAACCCAAGCCCAGTGAAAGGGGCAGGGAGACTAAATGGGCTTAAAACAATTTTCTCCTGCCCTGATAAGATGAATGTTCAAAATAAACTTAATTTTGTTATAAAAAAGTAAAATGTATTCCTTATACACTGAGCTCTTGCACACTTACTGATATTCACATCTGCTATTAACACATAGGAAGCAGACTCCTTGCAGTGAAGGAAGGCTTCACACTATTGGCGAAGGTAGCAACATTAGAGCAAAGTTTGAAGGATCAGTAGGAAAGTGCCAGGTGAATAATGGATGAGGGACATGTAGGTAAAGGGAGAGTACACACAATGCTGTGAAAGGAAGAGAAAGAATTGTGTGTCTGAGTAAGAGATAACTTATGGAGCACAGGCACCTAGGAATTAGTGGCCAGAGAGCTGTGAGGATGGAAAAGCAGACACAACTGGAACATTAAAGTCCCTGCTAAGAAGTGTTGGTTTAGTCTTAAAGTTGATAAGGATCTATTAAAATATTTTAAACAGAGGCATAGCATGAACGACTCTGTGATTTGTATAAAATTAACTCAGGAGGCGTGTGTAGGATTCTGTGAAAGGCGGTGAGAATAAAGGCAGACAGATCCGTTAGGAAGCTGATGAGAAATTATTACGGTTTAAACTGTAGGAGTGGTGATAGAAGACAGTTGAGATTTACTCGGCATGTATAATTGATGGGACTTGGCAAATTAGACACTAGTTATGAGGGAGAGGTTGATGATAGCTCCAAGTTTCTGAATGGAATGTTAGTATAATTAATCAAGCACGATAAGGAATATGAGGAGGAGATATGTAGAGATGACCAGTTGACTATTGGAGAGAGATTTTTGGATTTCTGGAAGATTTCTGGAGTAAAAACAGATTAGGGAAATTCCATGACCACAAAGCGTGGTTTTTTGTAAATTTGTACAGATTTGTCCGATATTTGTGGTCTTTATCATGCCTTCCCTACCTCTCTGTCACTTTCCTTCTTCAACCCTGAATCAGGTAACAGATCTTGTATTTTCGGTGCTGCTCAAATTTGACATCCCTTGTGCTTCTCTTTGACTTGAAATTTGGTCCCAATCTGCCTTTCATAGCATTTTCCCTCTATTGATTAAATTTTGGAATCTTGACCGTAATCCTCTTGCCTCAGGATGATTTGAAATGACCTTGTCTTGCTTTATGGCAAGAAATAGGCCATGAACCATTCCAGCAAAACAGGAAAATAACAGACTAGGAAGCATATAGTTCCATACACTATAGACTGAAAATCAACTTGCCAATGGATCAAGCTGACATTCATTCACCATCTGAAGAGGTGGCAGCCACGTAGGATCAGTGAATTGTCAGATATATCAATTGCTTCAACTCTTATAATAATGGATAATATATATGCAGTGATTTCTTCATTCCAGGCTCATATTTTAAGTGCTTTACATATATTAATTCATTTAGTCCTTTGCTTCAACCCTATGAAATAGTTACTATTATTATCCCTATTCTACAGATGAAGAATCTGAGATAAAGAAAAATGAAATTGATCAATGTTACACAGTAATATGGATTCAAACCCAAGCAGTCTAGCTCCAGAGACTTTACACACTTACTCAATACATAGTACCCATTTGTGTTAGCTTTCTATTGCTACTGCAACACATTACTACAAACTTAATGGCTTAAAGTAACACAGATCTATTATCTTCCAGTTCTTGAGGTCAGAAGTGCAAATGGATCATGGCAGACCTCTGAATGTCAGCATTTCAAGAGGGTCTAAAATCAAGTGCTGTGCTCCTTCTGAAGACCCTAGGGATGAATCTGTTTCTTACCTTTTCTAACTTCTAGAAACAATGTGCCTTCTTTGGCTTGTAACCTTTGTCTTCATCTTTGAAGTCAGCATGCAACATCTTCAAGTCTCTTTCAAAATCTGCTTCCATGGTTATATCTCTTTCAAAATCTGCTTCCATGGTTATATCTCCTTCTCTTACTCTGATCCTGCCAAATCCCTCTTATAAAGATACTTGTGATTGAATTGGGGCCACTCAGATAATCCAACATAATCTCCTTACCTGAGATCTTTAATTGTATCACATCTGCAGAGTCCTTTTTCCACATAGGCAACACATTCACAAGTTTCAGGGATTAGGATGTGTACCTCTTTGGGGAACACTATTCTTTCTACATACCATACTTGATATTTCATAGATAATGTGGATATCTTCTCCCTAGGAGATCTCAATATTAGCCTTCTAATTTTATGTAATTATTTGATATAAAAATAACATCCTTCTCCCACATACACAAACACATATGCGCACACACACACACACACACACACACACACACACACGCTTGCCCACTCATACCACATAATTTTCCATTGTGGAGAAAGAAGATTGCATTAAACACATGAAACGATATTATGGATGAGACCTGATACCCCATAATGGTCAAGACCTATACTCTCACCTAGACACCTAAGGAGCACCAGAAAATTTAGTCAGCAACCAGTATGGAGAACCAACTTCTTCCATTGTTTATCTGTATGCATTTATATCATACCCAGAACCCTGATAGATGCTTTGGGTAATGTATCTAATCTTACACTGCTCTTTTTTCCCAAAGAAATTAAAGTGGTAAATCCCCATTGAAACTGGGTTGTAATCATAATTTTCAAATCTTTTCATGCTAATATATTCTAACCAAACATGTAGGAATATATCAAATAAGTAATGGTTCAGAGTTACCTATGTTTCATTCCAGAATCCTTACACCTGAGTCAAAGGTAAAAAGGTATGTCAGGAATCACCTCATAATCTTTTTGCGTGGCATGAAGTTACAGTCTCTAGTGGGAGAACTGTTGAGGGGAGATCAAGGTCATGGATTCCTTGGCCTTTTATAATAGACTAAGCACTTAGCTGCCATTTGACTTAATAAATCCTTCATAGTCTTATTACATTCCCAGATGACCTACAATATAGAATTATACATTTAAATAAAGTGAATAAATCTCAGATATTTTAGTGAGCATTGTTTTAACTTTTGCCTCTATTTTCAGAATATTTACAGAAGATTCAAGTGCTAAATCTGAATCTACCTTTGAGTCATTGTTCTGGTTGGAGCCAGTTCTGGGTTAAAGACCTTGAATGGTCTTTAGTCCCAAACTTGCCATTTATCACTCCAGAGGATTTTCATTCTTCCCATGTACATATTACCTGTATTCTCCAGAAACGAGTAGAGACAATCTCCTTTCTTTCTTTTTGTGTTCTTTGTGTTGTTAGAATAAAAATAGGGAGTTTTTGTAAATGAGCTATATCTTGTTCATGTCTATTAAACTGGCAAATTCGTACAATTCCATGTTATTTTTCATTCTGCTTCCTAGAATCTACTTACCTATTTTGAAATATTTAGAAAATTATTCTTTTTTATAGCTTGACAATTCTTATATATATATTCATTGCTAAATACTTAGAAAAACAAACTGTTAAATTTGAAACTTTTATATTTTTATGGTACAGCCAGTTTTCTACATTCCTGAGAAAAACAGGTAATGCATATTAGCTAAACAAAGACCAACTTCCTAAACTTCCCTTTGATATAAAACACTTGGGTAATAGGCAAATCATCTTTTCTCTTTCTTCCCAAACTGCTTAGATTTAAAGGTATATCTTAAATCCAACTAAGAAAATATGTCAAGTTTCTTTCCTTTGAGAAGAAGAATGTACTGGGCATTGTATTGACTGTTTATGTCTGGATTTAGAGAATAAGGCAAACTGACTACTATGATTGGCAGAAATGACTCTCTTAAGTTCTTGCTTTTCTTCCAAGAGGTAACAAAACCTAATCCTAGAAATACAGCATATTTGTTTTAGCTGAAATGGTGGCCTAGTGGTTCCTGGCCTTTTATAAACTTCCTTGTCCTACTTACCCAAACTCAGATGTGTGAACAGGAAAGATTGTGAGCACTGCAAGTTAGTGTACATGTGACCAGATTCTCATTAGATGCTTGTTGACTGAGTTGCTAGCTGGAGTAAGACCTGGGGCTGAGAATGTGGTCTGGGAAGGGATTGGGGGTAGGGGAGAGGATGGTTAGGGAGGCAACACAGAGAGCTAATGGAAAGTATGCTGCTTAGAGCAGAGCAAAACCTCAGACTGATTCTGGATTTATGGTCTAAGTAGGAGGAAGAGCAGGAGAGAGTTGCGATATATTTTTTTTTTTCTTAGAAGAGGAATTCCTCATTGCAAAACTGGACCACAACTGGCACTAACAGAAAAGAATTGGACTTAAGGATCAAGAGAACTTCATTTTAACAAATCTGAAACCTGTTGTGATATAACCTAGAGTAAAACTCTTCACCAACATTGTGAATGGCTCTTACTTTGTGCAGTGCTGCATGTAGACTAGTTCCCTGGAAGAACATTCCCAAGTCCTCAGGACCATGTCGGTGCCTGTCTATTTGACAAGAAGTATTTGGCACCACAAAATTCAGGGCATCAAATTCTCCATCATTAAAATGAAAAGGTTGAAATGGATTGGGTCTAAAGTTGTTCACAAATTGTTTGTTGGGAAACTGAATAAATGTGAATTAATCCTGAAATCCTATATAATCAGTAGTTTACCAGAGAAAGTGTTCTTTTAGTCATTCACTCCACAAAGATTCATTAAGCAACTATCATGCAGCAAACATATTAGCAGGCAGTGGAGACATATTGATTGGTCCCAAACAAAGAGATTCTCTCAGTTATTATAAAAATCAAAATTTTATATTAACGTGTTTTGGAAGGACCCCTGTGAAGAGAAGTTTAGCAGATGTGTAGGTGTAACATCCGTCTTCCTGCTTGAGCAGCCAGACTCCAGACACTGCCCCCATCCTGAAGAGCTACTTTATTGCTTTTGGGCCAGGTAACCAAAAACGATAAAGTTTGTGATCATTTAGAAGTATGGGTCTGTTGAAACAATTTATATGCTTTTCCCTGTAGAAATCCTGGACTAGAATAAACTGAAATTTTTTATTCTTCTTACCTGCATCTCTCCAGTATGTGGCTGTGGATTTCTGCTAGTTTATTTACAGGAAAAAAATGTATTTCTTCACATGACTTGTAAAAGTCCTTTTATAGGACTATTTTTTTAAGGTAGCTGTTGTACCACAGCTGGGGCTTAGCTATATTTTAAGAGGAAATGAGAGTTTTCTCTGCTCAGTAGCAAAACAAAAACATCTAGATGCTGTCCCCCTGGCAGATTATCCTGGAATAGCATACAATGATAAAATAATAGCATACGAGTGTGGAATATTTGAGGAGGTATGTTTGGCAACAACGAATGCACATGTTGTCTGGTACCTTAACTTCCCTTCAAGATTTGTAAGCATAGCTTCTCTCATCATTTTGGGTTTAGGGGTGATTTTACCATAACCACAAGCTTCTGGATTTGTCTTGTACCCCAAAGAGTTGCCTTTGCTCTGCTATCCTCATTTAGCACAAACCAGGAGGGATTGCAAAGTACTGCTCATTACTTTTTTGGCTCATCTTGGAACTTCATAGGGAATAGCAACACTCCTGAGCCAAGAAGCCCAGCCTACACAAAAGGTCAACTCCAGGAGGGGTGTGGTGTCCAGTGTTTCAGTCTTTATAGTCCACAAGTGAAATGGCCAACACTCTGAGGCAAAGAACAAGTGTGGCTCTACGTTAATGATTTTTCCATCAAGGGAAAAAGATCAAGGGTGATCTTGTCAAACTCTCCCCTAGTCTCTAGAAAGATACTTTTAAGAGGAGAGAGAGTGAGAAAGAGACTGTCTATGTCTATGTCTTCATGTGGTGAGTGTTTGGGGAAGTATTTGGGGAGCATTTAGTAAAGTGTTAAGAATGTGAATGAAGAAAAGACATCTGGAGAGTATGTGTCTTAATACATCTTAAGCAAAATGAATTCTGTCAGTCTTTATATTTTCATTAAAATCAATTGAATGAACATTTCTTAAGTGAATTAATCCTGAAAATCAAGATGATTTACCATCTCTGTGGGCTGACATAGAATAGTGAAAAGAATGAATGGCTTTTCATGAGTGCCGTATAAGGATTTTCTTTCTAGTAGTCCAGGATCTTGGGCCATAGCAGTTTGACTTATCATAATTAGGAAAATTGATCAAAACATTTTTAAAAAAGAATTAAATTATAAAATCTTAGGTGAGTTTAAAGGTAAAAGTAGATAGTGTATCATGAAATAGAAACGATAGAAATGATAACTATAATTTGTAGAACTTAATATATTATATATTATGTAAAGTTCTTTTTTCAATCATTGATCCATTTTCTTTATTAAATGTTTATCCAATCATTGACTCGATAAACATTAGACAAGTCTCCTCTGTGTAAAGCGTGATGGGCACTGGAGCTACAGAATGAACAAAACCACAAAATGCCTTTTTGGAACTTGTAGTTCTGGAATTAAATGTCACATCCCATTTTTCTCTCATGACAAATGTATGAGGAGATAATATCAATACCCACATTTGTAAACATGGAACTGGAGGCTTTGAGAAGGTAAGTAATTCTCCAAGGATATCCAGCTGTTTGGCTGACCACCGAGAGTTTGAACTCAGTTTGTCAAATCACAAGTCTGTTCTTACGATCTCAGGACTCCTTAAATAGTCTATGAAAAATCAGTGTGACTCAGATTTAAGATGAAAATAAGATTGCTTTGTCTCTAATTAGCATGAAGAAAAGTGGAAATCTGAAGTGTTTTGAAGAAATATTGACCGTCAAGAACTAATAGTAATTTCATTCTCTGGCTATACAGAGTCTAGGCAGAAAAAGCAAAAGTTTTACAATGGATGGCAAGAGAGGATGTGACTGACTGATAAGACACTAAAGGATTTTCCTCTAGAAAAATGCATTTTTTTAAAATAAAATTTAAACTAAACTGCTAATTAATTTGATATTATAAATTTTCTGAATAAAATTGAAAAATATCAGCCATCTTTGATTATTCAGTCTATTCAATGACTGGTCTCTAAAATTAGAAACATATGGATTCCTGAAGTTTTAAAATATTTGTTTGGATTATTTTAACATTGGTCTAAATTTCTGTTGAAAGCTTTAAAGTTGGAAAAATATATTTTAAACATTTCTGTAATATTAAAAAAACCTTACCATATAACTTATGAAATTGTGAGAATGTATCACAGAAGAAAAGGGAAAAATTAGCCATTTTCATGGAAAAAGGAATGACTTGGAAAATAATACATACAAACATTGCATATTTAGTAAAATTGAGTCCATGTGCAACACTGTTTTCCAAAATATAGAAACTAAACCATCTTTTCTGAATATAAATTAAATGCAGAAGAGGAAAATAATTCCCATTCTACCCCATTTCTCTTTATGGTTTGTATAAAACCAATTTTGAAGTCTTTTTATTTTATTGTAATTGCTTACTGACATTAAATAGAAGCACGTTTTAATGCTTCAAGTGTTGTTGATAGTTTTAAAATAACCTTTATACATTACATACTAACATAATAGATTTTTTTGAAACCAGAACTTTCATGGCTTGACATTAGACTTGTAATCAAAGTTTGTTTATTCTCTTAAACGAGCTAGAATCATAAACTGTAAGGGTTGAAATCAGTCAGGAAAGGGTATGCTATACTGTGGTAACAACTCCCAAATCTGAGAAACAGCAGAAGTTTTTCACTCATGCTATTTGTCCAACACAGGCCATATCATGGTGCATGGCTCCATTTCAATCCCTGCTTCCAGTCATTACAAGTAAGGAAGGGAGAAGTGCGAATTGGGCATTGCAGTGTCTCAAACTCAGAAGGAGTATATGTCATTTCCAATGAAGTCAGTTGACCGTGTCATACTTCAGCCTAAAATGGGCCTGCTAAGTGGAGGGGGAGAATATTTATAAACAGCCCTAATGACTATAATGAAAGATCTATAGAAAGAATTTTTGAGATCTTCTAGTTTATACCCATTTTCCAGTTATGGAAACTTATTCCAGGCAAAAGGAAGAAGTTTGCTCAAAAATCATAACCTATTTTATTAAAACAATGGTTATAACCAAGAGTTTCTTTTATTCCTTCTAAAGATATGCACTGAATAGCCTCTATGTGCCAACTGTGGGTTAGGATCTTGGAGTTAAAAGAGAATAAGGGTGAGTTATTGAAATAAGTTTTACAGAAGAGGTGACTTCAGAATAACATCTTGGAGTAAAAGTAAAGATTCATAAGAAAAATAGGAGAGAAAAAAACCTTTAGGCAGACAGAAGAGAATCAGAAGAGAGACATGAAACAGCAGTGTGTTTTCACTGAGCCACAAATAAGTTGTTAGTATGGATGGGTCATAAGGTACAAATGAGGGTGTGGTCCACCAGAAAATAAGAAGGAACCTAATACCAGGGACATACTAAGGAGTTTGAATGTATTCAGGGATCTGTTAGAGGGGAGGGGGATCTTCTGACTTCCAATCCAACATTATTTCAAAACTCTGTTTTACTATAAAATACAGCATATAAATTCATTACTCAAATCTTCCCAAGGGAGAAGGATTTCAGGGGCTGTATTCAGGGGTCATTTGCATGTGTTCAAGACAAGAGAAGTGGGGCTGAATCACCATCTTCCGTGACTAGATTTTCTGGTGTTTCACAGCCTGGGAGATCTAATAAGTGATTCAGGTCAGCAAGGATAGGTCCCAGATTCCCAGTCCCCAGAAAGGATTCAGCAGGGTGGGAGTGGACACCCCTGAGATTATCCTGCAAGCTTCACAGGCTCTGCTGCATCCCAGAGCCAGAGGAAAGCCCGGCGTGCCCTTCATATGTGCTTAGGAGGTTTCTCTGCCCCACAGCAATCAGCGCTTGACGACAAAAGGGAGCTTCATTTTCCTCAGCAGGGTCTGAACTCTGCTAGGTTAAAGAATTTAGCAGCACCCTAAAAGGAGACTCTCCTTATTTCACCTTGTATCCCACCCAACTTCACACCTGGGAAGATGTCGTTGATTTTCTTGACAAATGCAGGAAATAACTACACAGAAAAATGTTAAAGTCAGAGAAGCAGGAAAATTGTTCCAAAGACAGCATTAGTGAATCTGACTACACAGATCAATATTCAGAATAGTACGGTTCATGTCTTTGGTTTTTTCAGACCCGTAACTTTCCTTATGGTAGGGGGTTTTATGTATTTGATGATAAACTATGACTAAGCATGGCTGAAAAATTTAAAAACAAAACCAAAAAGAAACCTTTCTTCAGCAACAAAATACCCTGGACTACAACAAACTTTAATTCTGACCACATGCAAAGCGTGTTGCTTAGAAACCCTGAGCAGAGAGTTTGCCCAGCAACTTCAAATCCCACCAGCTGCCCCTGGGAAGAAACTGACATGGTGACCACAGCATTAAAGAAATACAGAAATGCAAGTCATCCGTAAAGGATAAGAAAAGGAACATAAGTGAGTCTAAACATGTTAGCTTTTGTTTGATGTTTAAGAAACTGTATAAAAGCTGAAGCCCTGACTTTCATTGTTTGGGTCTAAGATTGAAGTTCATACGTTTATGAGGGTTATACCCAATGTGTTATGGTTTCTGGCTTCTCTGGTCAAAAACTGTTCACCCGTGATGTTAACTTTTAGTAGTCAAGTTGGTATTAGGCTTAAATATGTTTTATTGGTCTATATGTTTCATTGGTCTCACAATCCTATATGTATTAAACTTCCCTGTGATTTCTCATTAGGAATAACTATACAGGTGTAACAATTCCAGATTATGGATTGGATAGAGTGAGATCATCTCTTAGCCAGATTATTGCTGTGTTGTTCGCCTGTTTCACTGTGGTCTGACCAACCCTCAGAGCATAGTTCACACTAATAGAAAATACTTTCTAAAAAGTAGATCTGATCTTGTCACTCTGCTACTTTAATATTACTGATAGTTCACCACTAAAATCATAATAAAATCTAAACTCTTGGGCTTCCCTGTTGGCGCAGTGGTTGAGAGTCCGCCTGCCGATGCAGGGTACGCGGGTTCGTGCCCCGGTCCGGGAAGATCCCACATGCCGCGGAGCGGCTAGGCCCGTGAGCCATGGCCGCTGAGCTTGCGCGTCCGGAGCCTGTGCTCCGCAACGGGAGAGGCCACAACAGTGAGAGGCCCGCGTACCGCAAAAAAAAAAAAAAATTCTAAACTCTTTAGTATGGCATACAAAATGCCACTATTGCTTTCCAATAATTCGTTCTACTTCCTCTGTCTTCTGAACAAGCAAAGCCCTTTTAAACCTCTGTAAGTTTGTCCCAGCCCATCCATAGCCCTGGAATGTTCATTCCTCACCTCTCAATCTGATAAGCATCTACTCATACTTAAAAATCCAGTAAAAATATTCTTTGGGGAAAGCCTTCCTGATTTCCCCCAGAGAAGGATAACTACTCTATTACAAATCCAAAGTTCTAGATCTGGCCAAAGGAGGAGCTTAAAAAATTTTATTAGCTTATGAATTAGAGTCCTTTTCCAGTACATATTTGACTTTCTGATATAAGCAATCTTCTGGTTGTAATTTTAATTTCATTACATGTGAGTTACAATCCTAAAGTAGTGGTAGTCAAAGAAATTTACCAATGCATCCTTATATAAAATCATATCTGTTTGTTAACTCACATTTAAGTTTTGGAGCCATGTTCCTTCTAAAGAATTTATGTCCTATCCCCAAATTGATGAAAACAGATTTCAGAATACAAATTTTTCTTTCAAGGAGCATTCTGGTTTATTCCAGGTATAATAGAAACCAATTTTCCATAATTATATATATGATAGGTTAATTTAATAAACACACATGAGGAATCTACTTTTAGTTAAAAAGAATAACAGACCAAATGATTATCTGGCAATTTTTATTTTATTTGAATTCTGGGTCTTCATATTTCTCTGATTCATCCCCATTCCCCATCCAGTCTAATAAACACTCTTACTGAACCAACTAAGATGTCTTTCCACAGTTGTGCAAATGAAAATATTAGTTATTAACTTGAGGTGTGTCTTGTTTAGAATGCAAACTACACGAAAATAGGGACCTGGATATGGTATCTTGTTCAAAACTCTATTGTCGTACTTTGCTCAAAATTTGAAATGTGGTAGTCTCTTAACAAATATTTATTAAAGGAACAAACACAAATATTGAAAGCTTAATACACATATTAATTTTACCATTTTTAAAAATATTTGACACAAAGTTTTTCCATAAGGGGTTTGTGGGTATTTATATAAATAAAAGACATAACAGTAACCAGTGCTACACTCTCAAATATTCTTTTAAATTTTCCTACAAAAGGATGTATCAAATACTTATTATTTGTTAAGAACAATATTTGTAGTAAAGACTGGACCAACATGGAGATATTTTTTCAGTCACCATAAGCAGTGTGGATTTATAATCAGTTTTGCCGACCATGAAGATTTCCAAAGTTTATCTTGTGGCAAAATATCTGCTACTCCAAGCAGTGACACAGTTTTTAAAATGCAGACACATGAAACTCTACCTAAGGAGTATGCAAACATAGACCTTTACAAAGTTCCTTTGTGCGAGGATACATGGATATCTAGCATAAAATAAAACAAAAACACTTGTACCCACAACACTGCTAGGAAGGGAAGATTAGGTTCTTGTGTCCTCAGAGAATGGCTCGTTATAGACAATGAGGTCTGAAGAGAGAGAAGGAGAGCAAGAAAAGAAAGACAGGGAGAAAGAGAGAGAGAGAGAGAGAAAGAGAGAGAGAGAGAGAGAGAGAGAGAGAGAGAGAGAGAGACTGTTTTGATCTGAGTAATTAATTGTCTCCCAGACCCATGGAATTTTTATTGAGATATTGATGAATAGAAGATATTTCCATCAGGTTAAAAAAAAAGATGGAAGATGGTGATATGACATTCAATGTGAAGAAAGAGCATTAATATATTTCTCATTGAAGTACACTGAGGTTCTACCACACTTTTCAAAACCCAGTGATAATGCTCTTAACAAAATAAGAAATATCTGCTCCAATTCTCTCTTCTAAATCGGGGAAGAATTTTATTCTGGAAGAGCATACTTTTGATAACGTCTGCAAATGAATTTTTTTTTTTTTTCTTTTTGGAGGCTGTGCTCAAGTGCAAATCCAGTCCAGTGGTTAAAATGTCGTGATGTGGGGATGGGTAAAAGCAAGCAAAATTAGCAATATACGCTGCTGTGTTTTTTTCCACTGATACTATCAAACTTAATAGCTTTCCTCTGGTGCATTTTGAAATCTAAAAAAGAGTACTTACATTAGAGGCAGCTTTTTAATAGGAAAATTGAGAGGGGAGGTTAGAGTGTAGTTCAACAGGAAAGTGAAAACTGGGACATTTTTTTCTTTTCCTATTTACAAAAGCCTGTTGTTCACATTTTTCTGATATGAAATAATAATAATGATGATGGTGGTGATTGGTTAACATTATGACTGCTTACTCTCTACCTATGATCCTCATGCATTATCCATTTAATATTCATAGCAACCCTAGAAGTTGGTGAAATTATACTTGTGATTTTTTGAGTAAAAATACTCAGGGAGAGAATGGTTAAATACTCAGCCTCTGGTCACACAGCTAATAAACAGTCCTGGGATTTGAACTCCAGTCTGACTCAAAAGCCTGCAGTGTTGACTTTGTTATTGCCACCACATCAGAGAAGAAGGGCTGCTTATCCCTGTGTGTGCTGAGTGACAAGATCTCAAGGGCAGTGGTGTGAAGAGGGTACGAAAGAGTGAGGGAGCTAGAACCAGGGAGATAACAGGTGTGGGCTCACTGTGGGATCCAACCATTTAAAAATCTATGTCTAAACCCCACTACTTGGTGAAAGTTATCTAGTGCTAAAGGGTTTCATTTGCCTGGAACCCGGGGAGTACAGTTTTCCTAAAAAGAAGGTTGTAAAGGGATCATTGAATGCACCACACCTCGAAGGCCCAACATGTGTGTCATATGATATACCTTTAAATTTCTTCCTTAACATCTTTGAATTTGATATTTAAACTGTGCCCAAGAATCACTTAATCCATCACTGTATCCATGCTACATTTTGTATAGAACTCAAAAATTATTTTAAGTCACCTGACAATTCAATTTAAGGAGAGGGAAATTAAAGTTAATACTTACAAAAGAGATTCAAAAGTAATAACATATCCCCCCCCAAATGGACCTGTTTACATTGTATTCACAAGAGTACCGTAGAAAGCCCTGGGTAGTTTCTTAATATTTAAAGTTACCACTGAAATAAAGTGATAAATTCAGTGAAAATCTTTTTAAATTTTTAAGAAATTTTTAAGACCAAAGAAAACTTGGTATTGGAGATGTTTTTGTTACCAGCAGAGGTATCCATTACATTGATCTAAGGACATGAAAATTATATCTAGATTTTTCTCTGTGTCGTAGAAAGTTCTTAAACATTTAACTCATATATTATAGTAGACCCAAGGTTATAACTTAAACAGATTGTGATACTGTAGTACATTTATGTAAATTCAGAATCCATACAGTGGTTAAAAGATCTGAAATTCCTAGGGGGTATCAGAAATTCATTTGCTGTTTCACAAATCCAATGCTGGGTTTTACATTGGGATCTCTGGATTACCATAGTTAGAGAATATTCAGAGCACTCAATGACAAAAGTCTCTGTGTTTTCTCTATAGTTGCCTGGTGTATGTTCAATAGCTTAGATAGTGTTAGATGAGGTGGTATATTATGATGGTTGGAAGTGCAGACTCCGAGTTCTTACATACCTTAAATCATATGTAAGACTTAATACTTGTTAGTTATGTGACTCTGAGCAAGTTCTTTATTCTATGCTGTAGTTTCTCCATATGTTCAAAGTGAATGGTTATAGGACCTACTCATTTGGTTGTAAGGATGAAATAAAATAATCAACAGCAGCACTTGGTGCTGTGTGTAACTAACAGCACTCAATAGAGAGCAACCATTATTATTTCAAGGAGTATCATAGTGAGTGTTGCCAGACTAAGCAAATAAAATTAAAGGATTCCCAGCTAAACTTGAATTTCAAATAAACCACAGATAAATTTTAGTGTAATTCTGCCCTATGCAATATTGGAAACATACACTAAAATATTATTTATGGTTGAAATTTTATCTGGCAATTCTAATCATAATGCTGATGATAGTAGCTTTCAGTGGTTTTATTTAAACATTTTTGTTTGAATGTGTGAATGAGACTATTGACTGAAATGTTTTGAAGTGGCCAAATATTGATACATTTAAATTTATTAACTTTGCTACATAGACTAACCTTCAATCTAAGTGTATTCTTATTCAAGAATAACTAGAAATCATTTATTCAACTAATAGTATAGAAGCTACTAGGTACCTGGTTTTGTTGGTATATTGATGAGACATGCAAACAAGAAGGAAACAGAGTCATAGAGATCTAAATTACAAATCAATAAAAGACTACAAATCAATATGGAACAGATACAGAGAGAAGGTCCATGTACCATGGGCTACAGGTCTTTGAGAAACATCCAGCAAATAATATTCCAGATATAATTGTTCCATGGGTGGGATGAGTCCACAATGCTGAAGCCCAAACAGGTAGATGATGTGGTAATCATACAGATAAATGTAAATTACAACTGTAATAAGTACACTGAAGGTGGGGTAAGTATATGACGCTATAAAAGCATATATTAAGAAGTTTGAATGTGCTCAGAAAAATGAGGAAAGTATTCTCTGAGGAAGCAATAATAGGATTGAGATCTAAAGAATAAAAAGGAGTTAAG
>NW_006796787.1:363701-369686 GCF_000442215.2 Lipotes vexillifer | reverse complement strand
GAAAGAGAGATAAAAGAATAACATTTTAGGCAGAGAGAATAGCAAGCACCGTGATCCCATGGCAGGAGGGAGCATGATGTTCCAATGAACCAAAAAGAGGATGACTGTGGCCGAAGTGCTAGAGAGGGAAGGGAAGAGGCTGAAAGGGTAAATAGTGGCTAACCCATCGGGCTTCAAGATGTTAGTATTTATCCTAAGTGCAAGTGAAATAATTTAAGTAGAGAGAAGGGATAATGGATATGTGTTTTTAAAGGTCGTTTGGGCCACTTTGTGGAGAACGGCTTGGAGGAGCCAACGGGAACCCTGAGCGGAATTAGTAAAAAGTTTTCTAAAATAATAGAATTTAAGATATGTCTTGGAGGATTTAAAATGAAGAGAAAAATGGGGTGCAAAGGAGAAAGAAATATCTGTTGTCAATTCTGGGTCAAGGAGTATACCCATGTGATTGGAAGAAAGTGTCCATTCAGTGGAGTATGGTAGATGTTTGTAATGGCGGAGGTGGCAGAAGAGGGAATTCAAGAGCCAGCGGAAGAACCTTGTGAACAAAGTTGAGTTGGTTAGATTAGCCCTTGAGTAATGAGTAGTTACTGAAGGTTTTTAGTAGAAACATAATATGAGTGTATTGTTTTTTTTTTAAAAAGTCATACAGGATCAAGAATACATAATTTAGGCTAGGGGGTATAAATTGGACACTGTGAGACTAGTTAAATGTCTACTGTAGTACAATTACTGTGAAGAAGAAGGTGTGTGATTGAAAGACTTAGTTTTGGAGAGAATGGCAGTAGGAAGATGGTCCAGTGATGAAGGATCAAAGAAGAGGTTGGGAATGAATGGCAGTCATATATCAAGCCCAAGGGAGTAAAGGAAGACGTTCAAAGAAGTGAATTTCAAATGTAACCTGAAGTTAAGTAGTTTCGGAGGTTTATCAGTCAGTTTTGCTAGTTTATGCTGAGGTCACAAACTCAAAGCCTCCGTTTTGTACAATAGCAAATGTTCATTTCTCACTCAGGTTATATGCAGGCTGCAGGGTGACTGTGGCTCTGTGCTAGGCATCCTCTTCCCTAGATCCTGGCTTTAGGAGTAGCCCTCCTGAGGACATGTGGTTCTCCTGATAGAGGGAAAAGCATGAGGAAGAATCATGCATTGTTCCTTCAAGCTTCTACTCAGAAGCTGTACAGGTGCTTTTGCTCACATTTTATTGACTAAAGAAGTCACGTGGAGAACCCCGATATCGAAGGGTGGGTATAATCTATTTACAGTGAGGGGCAGTAAAGAAATGTTTAAATGAAATTAAACATTCATTAGCATTGTGACTCAGCAGTCCCACTCCTAGTTACTGACTCAAGAGAAATGCAGACATAAAGCCACACAAATCTGTATGCTAACGTTTATAGCAACTTTATTCCTGATTATCAAGAATGGAAACAATCCAAATAGGTATCAACTAGTGAATGGAGAAACACTCTGGTACATCCATACAACAGAGTAATGAAAAATTTTTATTGCTGAATAGCAATAACAAATCAGCAAACTATTAATGATACATGTAACAACATGGGTGAATATCAAAGGCATTATGCTAAGTGAAAGAAGCCAGATTTAAATGGTTACATACCATATTACTTCATTTATATGACATTCTGGAAAGGACAAAACTGTGGAAAAAGAAAACAGACCAGTGGTTGGCAGAGCCTGGTGGTGGGGGAGGACACTGACGATAATTAGGAACAAGGACATTTTTGGAGGGATGAAGGGAATATTCTATATTTTAACTGTGATGGTGGTTACACAACTGTATGTTTGTCAAAACTCAAGAAACTATACTCCTAAAGGGAGAAATTTTATTGTATGCAAATTATGCCTCAATATACGTTAGTTAATAGGAAATCATATTTATTTCCATGAGTTACTTCATACTTAAATTACTTAATACACAATTTAAAAACTAATAGATACCTAAAAATATGTGATCAAATTAACAGAGGTAAAGCAAGCAAAGCATTCATTTATATACAGGTTTTTTTGGAGGGGTATAGTAATTCATGAATTTAGATATAGTTTCTGATAACTGTAACTTAAATATTAAATTTTACAGTTAAGAAATTTAATTTTTATTTTCCTTTTAAGGAAATGACCCTCAGCATGTAATGCATATCATGGAGTTTATGGCCTGTGAGCTTTACAAGAGAAGTGGGCTTCAGTAAATAATTATAAACTGCTTTTGAGTCATTTCCATTCCCTAAGAAATACTGCATAATCTAAATAAGAAATGCTGAATTTTAATGGACATAATATTTTAATTTGGTAGTTACACAAAACTGTATTCTGGCAGTTTATAAATTATATGAACATGTGCAAATTCAACTGACATGCATTATTCAAGAATGAATAATTGTCCAGAAAGATGAGCAGAGAAAACAGAATGAAATATATAATCTCTCTCTCTTTCTCATTCCAAGATAACATAGTAAATAAAGAAAAATAGGTAAAAGTTTACGTTGTTATTTCCACTAACGATCCAGTAAACAGTAAAAAATAAGCTATGATAGTATTGGGGGAAAATAGTTCAAATCTTTGTTTCTGTTCAAAATAGTCTTACATGATTTAAGTAATTCAGTTGAAGAACTGCTAAATTAAGATAAATATCCAGATTAATTTTTAACTAAGTATTTTAAAACAAAACAAAATCAAATCACGTTGATTGCATATAGGTGTTTTCTGGGAGGGGGAGGAGGTTAAGACACTTGTACTGCAATGTATTGGACACTCCCATGTGGTCTGATCTACAAAGGATCTTTTTACATAAAGAGTTTATTGATAATCAAAATTCTTGATCTCCTTTTGTGAATCCCAAGATAGCACAGTAATGCTATAGTTCTGCATCTTTTGACTGCGACAGTCAGAGGGGATGCAATTTATGTTGTCTTCTCTATCTTGATTCTGTAATCCTGTGTAGAATTTTGGTGGGAAGAGTCTTGTTCTATTTGAAATCTGAATCGAAATGAGATTCCCTATTGGTACAGCGCCATGACCCTTCCTGTCTAACCATTCAACATTCCCTAGGCATCTTTAATAAGGAGCATTGCCAACTATTTCATGCCTAATTGTGTGTGCATTACAAAGGCACTGTAGCCTTTTGTCCCCTCACTTTCACTTCTTTAATCACAAACCCTTTGAGAACCAAAGAAGTTGATAAGAAAGGTATCTAGAGTAATCAAAAATCTACTTTTATCCAAGTACTCAGCTATCTTCTCAGAAAAATTGATAGCAAAAAACAAGATCAATTTTTATATTCTTTTCAGATTCTTTTCCACTACAGGTTATCATGAGATATTCAATATAGTTTCCTGTGCTATACAGTAGGTCCTTGTTTATCTATTTTATATATAGTAGTATGTTTATGTTAATCCCAAACTCCTAATTTATCCCCCCACTCTGCTGTCCCCTTTGGTAACCATAAGTTGTTTTCTATATCTGTGAGTCTATTTCTGTTTTGTAAAGAAGTTAATGTGTATCATTTTTAAATTCCACATATAAGTGATGTCATATGATATTTATCTTTCTCTCTGACTGACTTACTTCACTTAGTATGATAATCTCTAGGTCCATCCATGTTCTTCAAATGGCATTATTTCATTCATTTTTATGGTTGAGTAATATTCCATTGTATAGCTATATACCATATCTTCTTTACCCATTTATCTGTCGATAGACATTTAGTTGTTTCTGTGTCTTGCCTATTGTAAATAGTGCTGCAGAGAACATTGGGGTGTATGTAAAAAAAATCATTTTTAAAAAATAGTGAGCAATTGTATATATTTAAGTGTCTCCAGTCCTGTTTGGCATATTTTGTATATATAGGTTTCATCCTGCCCCCAATTATAGACTCACATTTCTTCCCAATAATAAGTGATGTGTAATCCATCGGCATACAAACATCCTGGCAATTTTTGAGCAATCAACCTCATGGAGTAACCAAATAATGTTCCCTGGGAAGACAGGAATGAGGTGTGCAGCTCATTACTCTCAGTTACCCCAAGCCTAAGTCAGTAGCAGGCAAGGGAGATATTTCCATCATGTAGTGACTGGACAGTTGGCTGAAGTTGGGTTTCTTGTCCAGTGCAGCTCCTGGACATTAAAATTGTGCTTCTTATAAGATCTTTGTTCCCACCTCCTTGGCCCTGGAGTTTCTAAAAGCAGATCCACAATAAGTCCATGCTTAGAGGCATTTGGCCTTTGGTTTCTACAGGGCTCTAACTTTTCCCAACTTCCCAATTTCCCCAAGAATTTTCACCTACACCCTTTTGCTCTCTCATAAATAAATACACAAATTGTTTTTCTGCCTCTTCTTCTCTCATAATAGGTCTTTCAGGCTCTTGGAGAGGAACATAGTCATCTGTTAGAACAGACCCTTAAATCCATTAGCAAGTAAAAAGAAATTATTTAGCCTTCCTTAAGAATAGAGGGAACTTTGTCTTAAGAAACCCAATCTTCATGCCTGGCTCAACTCCCAACAGGGAAAAGGGGATGCTTCACTTTGTCCTGGGAAGCAGGACCCCCAAAGAAGAGATTGAATGGCTTTGTCTAATGTAATGAAAAGGAAGCTTTAATTTTCATATCAAAAACACAAGTTTAAGCTTTATATATTGTTACAAATTAAAGAAGAAAATCTTAATTCACTCAATTTCCTTTTAAATTGTTATTTCATTCTATTTTCCTTTTTTTTTCCCTTCTTTTCCCTTCCTGTTGCACATTTACATAGAGTATGTGCTATAAAGCAGTTCAGAAAAATTATTAAGATCCCAGGTCAAAGGAAAAAATAAAATTAAAGAAAAGCATCTACTGGTTTCCTCTTTCCTCCAAAAAGATGAAAGACTTTTAGAGTTTTTCAAAGGCTGCTGTAAAATGTCCAAATACTCACCAAGGTGAGTAGGCAGTAAACTATAGCCGAAAGAATACCTGAATGGAAATATTATACTATTTTAATGACTTGGTCAAGTTTTTCAATTTTTTTTCGTTCTCAGCTTCTTTACCTGAAAATGAAATAAGTCTACTAGATCTTACAATTATAGCAATCTATGAACCTACCCCATCTCCAGCTTTTTCTTACCCTTAGGCATTATAACAGTTTAATGACGTATAAAAATCACTCCTATTTATTGACTCCAGACAACTAAAATGTTGTACTAACGAGATTCAAACCTGCTACCTCTACCCAGCCAACTACACACAGGCTTGCACTTGGACAGAATTCTTTAATGTCAGATAATCCCATACCAGGTATTTCACAGTAATGATAAAACAAGGAATAACATATATATAGAGAGGGAAATGTACTTGCCTTCATTTATGCATATGGTACAGTGGTCACCCCTGGCCTCCTGGTTTCTTCTTTTTTCCCTATCAAGTCTGCTCTTTTCTTATTTGTTCTTACAAAGATGTGGATGATTGTAGATATGCAAGATATTAGTATTGCAGTGGTATGTACATTTTAAAAGAGAACAAAGATGGAACTCTAACCTCGATATTTCAACTATCAGTTACGGATGAAGGAGATTGCGGGGTCATCACTCTTTGGGACCTCTGAAATCATTCAGTGATGATTCTGCTGGCAGAAAATTCAGTGTGTTGGATGACACTCTTGGACAAAACAAGAACAGAATGGTGTCCAAAGGTGGCACAAGTCCACGGGAAATATAAGCTGAAAGAATATACTTGTATAAAACATGGAGGAAAAATCAATCTGTCGAGATGTTCATTATGGGGTTATTTGCTAAACAGCCCAAACATGAAAACAACAAATATAGCAACCACAGAAAAGTAGTCTAAATCATTAGCTATTCAGGTAAGAGAATTCAGTCCTTAAAAGTGATGGTTATAAAAACCAAAGAGTAACGGGAGAAAGTGTTTTTATATTTAAAAAGTAGTTTTCAAAATTTGATATATACTACCTAAAAATCCATCTCTAGAATGGTACAGCAGGAA
>NW_006796787.1:346493-363489 GCF_000442215.2 Lipotes vexillifer | reverse complement strand
AGCAGGAATATTTGTCTGTTTCATTTTGGGCACCCCTATATCCCAGGCATCTTAAACAGTATCTGGCACATAGTAGGTGCTCAATAAATATGTGTTGTGTGACTTTATTGATGGATCATTTAAAGTAAATGTTGGAAGATAATACACAAATTAATGCAACAATGGATTTATATTGGGGTGTGGAATTATGAGTACATATTTTTCCTGATTTTCTGAACTTTTTCCTCTCTTCTCCCACCTTGCTCTCCATATATATTCTATTGATATGCAGTAATACATGTTTTTCAGTCTCCTTCTACCTCAGTACATATCAATTTATGTTTACAATCTGGGCAAAAGAGATAATTTTATGAAGAGGGAAATTAGAAATTTAACAAAAGACAGATTGCATTTTTTTTGAAAAAAAAAATCAAGACATAATATGGTATGTACTTTGTGTAGCTATAGTCCTGTCTACACCCAGGGACAGTACATAGCACAGAAATGACTTCTCTCTGTTTCAGTCATGAGCTAGTTTTTCCATTGTACATTTATTCCACAGTTAATAAAACAGCAATTCTACTTGTTTTTAATGTTCTGCCAATGAACATACTGCTAAGAACAATAAGTATAAAATAAATTCTCCTAGTTTTTCAGAGAGAAATTGTCTTTTACCATGAAGTTTGGCCAAGTCAGGCAAATTAAATCTAGACAATAAACCTTCAATTAGACATGTTATAGCACAGACTTATGTGTAGAATCTCTGAGCAGATTGCAGTTGCAGAAATCAACAGATATATAACAATATGCATTAGTCTCTGATTTTAGTTGAGTTTTAGTAGCATGTGAAGCCTGGGACAAACTGCACTGTATTCAAACTCAAAATTGCAACCCGGTACATAGCTTGATACATATCATTGCAGATGCTTCTTTTCTGTTTCAAAGTTATTTTTTCCATCCATTCACTCAGTTTACATCCTTAAGAAATGCATTTGCTAGCCATATGATCTTAGATGAGTTGCTAAACTCTTTTGGCTTCAGTTTCCTCATATGTAAAGTGCAGGTAATATTTGTCACTGTCTTATAGTTGCTGGGATTGAGTTAACACATGCAATGTTTAAAAGGTCCTGTTATATGATAAGACCCCAACAAGTGTTAGCTCCTTTTACTGTGCCCCAGGCACTCTGCTAGGTATTGAAGGTATGGTGATGAAAAAGGATGGGCTTAGTTCTGGTTCATGGCAGCTTGTAATCTAGTGGGTATGTTTATTGCAAGACAATTTTCTATGGACCTCTAGAGTTTCTGCATGGCTTGTCAGCAGAAGCACTGACATCCTTTTGTCCTGATTATGTTTTCAGGGATGTTTATATGGAGAACAACATTGGAAGATATAGTGTATCCCCCTAGAGCAGAGAGCTGTTCATTTGTTATCCATCATAAAAAGAAAAAAAATAAAATAATGCTTCTCTTTGGGACAAAGTGTGGGTAGGCTTGCTTGCAGCCTGTTCTGAACGACTGACATTTCCTAAATTTGAGACTCCTTTTCTGCAACCCATTTCATGTGCATGTGTCACCTAGGTCTTGTCGTTCCTCCTTGTAGGAATTGGGGACTCAGTGCAAATGCTGATATTTTAGATACAGTCATGCTGTGAATAATAAATATCTTTTGTTTCTGATGCAGGACTTCTTTGCCTTCTATTAGCATCCAAGTTAACTTGTTAACTTGCAAGTTGGATAAAATCTCGGATTCTTCACAATTCCTAACAATCATTAGGTGAATTATGAGAAGTGTAAAACATATCTGTATAAACAGAAAAATGCACATATACATATATTCTCGTGTATGTAGAAAAACTGAGGATGGCTAAATGTTATAGGAACATTGTACAGTAGGATGGAGTTGGTAGTTAATTTACTGAATTGACACTAAAACCCTCAGAATTAGAAGCAAACACGAGAATCATGTGATCAAAACTACTAGCTAGGGCTTCCCTGGTGGCGCAGTGGTTGAGAGTCCGCCTGCCGACGCAGGGGACACGGGTTTCTGCCCTGATCCGGGAAGATCCCACATGCCGCGGAGCAGCTGGGCCCGTGAGCCATGGCCGCTGAGCCTGCGCGTCCGGAGCCTGTGCTCCGCAACGGAAGAGGCCACAACAGTGAGAGGCCCGCGTACCGCAAAAAAAACCCAAAAAACAAAAACCAAAAAACTAGCTAATGCTGAAAGGTTATGCTGATCTTGCCTACTACTTTTTCTCTAGTGCATAATAGAATAACCGGCACCTAGTATGTGCTCATTGGATATATTGTTTAATAAATGAATAGGTAACTTATGAATACATTTATTAATAAATGTGTTCTTTTTACTGCTTGCCAATTTCCATAATAGGGTAGGTACTTCTGCATGGGAAATCCAGTCCATTGCTGAACATCTTTCTTTGCAAGTTCTTCCTTACTGTATTAGTTAAGCTTCCTTACTATATTATGTTGTGATGATATAAAAATCACAAAATAGTAGTGAATGGTATTATGTAATAAAAAGTTTATTTCTCTTCTCATACCATCATTCGATATGGATTAGGAAGCTCACCTTCCTAGGGGCTTTCTCTTTCGAGTAATGTGTCAGGAATTGGGGCTCTTCTGTAACATTGTTCCATCTAGGGATATAATGAAAATGGCAGTGTTGTCTCTGGCATACTTAATTTGAACTAAGATTTGATTTGTTAAACTAAGTTCATTGATTCCAAGTCCTCCCTTGGAGCAAAACAAAACAACAACAACAGCAACAACAAAAGTTTGTTCTTTTCCACATGATATGATAGACATTCAAATACTTATTTCCCCTTGGTCTCTACTTTTTGTAGCCTAAATTATCATAGTTTCTGTGATCATGTCTCAAATGAAATCATCCTCAGCTACCTTACCATTTTGATTATTTTCCTATGGACATTCCTTAGGTTGTCGATAACATTTAAAGCATAACATTGAGTACTGAATCCATCTGAATATATTCAGATGTTGTCAGACAAACAGATTAGAAAGAGCCTAATTTCCCATGAGTTAAACTCTAGAAAGGCCAGTGCCTCTAGTCTTTCACATTATTTCATGAAATTGTGGGACACCAGGAAGGATAATATTTTTCAGTATTAGTGGATACTGGCCTACCTCATTCCACTTTACCTGGTCACCTCTCCTCCCTTTAGGGCCCGAGACTTCAGGCAGGCATTGCCTCAAGGAGGAGTAGCAGCTACAGAAACTGGACAACAAAGATATCAAATTCTTGACTTCTAAGCTTTGAAAAGAGCCACACAGGAATACTAGAAGATCAAGTTTTTCCTGACTTCGATAAGAACTCTCTGGGCTAGAAGAAACAGGGAGATGTCAAAGAAGCTAGAACATTAGACACTGGTGAAGGCATAGGAGAGCAAGTTTCGGGTGCCCTGTCCACTTTCCTCCCACCCTCACCTTCAAAGTCAGTTCCAGAAAAGGGAAAAAGAGCAACAGAAGTCAGGCATAAGTGGAACTGGAAAAGATAGAATACCCAGGCCCTTGCCCCGTCTCTGGCACACTGAGAGAGGCAGCAGCCTTCCAGGAATGTCGCCATAGCAGGGGGAATGAGTAGACATGGCTAAGTCGGTGTCAGGACTGAGAAGCCCAGGCAGCCATGGGCTCCCCTGCATGGCACAGTGCCGCAGATGCACTGCTCCCCTGCCCCTTATCCCAACCCACTCCCAATAGCCTAATATCACTTCAGGCAGGAGTAGAAGCGGAAAATCGAAAGTGGCCAGTTTAATCTGAAATCATCGAATGTATCCAGAAAAAGTTGAAAAAATCCTGAAGCGAATGAATTTATTGGTATCTGACTACGATTACCTTTTCTGCCTTTAGGAGGACTAAAGGCAGAGTTACAATAGGAAATATGTTATGTCTTAACAAAATACAGGCAACACTTTTGCATTTCTAAGGACCCAACTTAAAAATGTTTTGACAACTATAGATGGTTTGTTGTGAATGGACAAGGTACTGGATTTGGATTTAGAAGATCAGGTTTAGGTCACCTTCTCTATGTATTTGGCCCAGGAGAATTTCTCTCTTAGCAAGTTTTATCATGAAAAAACATGTACATATTCTAACTTTCCCATAGGCAGAATGAGGATATGAAATGACGTGAATGCCTGGAACATGATTTTGTAATATATAAACTGCCATAGAGAAACACTCCAGTTTAGTGCTTCTCATATTTAACATGCATAGAAATCACCTTGAAGATCTTATCACAGTGCAGTTTCAGATTCAGCAGGTTTGGGCTGAGGCCTGAGGTTTTCTCCTTCTAACAAGCTCCCAGATGATAATGATCCTGCTGGACCACAGACTACACTTTGAAGAGCAATGCTGTAGTTAATGACTAGGTTTTGCACGTTTCCTGAGCTGGCAGTAACAATTAATATTCAATATTGCATCTCACATTGCCCAAGAATAGCTTTGTCTCTCCCATCTGTTCATATCAAGTTCCTCATATTTGTAGCATATCTGAAGTTGATTATGTCATGACCTGATTATCAAATGCTCTGAAATTACTTTTAGATTTTTTAAAATATTTGTTATTATCCATAAAGAACATGGTGTGCTTCCAGAGAAAGTATAAACAAACAGTTCAGTCCTTGAGAATTTATGAGATTTAATCCTACAAAGTTGGCAGCAGATATGCCAATATTTCAGTTATTCACTTTTAAGAAAGAATAAAATTTCTGTTTGGATACTGTAAGAAAACTGGACAAGTATTAAGGCAGCAGAGGTACTGTTTTATTTTCGTTGGTTTGTGTGCGTCCCTATCGCCTCAAGATTCCAGGTTGATATATACAGGGACAGGTTATCACTCGTGCTTTTGTTCCTCTGGTGAAGACCACTGCTATCTAGAGCACAGAATATCATTGTAGGCATTAGAGATGAATGTCGTCTGTTCAGCTATAAGAAAAAGTTGTAGACAAGAGACTGTGGCTTCCTATAGTAGAATGGATAAAATTATTCAGAACTGCCAAAATTACATGTCAACTTTCTTCAATACCCCTTTGAGACAGATTGCCTGGATGATTACTTAACCACTTGATGCTTTGATTTCCTAATCTATTGTGAGGATTAATGAATTATTATATGTAAAGTGCTTAAGACATTCCAGACACATAGCAGGCACTACATAAAGGTTAACTATGATTATTACTGGTGTTATTATTAGTATTATTGCTAGTATTATTGTTACTTAATTTCCTTATCTTGGTTTCTGCTATAATTAGATAATTTCAGGAAGTCTATCCTTAACTATACGGCCAGGATGGAGTTGATTTTGCAGTCTCTCTGGACACTAACATATGAAGGATAAGCTACTATAATTTATAGTTACTGGAGATGATACATATCTCCTGAAATCTCAGTGGATTTTGTATTTTTCAGCTGTACTACAGTTTTACTATACTAAAGAGACTGCTTATGTTAAAATCCTTAGAAAATGAAAAAAAAAGTATTTTCAAAAGTATTACTCATCATACCCAACATTTTGACATTATTCTAAAGAAAATATGAAAATTAAGCTAAAAATAATGAAAGATATATTTTCTGTCTAATAGTCACATAAAAAGTCCTTAGCATTTGTGTTCTTCCTATATGGTGTTTAAAGAGATCAAAGCAAGGCCATTTATATATCAACAATCCACAACTTTCTCTCATCACAGCAACAGTCATTCAATTCAAATTGACCTAAGCAAGGTTACACTGTACCCACTTTTCGTGCTGTGCGAACCACCAAAGAAATATCTAACTCTTCCTCTTCCCTCATGGAATTTGTCTTTTGAATCTTTTCATGAGGGAGGCAGTTATGATCATTGAAATGATCAGAGCAAGATAAAGAACAACGATAATAATTGCATATCATCAAGTCACCAAATATAAGGTGCAAGCAACACAAATTATAATAGTATAAAGGAATTTTCAAATGTTAAGATATGCTTCCTAAAATAAATGCTGCTTATAGTGTGCCTTGGAAGTAGGAGGGATTTTGAATATATTCCAGGCATCCATAGCCACAGGGACAATAATGTGAAGACAACCACTCCAGTGACCTATCTATACAATAAGAATGAAGTGGGCAGCTGGGATGCAACTAAATTACTTTTAGGACTTGAAGATGTGTGCATATCTTTGGACACATGGAACAAACACAATGCATGACAATCTGGCAAAAAACAAGCAACAAAACAGAGGAGTAATTTTTTTGTTTCATAAAAGCTATTGGCCTTCAATGTGGTCCAAAAAGTTTTCCTTAAATACAAAGCCTTTTTTGTGCTTATTAAGCAAAAATTACCTATAAAAATCATGATTTGCCCTCAGTGTTCCAGGTTTACACCTCTTGTCCAAGGGAGAGTGCAGCCTACAGTGTCCCTTTGTGCCCAGTGTTTGTGGGAAGTGGTGGGACACAGCGTTTCCTCTCTGCCTTCTCTCTTCTGAATGATAGCAACATGGGACTTTGGCTTCATTTACCCTAAAATACTTAAATAAAATTAGAAAACTAATGTATTAAGAATGAGAAACAAATTCAAACCAGATTATGCTGGCTGCTGTGATTTATTAGTCCATTTGGTCTTTGTCTGTGGGTTATTAGCCCGGTGGGTTAGAACACAGTGCTAATGATGCCAAGATCAAGGCTTTAGTCCCTCCTGGCCTATTTAGCTTTGTTCCATTCCAAGGACAGAGCTGCACCCATACCAGGCCAGACTTCATGTGAATATATTCCACTGGTCAGAGGCTGACAGAGAGAATGTAGTTAGATTAGCCCAGATCAGCCATTACTACCAGGAAAGCTAGCAAAGCAACAACCAACCAACTCAAAGTACACATTGAACTAATGGTTTGTCATTATCTTCCATGAGAACAAATGATCCTATTTCTTGGTGAACTACATACTCTGTGCTGATTTGTTGATGCAGGCTAAAAGTGTCTTGGTATCTCTTCATCTCATCTCACTGTTTCCCAACTTGGATTCCTTTATTATTAAATCGCTATAAAATATATAAATAAAGAGTACTATAAAATCTTACAATTCCAGCCAAAATTACTAGAGGAGAAAAATTTCAACAGACTCTACAGAAAGAGCATGCTGACTGTTTCGGGAATATATTCTAATAGTAAACAGAGGTACTAAGAGAGTTGTGATGAACCTCCAATGAGTGAGAAATTGGTGAAGCAGGTGATGTTATTTGCTGTATGTCTCTGCTGGGTCCACTGGAGATACTTAAAGTCTCACTTTTTATTAAACAAATCAAACTAGGAGGATTAAGAATAGCATCCTTATTAAATTGTAAATAGATGAAACTTCATCCTCGGAGTCTTTACATGAGATCTTCAGCTTGTAATGAGCACCATGTGCTCTGACCTAAACACATCATAAGAGAAGTAAATAAGACAGAGAAGTGGCACGTTACTAGATGTTGAAAATCATCAGGAAAAAAAATAGCGTCTTGAATCAGAGTACAAATAATATCTCTGTAAAAAAACCCTGCCTAAGAAATTCTTGCATGAATGTTTTTAAAACATTCTGCAGGGAGAACATGCTGACTCTTATAAGCTTTCCCATTAAATCTCACCAGGCTGAAGAGAATAGAATAATGCAAAACACAACAGGCATGTACCAAGCACAGCTCTCACATGTCGTATGCCCTAGACTGTCCTTGAATTCACAGGACTGGATGTTTGGCTTGTGTGCTTTTAGAACAGAACTCTTAAAAAGACCCCCAAATTATGTTTTTTTTTAAAAGTATTTAGTTATTCTATGATAGGTCTTGTTCCATATACAGTATGAAGCTTGTCTGTTTCACAACTTGCTGAGGGAGGTTTGTGATAGAGAAATAAACTAACATTTTGCAGTTCAGCATGGGTCAGGTTCTCCCCTATGAGCTTTACGTGTATTATTTATTAATCCTCACAGAAACCTTATAAATATAACTATCTCCACTTAGACATGAGAACACTGAAGTTCAGAGTCTGGAGCTAAGGTTTGTGCTCTTTTCATTCTTCATGCGAGTATCTGAAGGACTCTTTTTTTTTTTTTTTTTTTTTTTTCCTCCGGTACGCGGGCCTCTCACTGTTGTGGCCTCTCCCGCCGCGGAGCACAGGCTCCGGATGCGCAGGCCCAGCGGCCATGGCTCACAGGCCTAGCCGCTCTGCCGCATGTGTGGGATCTTCCCGGACCGGGGCACGAACCCGTGTCCCTTGCATCGGCAGGCAGACTCTCAACCACTGTGCCACCAGGGAAGCCCTGAAGGACCCTTTTGACTCTGATTTTGCTAGTCACCCCACAGCACAGCCAGCCCCTGCCTTCTTGGTAAAGAGCTCAACCACCTGGTAACTTCCCTAATCACTGTCCTCTACATGGCTTGCTGTCCTGTCCACCTGCCTACTCTGGCCACTCTACCCTATTCCATTCAAAGTCTCTGTTTCCTGAAACTTAGGCCACATTTCTGGTAATATCAAAAGCTATTCAAATGTTTTCTCCAGTTTTATTGAAATATAATTGAAATAAAACTGTATAAGTTTTGAGAAAAAGGTACCCTTCTACACTGTTGGTGGGAATGTAAATTAGTGCAGCCACTGTGGAGAACATTATGGATGTTCCCTAAAAAAATAAAAATAGATTCTGCAATCCCATTCCTGGGCATATATCCAGAGAAAACACTAATCTGAAAGGATACATGCACACCAATATTCACAGCAGCACTATTTGCAATAGCCAAGATGTGGTAGCAACCTAAGTGTCTATCGACAGACGAATAGATAAAAAATGATGTGGTATATATACACAATGGAATATTATACAGCCATAAAAAAGAATGAAATAAAGCCATTTGCAGCCACATGGATAGACCTAGAGATAATCATATTAAGTGAAGTCAGACAAATATCTGAGAAAGACAAATATCATATATCACTCATATGTGAAAAATAGACTCAAAGACATAGGAAACAAACTTATGTTTACCAAAGGGGTGGGGGCAGGAATAAATTAGGAGTTTGGGATTAAAATATACACACTACTATATATAAAATTAGATAACCAACAAAAAGGACCACTGTATAGCACAGGGAACCATACTCAATGTTTTGTAATGAATGTAAAAAAAGAATATATATATACATATATATATATATATATATATATATATATATATATAACTGAATCACTTTACTGTACACCTGAAACTAGCACAACATTGTAAATGAAATATACTTCAATTTAAAAAATGATTAAAAAACTGTATAAGTTTAAAGTGTACAATGTAATGATATGACTTACGTACAGCATGAAATGATTACCACGGTAGGTTTAGTGAACATCCATGATCTCATATAGGTGCAGCATTAAAGAAATTGGACAAAAATGCTTTCCTTGTGATGAGACCTCTTAGGATTTACTATCTTAACAACTTTCATAGATAATGTACAGCAGTGTCAATCATCTTTAGAATGTTGTACATTACATTGCTAGTACTTAATTATCTTATAACTGGAAGTTTGTACCTTCTGACCACCTTCATCTAATCCCACCTACCACAACCCCTGCCTCTGGTAACCACAAATCTGATGCTATTCAATTTTTAATAGATTATGAAAGGAACCGAATAGAAGAGAAAAAAATTAAACATAGAAGTACTTTTGAGAAAAGAACTTCTCAATTCTACCCAAAGAGAAAATTTTGAAGCTACTTCTGTGATCCCTAGCAATCAGTTTTTCCACTGAACTTGAGAATTTTCAGGAGCTCCCTATCCACTTCTTTCCAAACTAGTTCTTAAAGCCAGAAACTCAGGCTTAGCAGGAAATTTTACTTAAATTGACCCACTAGACAAATAATTGATCTAAGAAATTTTCATGAGGCTTATCAATTCCTTGGTGAAACTATATTTTTAACTCTTTCACACAAACACATGAAGTTAAATATATACGTAGACCATTTCATTAGACTTAGTGCTCATTAATTATTATATAATATATGGTATAATAATACTTTTTTTAAAAATACAAGTGTTTTGAAATCAGAGCTGGGGTCAAATCCTGGCTCAGCCGCTCACCAGCTAGGTGATCTTTAAAATATTTAATTTCTCTGACCCTTAGCTTTTTCATATCTAAAATGGTAATACCAAAAACTTCATGGGATTATTGTGAAAATTAAATGAGTGAGAGAAAAGGAATCAGTGTAAATACCTGGTCCATTGTAGATGCTCATAAAATGTGAGTTCCCTTTATCATCATCTTGCCCATGAAAACAGAAAAATCATAAACACCGGATCCATATAACCCTCCTTCATTATTCTTCATCCTCTCATAAGACACATGTTTTAAATCACCTAACAAGTCTATAACCTACATTTTGGGTGGCAAAACATCTACCTTTAAACAAAGCCTATCCCTACAACTGTGACCATGTTGAACCCAAAGGGAAATTATCCTTTAATAAAGCATAAAATCATTGCTTCATTGAATAAGTATGATATAGTAATGAGTATGAATAAAACATATATACTTTATCCCTTCATGGATCATAATGAGGAGACAGGAAAAAAAGGTTAAGAAAAAGCCTATATTTCAAAATAGGTTAAATACTAGGAAGGGGGTGTGAGCAGGATGTTATTGACAGAGTAGTGGAGGCAGAATTGGGGTGTACTTTAAATTTGAAAGTGTCTTTAAGGAAGCATGTTTAAGCTGAGCCCTAAGACAGTGAGTAGGCCAAGTAGGGGGAAGAATTTTCCAAGTAAATAGTGCATGCAAAGACTGAGGAAGAGGGTTCATTGGACTGAAGCAAGTGGATGGATGACATGTGCTGGAACAAATTTGCAGCGTGGACAGGAGAAAATGGATATGAGGCTGTGGAGGTAAGCTGGCAGAGGCAGAGAGAGAAAAGAAACAGAGAGAAAGAGAAAGAGAAAGAGAGGGGAAGAGAGAATTTATGATAAAGAAGCATTATCTTCACCCGTGTGTTAAAACTTAGTAGAACTAGCCCAGAGTTAAGAGTAAGATGGGAGACATGAATCTGTTATTCCTTGAGTCTAAATCCCCACATGGCTCTCTTACATTACGCATATATATTGCCAATTTGAGTATGATTTTAGCATTTGAAGTTTAGTGTATTTTAAAAAAAGATATGGCTCCGAAACATGGACCAATTTTTCACCGGGTTGTCAACCCAAGAAAAGGCAGTCTTTTCAATGCTGGAGGTTAAATTGTCTGTGTCGCACTAACTGAGACACAGTATATGTGATCCAGTTCATTGTGGGGCTTTGAAGAAATTGTCAATAATAATTTGGACCATGCATGGTTTCATTTGCTTTATTTATTAACTTTGGGACCTCATATAAGATATATCTCCAAACTGTAAGTCTTGGGCTCTGGGCTGGATGCTAATTTTTGTAAGTTATTTGCATATAGAAGTGATGTGAAGATGGATGAGATCTCTTAGGATGAGAGGATAGAGTAAGATGAGAAAAAGGCCCAGGAAAAGACTAAGGAGCTCCATATTTAGAGTTTAAGTAGAGGGGGATTTGATAAAGGAAACTGAGAAAGCGTAGCCAAAGTGTAAGGAGACAGATTAGCAAAGAGGGACGTCATGATAGGATGTCAAGAGAAGAGGTAGTTTGAAGGAGAGATTAATCCACAGTGTCAGAATATACAAAGCAGCAGTTAGGATGAAGTTAAAGACAAACTTTGAACTTGTTAACGTGACCATTACTGGTGACCTTAGTACATTTCGGTGGGGTGATGAGGTAGAAATCTGATTGCATACGGGTGGAAGAGTGAATAGAAAAATAGAAAGTGGAAAAAGTGGTTTTGCGGGATTTGAGAATGGTGGAGACAGGAGACAGTAGTCACAAGAGGATGGGGGTGAGCATGTCAGAGAACACAGTAAAGTTGCTGGGCATTGAGGAGGGCCCACTGAAGGCAGGTTATCCTAAATGACAACTGCCCGAAGTGGTTTTACTGCTTTGCATGTGAGTTTTGACCTTCTGTTTTTCCATCTAGTCCATTAGTGTTATTAGAACCACTCTTAGATTCAGGGAGCCAGAGTCCCTCCCTGGCCCCTGAGCTTCAGAGAACCTCTCACTGGTTCTCCTCTTATTGTGCCTCTCCTCCGAGGAATCTGTAGGGCAAAGGGGGACATGCTCACCCAAGTTCTCCCTTCTAGCACCCCTTCCCCCACTAAATTGTTGATTCGTTTCCTATTGCCGCTATAACAAATCACCACAAACTCAATGACTTAAAGCGATGCAAATTTATTATCGTACAGTTTTGGAGGTCTGAAGTCCAAAATGGTGTTTTTGGCCAGGCTGCATTCCTTCTGGAGGCTCTAGGTGAGCCCACTCCATGCGTTTTCTAGCTTCTAGAGGCTGCCTGTACTTCTTGGCTTGTGGTTCCTTTCCATCTTCCAAGTCAGTGATGGCTGGAGAGTCGTTTGCACTTCACATCAATATGGCACTGACTCTTCTGCTTCCTGTCTCCCCTCTTAAAAGGACCCTTGTGATTACATACACTGGGCTCACCCAGATAATCGGGGATAATTTTTCTATCTTAAAATCTACTCATTAGTAGCCTTAATTCCATCTGCAATGTTAACTCTCTTTCGCTATACGATAAACATATTCATAGGCATTATTCTGCCTACAACAACCATGTGTATGTACTCAAGACTTGGGAATTTTCTGAGCAGATGAACCAAGTCCACTTGCTCAGAGTGGTAATTCCTAGAGCAGGCTGCGTTATCAGCTGGCCAGAGTGCTGGCCAAGAATCAGCTGTTTGGTGGCCCGGGAAGAGAGTTTGGAAACACATGCCGAGATGTCCAACACAGGCACTGCAGGTTCCATGTGTTCTCTTACACTAAGACCCTAAGTTAAAGACAAGCCTGGTTGTCATCTCTCAAAAACAAAAAGCTGCCCCCCTCTTTGCCCTATATTACCCCAAGAAATATTGGGAAAATCTACTTCAAGTTACCCCTCCAAATAAAACTGGCCTGGGGGGCTTCCCTGGTGGCGCAGTGGTTGAGAGTCCGCCTGCCGATGCAGGGGACACAGGTTCGTGCCCCGGTCTGGGAAGATCCCACATGCCGCAGAGTGGCTGGGCCCACGAGCCATGGTCGCGTCCGGAGCCTGTGCTCCGCAACGGGAGAGGCCACAACAGTGAGAGGCCCGCGTACCACAAAAACAAACAAACAAACAAACAAAAACAAAAACAAAAAAACTGGCCTGGGGAGTTCACCCCACTAAATTCCAGCTGGAAAATTTGGAAATATTCTGGGAAAGTTGGTGGGTGGGCCCAAAAATATAGTGACTGTAAACTCCTGACTCAGAAGAGTTGGGAACATTTAAGGTCATCTAAGTATTCTATTAAAACTACGATGGCTGGGATAGAAAAGAGTAGGAGAATAAACACTGGATGGGTAGGCTTGAGTTCCACATCACTCAACCAGAAGATCAGTGGTGGAGACTGAGAGAAGAAAAAGAAGGCAGATGAGTAATTTTTGAGGAACTTGAGCTCAGAAGTGCAAATTATCAAGTTCCATCCCATCACTGAGTTATTCCAAGTAATTGTGACACCCACCTCTGCGTGACAGATATGAAAATGAGTACACCAGTGGTTAGATCAAATTCTCTGGTGTGGGTGACTCACTCTTGTCAAATATAATCGGCCCACATTTCCCCTCACTCCTTTTCCACAACTCAAGGTTCGCCAAAGGATAATCTCATCTAAAACCTCTTCTTGTATGCATAGATGCATATGCACGAATAGGTACACGTATGCACACCCACATATAATGTATGCATGCATGTAGATTTACATATGTTTGTTTATAAATATTACTGTGGGTGCTAAAGAACTGAACTAAGAGTCCAGAGACCTGGACACTTTGGTTTTAGTTCTGCCTCCATTTCCCTAGGAGATTTTAATCTGACCACTTGTTTGCTCACCTTTGAAAGAAGATGTTTTAGACTAGGTGATCTTTGTGATTCTTTTCTATTCTAAAACCCTAAATATCTACCGGGGGGAAGTAAGGCACATCTGTTCTCCTATCAGAACTCCAAATTAGCTCTCCTTAACAGGAATGATCCTACTTTTTATTAATGAGCAAACAAAGACTCCACCCTTTGACGGGTTATTTTCTTCTTCTGTTCTGTCTACGCTTCTTCTAGATTCTAATTCTGTCTGGGCAGAATTTATCTTCATTTTCTCATTTTCTTCCATCGCTGCAATATGGAAATGAAGGGAGGTATCAAAACAAAGATATTGCATTATAGGAAGATTTTGCCAAATACCTCCAGACTTTTGAGTCCATGACTCACTAGGATCTGAGAACGACACCTTTGTCATCCAGTAAATATTTGCAGCATACTAGATAGAGGCTCTATGGGGCACAGGGAAGATATAGAAATTGGGGTATGAACATGTTGGATCTAGTTCTGCCTTTATTTTCTAAGTCAACAAATATAGCCTGAACACCTTTTAAATGTTAGATGTACAAGATATAAATGGTCTCAGCAATTGTCTAGTGGAGGAGACATATTGAGCACATAATTGTACAAAAAAATAATCAGTTACAGGTATATTAAATTATCTGAAGATGAAGTTAGTGGTGTTAAGCGACCACGCTTCTTGCTAGAAAGGGAGGTCTCAATTCAAATGGCTGAACGGACAGTCGCAGGAGATGGTGGCATAGGTAGGGGCCAAAATTTGAATGTTAAAGAGTTGGGACTGTGGACTGTGGAGAGCTGCTGGGAAATTTTTTTTAAAAGAGGGTCAAGCATCATTACTTTGTTGGATTTGCAGTGGCTGGGCTGGAAAAGAATAGGAGGACAAATCATGAAAAGTGGATCAGAAGAGGGTTGAACTTGGGGCCTGGAAATCAGGTGGGTGCCTCTTCTGGGATTCTGGGTGAGAGATGCTGAGTGAACTAAGGATCATAGCAGCAGAGATGAAGAGATGAGTGGAGTCAGTAGAAAGGTAAAAGTGTGGATGAAATGGACTCCAAGACCAAATGTGGGGACTGTGATGTTGGATGATTCCCAGATTTCTAGCTCAGCAACTAGGGTGGGAGTTTCAATACCTGAAATGGGGATTAAAAGAGGAGGATCGGGTTGGGTCTATGGGGAAAATATTAGTGCTACTACCACTGAGGTTCCTAATGAATACCTATGTGGAGCCATCCAGACAGAAACTGAATAGATGAATCTGGAACACAGAAGATGAGTATGACCAGTGGTTGTCAACTTGTGAAAAGGCAGTAAAAGTCATTTTAAATAAACTTGTATGTCTCTTACTGATTGGAATACTCCTCCATTGCAAAGAGTACAAAGTCTAAGCTGTGAAAGCTCTTAATAAATATATTTTTTAAATTTTCAGTGGATGAAAGAATGATTGAGTGAATAGGAGCTGCTGTGAGTAGCCAAGAGTTCCTATCCAATTACTATAGTTTGTATATTTGAGTGTATGAGTGAGGTCATGTGTGAGCGTATATGCATTTATATATTTGTGTGTCTGTGTGGTTATACATAGCCACATACATATTCATATAAAGATTAACAAGACAAACAATATATTAGTACTGTACATCTGCATTAGTTAGCTAGGGCCGCCATAACAAAATACCACAGGCTGGGTGGCTTAAACACAGAAATTATTTTGTCACAGTTTTGGAGGCTAAAAATCCAAGATCAAAGTACCCTCAGAGTTAATTTCTGGTGAGGCCTCTCTTCCTGGCTTGTAGACTGAGGCTTCTCACTGGGTGTCACAAGGCTTTTCCTCTGTGCTAAAGCAGACAGATCTGTGGCATCTGTTCCTCAAAGACACCAGTCCTAGATTAGGGCCCCATCTTTAGGACCTCATTTAACCTTAATTACCTTCTGATAGGTTTTGTCTCCAAATACAGTCTCAATGGGGGTTTGGCTTCAACACGTGAATTTTAGGGGGAACACAAACCTGTCCATTAACAACATCAGAACGTTTAACATCTAGATTAACTTCTCCTCAAAGGATAGTCTCTGTGAAAACAAAAGAGATTGTTCTGTGTCATATATAGGGGGAGAGATACACTTGGTCAGAGAGTTTGCTTATTTATAAAATAAGTATAAACCTTTTCTGCTTTACCTGATTATATTGAAATACAATTATATCCCAAGGAACAAACTTTTCATTTCCGAGAGGATTGTAAACCACGTGCAAATAAACCTTTAAATAATAGCTGGATGGGTTTAATCGACTGTCACTGTCTGTTGCTCTATGGAAACCGGGCTGAAAAAGCCAGAAGAGGTTGACGTCCCGCAAGGAGGTCATACCATGAAGGTGTTAAAGCGGAGATTGCTTACGGAAAACCGCGTCGCATTCTTGGCACGTGCGCGCTTGCAATGAAGTTAACTTTCAGTTACGGTTAGATTAAATGTAGGAGCCAATTCCAGCTCATTTTGCGCCTGCTCTGTTTTACCTCCTAGTGCACTTGGCCTTCCTGTAGCCTTGGCCTCTAGTTTGGTGTTCCTTGTAAAAACTCCTTGGGGCTGGGAAGCTCTCGCCCCGGCGCCCAGGTGACAAGAGATGGGGTGGGAACCCGCGGAGCTTTCAGGGCGTGGAACCTCTCGCATACCATTCCTTCCCTCCTACCACCACCCCACTGCCGGGAGGCGGAGAGAGCTTGCAACTTCTCTCCAATCCGCGGCCGGCCCTCCCCGGGGTCCCCCTGCTGGGCGACCGGCCCGCCACCGACCGAGTTGGAGGAACTTCGCGGAGCTCCGCGTCAGAGCCGGGAGAGGCGAGATGCTCCCCCTCCTCCCCTGCCGGCCCCCTCACTCTGCCCCCGCCTCCCGGTCCTCGCCCAGCCGGGATCGCCGGTGATAGGACGAGCCCCGGGCGTGCATTGTGTATATGCAAACCAGAGCCCGGTTCCCCAGGTCTGCCCGACCCCGGCAGGGGCTGCGGCTGCGGCTGGCGCTGCCGTGGGCGCCG
>NW_006796787.1:324210-346413 GCF_000442215.2 Lipotes vexillifer | reverse complement strand
CTCCCGCCGCGCGGCGGGCCGATGCGTCCCCGAGTCGCTATATAAGCGCAGGCCAGGGGACACCCGGAGGGGCTGAAGATGAGGGTGCCCGCGCATGGGCCACCGCCGATTGCCAACCCCTCCCGAGCCCGCGCCCCGCGCGGAGCCCACGGCCGCCGAGGACCCGCCTTCACCACAGTAGCAGCTGGGGCTGCGACAGAGGCGGCAGCTGCGGCGGCGCCTGTCGCACGAGCGCGTAGAGCAGCGGCCGCAGCTCCGGGGCCGCCGCTGCCCCGGCTGCCATGAGTTGTGCGGAGGTGATGTATCACCCCCAGCCGTATGGAGCGCCCCAGTATCTGCCCAACCCCGTGGCAGCTGCAACCTGCCCCACAGCCTATTACCACCCGGCGCCCCAACCTGGCCAGCAGGTGAGTCACCGACCGGGCAGCCTGCCGGGGGCGGGGGCGAGGGGCAGCGAGAGTATCGGTCTGGGGCTCCCAAGACGTCCCTCTGGGACGGGTGGCGCGGAGGATGCTCTGAGACTTGCGGGAGCGCCCTTGAACAGAAAGCCATCAGAAGAGAAGAGACGAGGCTTCGGGAAGGACGAGCTGCCAGGTGGACGGGTGGGGATTCCAAGCGAGGCATTACCTGGCTGTGGGCTTCAGTGAGCTCTTGTCACCGGCTCAGAAGCTATTCCTCATAGCCACCTTAGCTCTTAGGGCTCAGTTCTCTGAAGCTCACCAAGGGCATCTGTCTTAGGAGTATGTGAGTAAACTTCCTTTAAACCAAATATTTTGTTTCCTTTGAAACGGTGGAGTGTTTCAGGGTTTTCTTGATTAGGAGGATGAAATGTGTCACTGACATAGGGGAGGCTACCTGGACAGTGAGCCCATGGAATGACTTTTCTGGAACTTTTATGGTGGAACATGGGTCACGTGTAATATCTGTCCAATGTTACTAGAAGTTCTCTGCAAAGTCTGTCATCTTCCATACTTAGGTGACAGGGATTATTCCCCAAATTCCTCATTCATTTTTAATTCCATCAAAGCACAGAGATGTTATGGTTCAGTCTGTTGGACAGAAGAACCCTTTCCTTTGCCAGCTAAGAGGTAACCTTGGGTCGCTGGATGCTGGGTCTCCACCATGCCAAGAGTGACTGAATGCTGTTGGATAGAAAGGATTCAGGAACTAGGGAGATGATAAAGTTCCTTTAGAAGGGAGAGTGGGGTTCTGGGGAATTAAGCACTAGGTACCCCTGGACGTTCCTCCCTGTTCGCCCGCAGTGTGTCAAGGCTTAGTTAGCGCTACATAAAACACATATGTGAGCATGTGGCCAGGGGCTTGTACCAAAACAGGGTCCTGAGACTCTGGGAATTAGGGTGGGTTGATTTAGTGAGACTTAAAAAAATATACATACTCTGAGGTAGGGACACCTATCAGGGATCTAGATATGGTTCCGAAACTAACATCCACAGAATTTATTGATTGACATTTTTTTTTTTTTAGTTTCTTAAAAAACATATATTTCATTGTGGTCTTCAGGGTTTGGCTCTTTAATTAATTTGGCCACTTAATTTATTTCCTCTACCCCTGTCTCTTTACTAGATTTATTGTGCTACTCTTTGGAAAGAAACTATAACTTCTGTTTAGAATTTAGGGAATGAAATTCAGCTGATTCTGGAAGAGTACGTACTCTAGATTTATCTGCTGAACAGTATGAGCTTAACCAGGACAACTAGGGCAAAAGATGAAGGAGTCCCACTTTCTAGCTATCTTCTTTTTTTTTTTTTTTCTTCATCATCTTCAGCATTTCAAAGCAAGATTACTTTTAGGGAGGGGGATGGGAAAACATTTTGTAATTTGTGATCAAGGGTGACAGGTTAAAACATTTTATTTTGGTTATGCTCTTTTTCTTTGGTTTTAATATAAAAGATATAAGTAATGGAGGAAACCATTTAAGTCCAAGTCAGGCAAGTGATGCAAAGAGATGCAGGATATCAATTTTCTGTGTTTTATGAACACTGTGTCCCAGATGAACCACCCTTTTCTTCTTTACTTTCTTCCATCTCAGAGACTGTAGAGGCCTTAAATTATCAATTGGAATGTGGACGAGCAACAGCCTCAAACTTTACTAAACATTCAGAAAGGTATTTTTCCCCTTCAAAAATAACTTTAGCAGAATAGTTGTGAATAAGGTTTTATTTTCCAGAGTTGTGAAAATAGTTCCATTAAAATACAAATCGCTAGTGGGGGTTAGAATTGGAATAGTTTTTTGAGCTAGAAAATAAAATTCGGTATCAGAAAAATTATAAATAACTAATCTTGAAATTTAGCTTTCAAAAAAAATTACTCCAATACCTTACCTAACTTTTGCAATTGCCCCGAAACTCAGTTGCCAAATCGCATTCTTTTGCTAAGACCATCAACAAACCAAAAAATGAGCTTTCTTTTTCACCTAAATTGTCTACCTCGATGAGTGGCACCTATTTGTAAATAGTGATCAATTTCTGCTATCCTTTGAGCTTCTGTAGATATTGTTTAAGTAGATGTTAGGCTGAGTTGAACTTAAGAACTTAGTTGAGAAGTGGGCTTGAAATTTTCATGTTGCTTTTACTACACTGGCTTGTTCGAGATTACTTTTTTGTCAGGTAAAGCAACTATTTGACTATATAACTGGCTAGCAGAATAAAAAGACAGTAGTGTAACTCCTGTTCTTTTACTGTCCGGGGTTTATTTTGATGACCTATATTTTCTGTTGGAAAACAGAGTAAATCAGGAAATTCTTATCAGGCTGACAGCATTTTTAGACTATGTGGTGCGTGGGTGAAGTGGGACTAATATTGACTTGGCCCCAACGTAGTCATCTGAGAATACATATTTTGGTTGTTTTTGCATTCCATAAGGTTTTATCATTATTATCCATGAAGATTGTTTTCTCCGTACGTGGGAAGTGACCCCAAATAGCATCTTGCCTGGGAGACAAAAACGAGGGCTACGAGTCCTACTGTATTTGAAAAATTGACTTGTTGAGGACAGGAAGCAGAAAAAGTGATAGAGTTACAAAGTTTAATCGTCATTTAGAAAATGTTAGAAAAGAGAGCATTAAAGTTTTGTATCACTTCTGTATTTTCAATTATTGTAGTGTGTCTTTGAACTGATTTTTTCCTCAAGTCCATATAGCTCTATAGTCCTTGTAAATTATCATCTCATAGTGATTTATTATGATAGATTTTAAACATAGGTATATTTTCCTCTTAATGCATGATTATATAGCAGAAGTTCTTTTTTTAAATAGTAGAACTTAATGCTCCAGGCACATGTATTCGCAGCTTTCCACCTAAAAGTACAATGTGATTTTGTGTAATTACAAGTGTAAAAGGCACTTGGAATTTTGTTTCATTTTTTAATTGAACATATTATAAATCATAGGTGGGTAATAGGTTAGTACCTTAAAAACAGTGAACTGTGTATACATCAGGCTGCATTGCAGTGTGTTACTTAAGCATACAGTAGGCTAAGTGAATAAAAGTAAAATGTAAATATACCTAAAGAGTCAGTTTTATAGTCCCTGACGTTAATTCCTAGAAATTGCGTGGCTGTGCATAAATCTAACAGTGTGCTTTACAGAGCCAGGATTTGCTAAGGGATCTAAGGTCTCTGGTCCCTGTTGCCCACCATCTCTTCATTGCTTGAATGCATCAGTCCCTACCAACTCCTCAGGAGAACTCTCGACTTAGTCTCTCAGCACGTGCGCCAAAGGCATGATGACACTGCAGAACGTGTACAGAAAGGAATGCGTTTGTATCCCAACAGTGACAGTAGGAAAAAAAAGAGAAAAAAATTTCAAAATACGTGTCAGGAAAAATTGAGGGAAACAATCATAAATTCCCTTCATACCCCATAGATTCCTCATCTTAAATGCAGACAATCTGTCTTCTAAAATCTCCCTCCCCCCATATTTTCATAATGTTAACATTAGGGAGATACTTAAAGCAAAGCTTTCAGAACTGAGTTCATAGGTGAGGTGGTGAAAGCAGAGGAGAACAATCGCCCATTCTCTAATTGTGCATAGGAGTTTTTAACAATCGCATTTTGGGCTTCATATGTTAGAGCATATTGGCGCTGCTCTCTTCAAGGGTGACAGCTGGGTGAATATGCATGCATGCTTTCACTTAAGAGAATTAAAAGTCTTGGGAGGCAGAACTTCAGTTCTAACTTTGTAAGGAGTTTTTCAAACTCTTTCTCTGGACTCTGCCACCTTGATTAGGTCATAAAATCTGAGATTCTGTTTGTTAGGAAAAAACCCTGGGAAAACATACGTCAACCCCTCCTTTTACAGATGCGGAAATGCATGTTTATAGGGCTGAAATGCCTGGCTAAAGATTTCAAAGCTAATCGGTGACAAAATTAGGACCACTGGATCCCCTGCTCCCCAGCAGAGCATCTTTCCACCATACCATGCTATCTCCCAAGATTTTTTTTTTGCTATTGCACAATAGGCTTATTTCTGTCTTTAGTGCTCCAAATCAACTTTTTGATAAAGAAGATTAATATGCAGTAGATTCTTTGGCCTTGGAGCTTGAAATTCTTTCCAAGTCCTTGGTAGTGTACGTTTTTAGTTTAGGCATTCCAAAGTTGTTTTGCAAGCATTTGTATTATGCTAATGACTTTTGCTATCCGTGTTGCATCCTTTGCTGATGAAGCAGAATATCCACTTAGCAAATGAACATGTATTTATTTGAAAATAATATGCAGGAAGTGGTATTAACAGTCAGCTTTAAGTGCCTCATATATCATTGCTGTTCCAACATAAGTTTAGATTTATTAAGAGGAAAGCATACAATTACATTCTAAATAGTTTCAATACACAGTCCACTTATTTAAGTTGGAGGATATAATTTTCTTGCAACTGTAAGCAAGGACTTAAGTAGATTTATAAGAATTCATACAGGACTTCTTTGAGAGAGAACAGCCCCTCTGATTCCAAACTACACAAAGTAACTTGACTGTAGAGACTTAGAAGCTTCAAGTGCCCCAGAGCTTTATGCTCCCAATAACTTTCCAGCCAGAAAATTCAAAGCTAGAAGGAAAATTAAACTTTGAAATAACTAAACTGAACTGTTGTCTCTGGCAGTCAACCAGAATGGAGATTACAATACGGATAGTAAGGGCAGGCTTGAAATCCATAAAATCGTGCAGTGAGGCTACATTCACCAGAAAACCCGAATGCCGGGACAAGGAAGCAGTCTGTGGAAATTTAAGTGAAGGATATTTTCATTCAACGCAAGGAAGTCCTACTTCACTTAGCGCTTGGTAAAGTCTCACATCTCACAGAGTTGGAGATGATGGGGACATGACTCATAACAGTGGAAATGAGGGGGATCAGTGGGTAGAACGATCCTGCACGGTGCTTCCTTGGACAACTACAGAAGAGATGCTGTGTTGACCCGTTTGGGCAGTATGTACATTTCTGTCTTGTGTTTTTCTGTGCAAAGGGGATTGTCAATAAGACTAAAAATATTATGCGCAAGATGCCTGACGCAGATTCTAAAGCGAACTCGAGAGTTAAGTGACTGCCATTCTAAAACCCGGCCACTTAAATTGAATCCCATTCCCATCAGCCCTATTTCCAACTGGCTTTAAAAAGAAATCTCAAAACTGATACATCTAGTAATACATAACAATTTAAGGTATTGTCTCTAGAAAAACATTTTCATTCAAGAAACAAAAACTCTCCAATACTTGAATTTCAGACTCTGGCAGAGATAGTGGAGGAAATAATTTTGGTCAAAACTTTGCACTGACTCTTTTAAAAAGCACGTCTTTCAGCAGCTGGTTTTCTGCTTTATTCATTTAGGAAGACCCTAATAGTGACTTGAACCATTAGACCCAAACGTCTGTTGCTAGAAGCAAGTCATGAATGCCATATTTATAGATATTTCAGTGGATACCAGATTTATTTCAGTAATTTACAAGTATGGTCTGAACCGGGATAACTGAACTATTTTTCACTTGTCTCATACTTAAGTAGAGAAAAAAAAAAAAAAAGAAAAAGGAAAGAAGAGAAAGGAAGAAGGGCCTAAACCGAACAGGTGTCCTTTCCTCTTAAAACTATGTTGTTTTAGTGTGCAAAAACACTTGTCCTTGGGGGATGGGGTGGGGATATTTGAAGGATGCCTCCTTTCTGGTTACTGTGAAGATAGCTAAAGGAAGTACCCAAACTAGTTCCTAGGAATTGGGCTAGATGACCTATGTCTGAAAATGAATTAGTCTTCAATGATCTGTAGGGTTTTTTTTGACCAGTGTCCTGCAAAATCAGAAAAGGCAGCCAACGTAAGAAACAAAATTAAGTGTGAGTTTGTCTAGAGCTCCAGCATGTTGCTTATTAGCCTACAGAGTTGGACGAGACCTCTGAGATAATGAAGTCAGAATTCCTCATCTTCAGAAGAGAAAGCTGAGGGCCAAAGCTTTCGGTGCCTTACCCAGATTCATGGACTAGTTTTGGTCAAATCCCCTTAACCATTCCAGTTCTCTTTCTACTGTGTTCCCTTTCCATCTGGCCTTCTTTAGAAGCAACAAAAGCAATTAGTAATTCACCTAGTGTTACCCTCTTACTTTTCTCATTTTTAAATTTTTGAATATTAGCTATTTGGAGAAATTAGACAATTAGCCATGTGGATAAACCTGGAGGTTCTCTTTCTTTACCATTTTCCTTACAAGCCTCTCTCAACTGCTATGACTTTCATTTTTGTGCCTCCGAGCCTTTGCACAATGACTGACACAAAATAAGAATTAACTGGCAATTCGATGACTAACAGATAAATTTTAAAAAGTGAAATCATACCCTAAATCTAGTAATAGGATTATGTAAACATACCAGAAATTTATACATCAGAAACTGTTGTTTCATTCAAAGCAGTCAGTTTGAGAGAGAACACATACCCTCATGATGTGATCATTGCTTAAAACATTTTGGGAATGCAAATTTTGAAATTCTCAGCCTGTGGCACATTTTTTTTTTAACATCCTCAAAACTGGAAAAATTTCATCCTTTGAGGGGATGGGTTTGATTTATTTTTGATAATGACCAGAATCATTGAGTGGCAGGTGTGCTCAAAAATAGCTAATATTATTTTTGGTTTGCTCCTCCTACTGTTAAGAAAAATAAAAAACAAATAAAAAAAGCAAACAAACACAGAATCTCGAGGTCTGAGTGTGTCTAGTAAATTGGCTCCACTCACATTTCCAAAATAGGATTTCCAGAAAAATTGTATTTTGTATCTGACTTGCCAAGCAGACAACAGATTTCTAGATATAGAAGGGCAGGTTCATCTAGATATACATATATTTTGAAGAGCACTGCATTATTTAATAGCCATATCTTTGATATGTTTACATCCTTAGTTTTTAAGTGTTGTAAATAACTTTAGACTTTCTTTAGTTAGCATATGATGCCACGCTGACTGTGGGCTTCTATTTGTTTATACAGTTAAACTAAATATTATATACAGACTCATTTTCTTTAGTCTGTTTTCTTGGCAGATGCTTTGTTGTCAGACAGAAATAGGTTCTAATCCCATCCTTGCCATTTACTAGTTAGATGATGTGGCCAAGTAAATCAGTTTTTGCATATATACATTGAGAATAATTATTTGGACAAAATATTTGTGTATGTGTGACAGTGAAATAAAATATATCAAAGGTCTGTGAACTATCTTCCTTATCCTGACCCACCTTCCCGCAACCTGATTCCTCCTCCTCCAAACAGGCCAAGGACCAAAACTTCAAGTCTCTCTGGGATAGATTTAAAAATCTGTTATTTGGGCTTCCCTGGTGGCGCAGTGGTTGCGAGTCCGCCTGCCGATGCAGGGGACACGGGTTGTGCCTCGGTCCGGGAAGATCCCGCAGGCCGCGGAGCGGCGGGGCCCGTGAGCCATGGCCGCTGAGCTTGCGCGTCCGGAGCCTGTGCTCCGCAATGGGAGAGGCCACAACAGTGAGAGGCCTGCGTACCGGAAAAAAAAAAAAAAATCTGTTATTCAAGTAAATTCGGAAAAATAGGATCAAAGAGCAACACATTGCTTTATGGGCCTTATAGTTTTGAAACATTGACTATGGGCTAGTGGTCTTTTCTTACAGGCTCTAACCATGTCTCTCAGGATGAAAGAATCATTGCATTTAGAGAAGATAGCCAGTAGGAAAAAAAAAAAAGTTGTTTCCAAATATCCAATGATTCATTAAAATACTTTTGTTTCCTTAGAAAAAAAGTTTCCACATATGCACAGTAATCATTTGGCATTTTGTAGGCTTAAGCCTTGGGAAGTTAGTGGTATTTGGCTCCTGACATGAAAGTCTTTCTCTTGTCAGACAAATCCTTTCCCCGGCACATTCCTGTGCGAGTTTGTTTCTGTTGTGCCTGATGGCAGGCTGTGAGGTGTTTGGGCATGGTTCGCACTGCCTAGGCTAGGCGGACTCCTTCACACTGCTACTTTCAAGTCTTTCTGAGTTAATTTTAACTCTGTGCCTGTTAACTCGGTCACTGTTTCATCTAACTCAAGGGTTCTTTTACCTGAAGGAAATTTGTCATTACTCTGCAATGGAGGATGAGCCAGTTAAGGTGCATTCAATAAACCAAATTGTAGTCTTTGAAATTCCTTCTGATGACTTATTTTTGTTAATAATTTGTAAGTGTCTAGTAAGAAAAATATGAATACTTCTGACAGATTGGGCTATTTTTAGGGTGTGATAGTGCATTTTGAGAAAAATATGAACCACATTGCCTTTCAGCATTGATTCAGGAAATCTGGGTTCTGATGATTTGAGATTTATTTTCAAGTTTTAAATTTTATATATTACTTTCAAGAATGAAGATAACACTAGGGAAGTTTCATTCCAAGGAGCAAACACCAAGTAAATGCAGAATATGGCAACAGTGTACATAAATAACATACTTAGTTTTGTTTTTGTTTTTGTTTTTAAAGCAAAGGGTTGATTTACAGTCACAAAAGCATAGATAACAGAAGGCAGTTGAGGCTTAAGAGCCATTGGGGAAGAAGGTTAGGATAGTGTGAATGTTAGCATATGGATCAATTGCTGTTTAAATTGTGTGTTCCCATTTTCTTCATGCTCACACTTGATGTTTAAAAAATGTATGTAAATTCAGTGTTGCCATTTTAGAAGGCTCTCAGGCTGTTTGGATGCTTTAGAATTCTTATTTTAACCAGTGATGTTGATGGTGTGGTCATAAATGCTCCTGTGTGTTGTAAACGTAAATATTTAAATGGGTACACTAAAATTTGTGAAAATTGATGCAAAATGCAAGAGGGGGGTGATAAATATGCTTTATATCCTGCCCATTGGTAGCTATATCATAGGATCCTTTTTTATTTTATGTTTTTGATGGTCTCCAGCAAATTTATTTAACCTGCCTCAAAGAGCTGGGAGAGAGAAAAAAAAGTATATTTTATAATCATCCTCCCAAAATGTATTTAAATAGAGGAGTCAATCTAGATATTTTTATAGTACCACGGGTGTTTGAAATGAATATTTCAATATATACTTATATAAATGCATATGTGTATATATAGATATATATTACATATATAGGAAATATAAGGATTATAGGGAATCAATGCATCCATTGACAGAATTGACATTTAGAAAATAGACTCATAAAAGGTATTTTGATACAATGGAAGATTTTGCTTAAATTTTCCCCATTTCATAGTGAAAAATGTATAACTTATTTGTATCCAACTACTCAGCAACTGGTTAAAAAAGAATAACATAAAATTATATAGCATTTAGAAAATTGTGTAATCTTAAATTGACTGAAAATCTATGGTTTAAATTCAACTGCCATCAATGTAAAAATTAAGAAATTTTATTGATACCATTATTGATCATAATACTATGCTACATTTGCATACAAATGGAGGCTATATTTGCATTTGATTTGCAGTTCTCAAATCTTTCACATATATATAACTTTAGTTTTATTTTGTCTAAGAATCAATTGCTAATTGGGATAAAATAAAAAAAAAATTGTCTTTCTTTGGATAATTAACATAGCCAAGGCTCTTTCATTTAAGGAATAAGCGTTAAAATTAAACAAATTAAACAAGTAGATGCAAAGCCTGACTCTCACAGACTGATGCTGCACTGGACGTTAATGAGAAAAAAGAAATCGGTTTAATAGATAATACTGAACACTTAAGGCAGTGAAGCCACTCTGTAGATCAGTTTTAATCTTTTTCCCAAATAAAAACAGTGCTTCTTTCTAATATGCCTGAATATTCAGCAGAGTGTGTGTATTTGCTTAAAATGGTATAACTTCGGTAAATGCACATGTGCCCAGAGAAGCAGTACTGTGATTTGACTAATAAATAGTAATATTCATGTAACTTTATAATGGAATTTAAAGCCGGAAGTAACTGTAGCGGTCAGTTAGTTCAATCTTTTCATTTTATACATAACCTATATTACTACGGTGTTTTTTACTATTGAAGTTAAACATAACCATGTTCAAATCTAAGCAGAACAGATTGTAAGAATTTTATAACCATTCAGTCATTACAATCACCTATTCATCAGCAAGGCATATTCACTCACAGGGAATGAATCATCTATTCATCAAGAAGCGATAACCATACTGACACAGATTTCAAATAAAAAGGGAGATACATATAGTGTGTGTGTATATATAGCAGTCCTAAATAATAAGCAGCAGCTTGTAATGTGCCTGAACATTTCAGACCCTACCTCACACAAGAACAACATATTCATTGCTGGGGTTCAGTTTTTCGAATGAGGCATTTATAATTTGGGGCTACAGATTCTGGGGCTAGTAATTACCACTAGAAACATTGAGTCTTGGTTATGTGTTTTGATAACATTTGCCAAACTATGTGCTTACTGAATATTCTAGAATGATTTATTTTTTTCTACTGACATTCACTTTCCAACATGCAGTTTTTTCTGAAATAAGAAAAATGGTCTGACAAAGGGTCAGGTTTTGTAGGTATACAGATGATAGGATGCTCATTTTGTCATTAAGATAATGAGTTTTATAGTTTTGTAGCATTCTTTTCTTACGTGTAATTTGCACTAAAGTTGTTGATTATAAAAATGATATGTGCTCTATGAAAAATATTTGAAAATATTGAAAAATAGGAATAAGAAAATAACAACCAACTACAAGCTTACCACCCAGAAAAAGAACACAAAATATAACATTTTGGTGATTTTTTTTTTCCGCACTAGATATCCCTCCCCTGCCCTCCTCTGACACATACATGTACACACATATGTACATCTGTGTATTTTTATTATGCATTCTGGGTCCATCACTTATATGCTCTGTGACCTTTGGCAAGTTACTTCACTTCTCTGTGCCTCACTTCTTCATATTTAAAATATGGAGAGTAATAATAACCACATTATAGAATTGTAAAGATTACATGGGGTAATAAATATGAGTATCAGTCATAATATAAACTATTACTAGAGCTACGATTTTATGTTTTGAAAACATTTTAAAATTACCAAACCTTTTTCATTTTGATTTGAAAGTCATCCTAGCCATTACTAGTATCTTGTATTATTTTCAGCAAGTCATCATAATACCTTTTTTTTCCCTTTTATGATAATGGTGGTAAGTGGAACATCTGAAAAATATGTTCCATGCAAAATGGATCTTCACACAGACTTATTTTGTCATTTTAGTTTGATTTTTGAGAAATGAGTTCAGCACATCTGCCAAATCCTTTTATAAGATGCTACATTCCTGTTTTTATTTTAGTATATTTCATTTATGAAAAGCTCTTTTCTTATCCACCCCTCCCCCAGACAGTTAGGCCTACCACCTTCATTCCTCCCCGTCCCGAACTATAATGTTGCTGTACATTAAATCTTTAAAATAGAAAAGGGAACAAAAATGGGAGAGCTCTGTCACTTTCTTTTTCTTTTTTTTTTTTAAAGTCATTCTCCTTTTGGTATATCTAAATTAAGCAAAAAAACAAGCCTGCCTTTCACAGTCTGAGAATATACCATTGGATAATGGACATTTTTTTTTTGCCAAATTTGAAATAGCAAAGTCTTTTTTTTCAGGGTGGGAAGCAGAAGGCTGGTTTGGGGAGGGGGAAGGTGGAGTAAAGCAAATGAAGAAGAATCAGTTTGTGAACATATGTTAATGTTTAGATTTTTTTTTTTTTTTTTTTTTAGTGAAAAGTTAACTCGTTAATGCTTTTTGTACAAACTGTCTTTGATACTGTGTTTTGTTTATTCCATCCCAGAAGAAGTTAGCGGTATACAGCAAGATGCAGGACTCTCTGGAAGTCACCCTTCCCAGCAAACAAGAGGAGGAGGAGGAGGAGGAGGAGGAGGAGGAGGAGGAGGAGAAAGACCAGCCTGCCGAGATGGAGTACCTTAACTCTCGCTGTGTCCTTTTCACTTATTTCCAGGGAGACATTGGGTCAGTAGTGGATGAACACTTCTCAAGAGCTTTGGGCCAAGCCAGCACCCTTCATCCAGAATCTGCCATTTCAAAAAGCAAGATGGGGCTAACCCCCTTATGGCGAGGTAAGAATTCCAAAGCAGATGCTCTCCAGGGCACTGGCTCTGTTTCGCAACCATCTGTGCCAGGTTCCAGCTGGAGACTTGCCCCTGGAGGACGGATATCCACTCGCTTTTTAATTTTTAAGGACAGCAAGGAATTTCTTTCAGACAAACAGCTGGATCAGTTTTGTCACATGTGGAATGCAGGGTTGGAAAGGATGCAGTCACACCCCTTAAATTCCTCGTGGAAAGTAGTGATGCAACTGGCCTGAGTTCATAGTGGCAGGATTGAGCTGCGAAGCACCATTCCTTAAGCCCCGATGGCCCAATTTGGATCTCTAAATAATAGGCGTGCCTGGATCAGTGTTTAAAAATTAGCTCTTGCTCATTCCACGAGGTGCTACGTGATGACATAGCAGAGGTCTGAGTCTGACCCAGGAACACATACTTTGAAAGCCTTTTGTGTTCTCTTGATGGCTTTCTCTGTCCTGCTTAGTTGTGATGTTAACTCTTTGTAGTGTACAACCCAGACATTATTGACTGTATCTCCCTGGTTTAAGCTATTTTTTTTTTGAACTCAGTAAAGCAAAGCATTAGATTGGGCTTCCTCTTCTTTATTTCCCTCTATATAGAGATCACAAAGAGGTGTGTTTGAATCTGACTTCTGACTCACAGAAAATGGTTGGATGACAACTTAATTGAGATAATTACAACATTAGAGAAAAAACAATCCATAATTCCAATGGTAGTTTTAAAGACATATGAATGTTTCTTCTGAACTCACCTGGTTCTAAGAAGAATCTAGTAAAATGGTTCTCAAAGTGTGGTTTCCAGGACCAGGAACATGTGCATCACATGGGAGTTGTTAGAAATGCAAATTCGTTGTCCGAGCCCCAGACCTACTGAATCAGAAACTCACGGGTAGAGTACCTTGTGTTTTAACCATCCCTCCCAGGGATTCAGGTGCAGGCTCAAGTTTGATAATTGTTGATCTAGTGCTGCTAAAAATCACAGATTGCAGCCCCCTTATTTGGACCTTCGAATCAGACAGAGGCTCCAGAGGGAGGCTCTGGGAATCACTGTAATAAGTGCCCCATGTGATCCTATGGTGAGGAGAGGCTGGCCACCAGTGATAGGTCACCTGTGGTCGGGGGCAGGTGAGAGGTGATGAGTGGTTGGTCCCCTCTCAGCATCAGAAGAATGGTTCTTTCTTGTCTTCCTGCCTTTCCTTCCCTTTTCTCTCCTCCCCTCCCCTTCTCTCTTTTCACCATCCCTTCCTTCTTTTCTCCTTTCTGATAATAAATATGAACAACATTGACGTACACAGTGACTTTAAAGAGGAAGGTGGAATCCATATTCAAGTGACCTAGACCTTGGTAGAGGTGAATTGGGAAGCATGCTGCTTATTTGATTAGTAATTATGGACTTCCCACAAGAACTGAGAACTTAGTCCTCGAAACCCTAAGAGGCTAATAGAACCAACAATGTCCTGTTTGATAGCACATTGTGAATACTTTTAATAGCTTGTGGAGGGTGAAAATAGGAAAACTTCAGTGAATTAGCTGGCTTTAATAAATAGTTTGATATATCAATAATAAATCCTATCGTGACAATCAGTCCCAGGAGAGTAATAAATGCAATGCCTAATTCTTTTAGCATACTAGCATATGCAACCCAGTGATCATTTAACTTGGAACATAGGAGCGAAAGCCCCAAATTATAGAGAGATGTAAGAGTGATTGCCTAAAGTATCATAACCATAATAGTTTTAAGTGAGGTGTTGTGTAAATGCAAAAACTCTACATATCAGTGTTTTTCCCATAATCTGCATGACTGAATGGAGAGGATCTTTGGAAGGCTGTCAAATTTCAGTATAGAAAGTGTGGATAATGGTAATGTTTTAGTAAGTATTATTAGAATTTTCTTGGCATTATCTTAAATCTGGCCTTCAAATCTATCTCCCGTTTCATTCATTGACTTATGCAGCGAATATTTATTAAGGTCCTACTATGTTCTAGGTAGTGGGAATATAGCAGTAGACAGGAGAGTCTAAGCTTCTACACTCAATGGAGCTTTCTAGTGAAAGAGACAGGCAATATATATATAATGAGATGCAAGATATTATTTTACTTAGAGTGAAAACAGATGGTCTCTCTAAGACTTACATTTGAGCACAGACCTGAAGGAAATAAGAGCGCTTCTTATCACAAATATCTAGGGGGAAATTATTTAAGGCAGAGCGAACAGCCAGTGCAAAGGCCCTGAGGAAGAATTGAACTTCAGTGTTCAACGAGAAGCCAAAATACTAGTGTGAATGGAATGAAAAGAGGAGGTGTAAGTAGAGACCAGAATTTTTAGAGCTTTGTATGTTAGTTTATCAGAGTAGCCCAGGCAAACACAGCATGCTCGTCAATTTCCATCTCTTCCTTTTCCACTGAGACTATATACATCCTATCTAGTTAACTCACATCGTTTTCCCCAATACTCAGGATAATGCATTTCTATGTGAAAAATATGGAATGAATTGAATGATCAAGTGATTAAATTAGATGAACCAAGTTCATACTATGTACCCAGGATTAGAAAACAAAAAAAGTTCTTAATAGAGAATTTATTAGTAATAAGTTGTATGCAATCTTTGGGTACAGTTTTCTTATTTATAAAATAAGGGGGTTGAATTAAGTGGTTGTTGAAATCTCTTTTTTTCTGTGAAGTTCTATGATTTCAAATGTATTATTTACTTTCCACTTGTGAATAAAACTTTGCCATAGTTGTTTCTAGTTGTGAATTAGTGTTTTTAGTTAAGTATACATAAGTTGGATAAGATTCATATGAAATCCACAAAATGTAATTAAGGATTTAGCAACTATTGAATGTGTTAAAGAGAAGTATAATAAATTGAGATTCCCATGTCTAGTTAACAGAGTTGCTGGAAATATTGTTTTAATTGCCAAAGCAACACAGGTTTGCATAATGCAGTCTTTGGTTGGATTATGTTTGTTTTGGGTTCAAGTTTTGACCTTATTACTGCCTGGTTGCAATGTTATCTTTGAGTAATTCTCAAAGTCTCTCTGAGAATAACTTCAACTATAATATGTGTTGATTAATACCCATCTCCTAGGGTTGTTGTAAAGATATTTTGATAATATATATGAATTATTTGGCACAGGGCTTGATGCAAGGCACTGACTGAAGGTCAGATGCCTTTTCTCTCTTCCTTAAGTAAGTTTCCATTCATTTGGCACATAGAAAACCAACCTTGGATCTTTAGTCAGAAACACTGTTTTCTGGGAGTTTGTATTCCTGGCAAAAACACAGTGTTTTGGACATACTAAGTACTCAAGGCTATTGACAATGTTGATGGCCGTGGCAATAATACTTTAGGAGGAGCTGCTGACCAGCTGTATTAAATTAAAGGGTCTAATTTATGGCATGAGGTTTTTACAGTGCTACATAAGTGCTACAGTACTTCAAAGGAATCTAAAACTGAATTATGTTTGGTTGCAGAATGTATTTCCACAGTAAATCTTTAGGCAAATGATAGAGTGTCAGCTAATGATGGAACAGCGGTCATATGTTGCGTCTGTATCTTGATGGAGTTAGGAAAGTCCTCATTAAACGTTTTGCAGCTTTGAGGCAAGCAGTTGACAGTAAATATTTGTACTTTATTTGACATGACATCACAACGACTACCTCTTCTCCCATTATATCTCCTCATGGATTGAGTAGGGCTTCTCAATTAAGAAAACCTAATGAATCTGTCTCCTTATCCCATCCAATAGAAGCATCGGCTTCAAATATGTCTATTCACTGACCTCAGTGCTTAAGTGTTATTACAGAAAGTGTGTGTGTGTGTGTGTGTGTGTGTGTGTGTGTGTGTATGTGGGGAAAGCGAGTAGTTAAGTCAAGACATAGACAAATATGTCACTGGCTTAAAAACTATGCTGAGTGGTAAACTTGATATACTTTTTCTTGTTGTAGTTGAAAAGTAAATGTTTTCTGCATGACTGATCTACATCTGTCTTCTTGGAGCAACATTCTCATAAGAAAGCCCTCTCAAAATGAGCATTAAACTTAGCAAAGAGGAGGAAGGGGAGAGAGGGCCTATCTCCTGGGCCGACTGAGACAGGGACGGAGAGAGTTGGGCGGCATCTCTAAGAGGCACTGGAAGTAATCACTGCTGGGAAGCTTACAACAAACACGTGGGAGGAAATTGAGGCCTGGTTTGTCTCATTGTCCTGCCTCCAAGGAGTAGGGCAGCTGACAGCACCCCTTGAAACTCTCACTTTAGAGTCACAAGGCCCATTTTTGAGCAACTCTAGAACAAAATACCTGGAGGGCAGTCTTTTGATATAATGGTAATGCTTAATGCCTGAGTGACAGAAAACACTGGAACACGTATCATTTCACCTCTGACCCAATGAGTTATTTTTGTGGGAAGCAGAACAAGAGGAAGGGAATTAAAATTAGAGCGAGGGCCCTCTAGGTTGAGAATGGAGTAGCAGTTTTTTTCACTGAGTTTAATAAAAAGGTAAATGTTATCTTTTAACATGGATGTTTTCAATCAGTATTTATTGTAAGAATACATTTTCTGGAGATTTTTAAGATGACTTAAGATAGAGGTTCTACAATATTTTATGGTCCTACTTTTCCTTTTAATATAGTTTTCTTTTTTTTTTCAAAATTAGGTAACAAAATATTTATTTTTAAAAATTATATGTTGAATTTTCTGTTGCATAAAATGTTTGCCCTTAGGTTGTTTTTCAGAGGCATTGAAGTTTAATGTAAAAAGTATCCCAGCTACTGTGAAATTGAAAGAACCACCTGATGATCCATGTTAAAGACTTTTATGTCTCTAAGACATATTTCTGCTAAAAACCATGCCAGTGGGGTTACTGGGTATGCTTTGGGTGGGTTGTATGGGACAATTTCTTTTTTTCTTTTTTTGTTGTTGTTTAGAAATAAGGGTGTGTATGCATGTGTAATATTTTTTAATCCGAAACGCAAACTGAACCAAAGTATATTTAGACTTTTTGTACGTGTTAGACTCAGTGTTAACGTCATCCAAATATCCAGTATCATTGAGCCCAAAGTCACCACAGAGTGTGAATATCGCATAGTTCTGAATTGCTAAAAAGTAATATTGCATGGAAATAGCATGTGCAGTTTTTCATAAGCTTTTTCATCCAAAAAATGTGGCTGTGATTAAATACTTGTAAGCAAAGAGTCATGTAATGAAAAAATTTACACACATATGAAATAAGCACACTGATTCCCAGGCATGAAACAAAGAATATCATCTGTTTCTTTGTATCAAGAATTTCTTTTTTAACAATCAAGATACCAGATAGTGGTTTTGAAATGTAGACTTGTCCATAAACATTTTCTGTTCAGTATAGTTTCGTTTACTTGTAGACTGCAACATTATTTTTGAAAAGAGCTGCATAGATCTCTGCAAACTTTATGTTAATCTCAGGAGACATACTGACTGGGAAAATATTAAGTTGCTTCTAATTTGATTTTTCCCTGGGGCATTTTAAAGCTTTGTTCAGCCTCTATGGGGTGCATTTTTTAGAATAGATTTCTACTTTCAATGCTAATGTGTTCACTAATCACAATACAATACGTCATAAGTAGGATAATATTTTTGGTAAGGAATTTTTTCATTATTCATATTTCTGCATGCATATCCAAAATGCGTAAGCATCTGTAAAATAAAATTAGGTCCATGGACATACAAATGGAAAGAAACAAAAGGAAAGCATCCAGGGAAATGACATATACTCTCTGTACTTTTGACATTTTAATGGGGGATATTAATAAAGAGAACTGTCTCTGGCACACACCTGTGGGTTGAGTTCAGCTGTTTTTATAATGAGATTCTGGCCCCGCAAGAGATACAAATTATGAGCAGAATGAAGGGTTTGCCACCAAAGATTGGATCTGTGAGAACAAAGGAGCAGATTGGTGGTGGCAAAGCTGCACTGTATAATATAAGGAGCATCTATAAACTCTTTGTATGAGTTTTAAACTTTAAACGTTAACAGCTTTCTACTGTGGGTATGATAGAAATAGTCTACAAATGGCCATCATTTAAGGCAAATTGAATTTTCTTCCTACAGCTTACACAATTTTCCTTCTTGTCATTAGCAGCCACGTTTCATATGTCAAAGGAAGACCATTCTTAAATAGAACATATTTGCCTCAATGCCAGTAAGTGACTTTAAGTGCTATTTTCGGATAGATTGTGATTGTGACAAAACTAAGCCATTCAAGTAAAAGTTTGCCAGGACTGCTGGAAGGTTTGAAGAAGAGTTTGTCCTTTCATCCTTTGCCTCTTGAAGAACATCATCGCTTAGATTTCCTCAAGGGTTTGGGGATCCATGGAGATCCTGAGCAGGGGGTGGGAGGAAACTGGAACTGAGACACTGAATAGCCATCTGTCTATGGATGGGGTGGATGATAGCTCTGCTGTAGGGCTGATGGGGAGAGAGAGGAAGAGCTCGCAGTGTTAGTGCCACAGCTTTTAGGGAAGCTAGAGAAAGGGAACGTTTGAACAACCCGGTGATAATCGTAATTACATTCATCAAATTACACATGTAGGGGTTGAGTCAAGTTATATAAGCTTTCCCTGAGGCAAGAAAACTATGTCCTGGAAGTTTATGACGTGAGAACGTGAACATGTCAGACTCTGAATACTTTTATTTCACAGTACTTCTTAGGGTATCTTTCATTCCATGGAAAGATCTAGCGAGGTTCATTTACGTGGTACCCAGTATAAAAATACTCTTTTACTGTACTTGCATGACTAATGTACTAAGCAACCTTATCGCTATCTATAGATACAAATACTCCATAGGACATGTCACAGAATGGTTAGAAGTATGGGGCCAGATGATATTTGGAATTAAATGAGCTCAAATGCCTCATATTTGATTGGAGGACACTGAGCCATAGAGAGGCCAACAGATCATTTGGGGTCCTACAATGAGACAGGGTAATTGCTGGGTGTCAGCTTTCTGGCTGAGCACCCCAGACTCCCAGGTCCGTGCTTGCTTAGTTACGCTGCACTGGAGGCACCTGGCTCTCACTGGAGGTATCGAGCTTTCTAAACACAGCTCTGACTATAACACTCCCTAGATTAAAACCCTTTTAAGCTCACTGGATCTCCTCAGGACAGCGCCCACACTTAGTGCATGGCTCATAAAAACATACCCATGTGGGTCCTTCTTAGACCATAGTCTGTTTGCCATCATCTGCCCACTGAACTCTTTTTTTGTCCCTCAAATGCTATTTGTGTGTGTAAGTGTAATTTTTGGCCTTTTTTTCACATACTTTTTCATTAGCCTAAAACAGCAGTCCCCAACCTTTATGGCACCTGGGACCTGTTTCGTGGAAGACAATTTTTCTACAGAGGAGGTGGGTAGCGGGGAGGGTTTCGGGATGATTCAAGTGCATTACATTTATTGTGCCCTTTATTTCTATTATTATTACATTGTAATATAATGAAATAATTATACAACTCACCATAATGCTGACAGGGGGCGGAGCTCAGGTGGTAATGCGAATGATAGGCAGCAGCTGTAAATACAGAGAAAGCTTCGTTCGCTCTCCCGCTGCTTACCTCCTGCTGTGTGGCCTGGTTCCAAACAGGCCATGGACCACTACTGGTCCGTGGCCTGGGGGTTGGAGACCCCTGGCGTAAAACACTCTTCCCTACCTCTTCACAAGGCTAGCCCTCCCGACCCTTTCTATTTAGCTATTACTTTCTTAGGCAGCTTTAGTGCCCTCTTCCTGTATTTCCTCTTATGAGAGCACAAACTGAATTACATTGCTCAAGTCTATTTACTTATCTGTCCCCTGCCAGATTGTGATTATAGGTGATATCTGTCCGGTCATCCCTAGTCGCCCCCTGTTTCACACATAATAGGTCATCTATATAAACATGTCAAGACCATTGAGTGGAGAAATTGAATTGAAGCGAAGTCGAGGATGGTTCTCCCTCTTGCTTATTTATCTCCAAGTGCTATTCTCTGATATCATTTCCCCTTCTCTAAACATCTCCTCAAATCCGTTACCCCAGTTGAGTCTCCTCCACTCATGATTTCCACAGAATCTTCACCAAATTCTAGATGTTCAGGTTATAGTTACAAATGTGCTGTCCTGTGGCACAGGTATGATGAGAGCCAGCCATCCAGGCAGGCTACCTGTCTTCAAAGCCCAGTCTCCCACTTGCCAGCTGTGACTCTTGAGCTTCTTCCCTGCCTCAATTTCCACATCTCTAAAATGGGGATAATAACAGTAACTACCTCATAGGGTTAGAGTGAGGATCCAGTGAGATCAAATCCATGCAAAGCTCCTGGCCTAGTATTGGGCATTTGGTCACTGACATTAAATGTGAACTATTATTATTTTCAGTTTAGAAACTCCCAGACCTGTACAGAAAAAACAAGCTTGGAACACACTCTTCTTGGTGGAAAATGGGTGTTGGCAAGCATCATTGTGATCTTACTTCCATCTGTTACTTTCAGCGTTAAAATGGTTAGTTTGGGTGAAAATTGTATTTTCCTTTAAAAGAAATTGGTAAACATCATCGTTTCCAACCTACCTGAATCACGTCTATGGCATAAGCTTTTCTTACCTGAGACTTATATACCTGTGACCTCTGCTCAGACTTGATGGCAGCAAGACACACAGGAGGAAACGAAGCTTTCCAGTCCCAGACTTGCCGACCTCAGCCTAGACTGTGACAGCCTAAGCTAAGCAAACAAAGCAGGGGACTCGTTCAGCACCTGGACCCCTGAGTACTGACCTGGCATGGCAACTCAGAGGCTTACCTGGTATCTATTCACCTCTGTGTGGAGACAAAAAGAGTGTATCCTTATTAGCCTGCTTGTAAAATATTGGACAAGTAGAGGCAAGTCTATCCCAGAACTGAATCTTATGTAAATAATGTATTTTTCTGTCTTCTCAGACAGCTCAGCTCTCTCAAGCCAGCGGAGTAGTTTCCCGACTTCCTTTTGGACCAGCTCTTACCAGCCCCCATCTGCACCCTGTTTGGGGGGAGTTCATCCTGACTTCCAGGTCACTGCACCCCCTGGCACCTTTACTGCCGCTGACCCCAGCCCCTGGTCAGGACATGGGCTGCATCAGACTGGCCCCGCCCCTCCCCCTCCCGTGTCCGAGTCGTGGCACTACCCTTTGGCATCTCAGGTGAGCCCGTCCTACAGCCACATGCATGACATGTACATGCGGCATCACCACCCCCACATGCACCACCGCCACCACCACCACCACCACCACCATCACCACCACCCTTCTACTGGCTCTGCCCTGGATCCATCCTATGGGCCCCTGCTGATGCCGTCTGTGCGTGCGGCCAGGATTCCCGCTCCCCCGTGTGACATCACAAAAACAGATCCGACTACAGTCACCACTGCTACCTCAGCGTGGGCCGGAGCCTTTCACGGAACCGTGGACTTAGTGCCAAGTGTGGGGTTTGATACAGGTGAGCCCGGTGATTTCCTCCTTTCCATAAAAGAAGAAAAATTAATGAAATAAATACAGAAAAATGGAGGATGTTTTAAATACCTGAAAAACTTTTTTTCTCTTCCATGGAAAGTTCAGCTTTGCCCATATGTTTATAGAACTAACCATTTTTCAAGAATTCCT
>NW_006796787.1:315799-324052 GCF_000442215.2 Lipotes vexillifer | reverse complement strand
TCCTGCAGAAACTGGTATGACTGCGTGAGAGAGGTCTCAGAACTTTTCTCCCATTTCTTAAGCTAGTAATCTGTTTCTTTGAACTGGAATCTCTGGCACCTTATATTTACAAAGATTTAAACACATTCTTTAAATCTCTCATGTCTCTGTGCTCTCTACCAGTGATGTGTAATGCCTAACAGAATTCAGAAATAGTATGTTTCAGTAATTTTTCCTTCTTCCTTTTTTGTCAGGTCTTATTTATTATTTATAAACCAAACTGCTTTCTGGAGTATAATCCATGTAATATAATCGTGGTCTTTAAGAAGAATTATGGAATGTATTTTCAAGGAATGGATTTCTCTTCCCTTTCTTCTCCTTCCCTTCCTTTCCCTTCATTTGCCTTTTGTTGTTTTCCTCCTCCCTCCCTCCCTCCCTTTCTTCCTTCTTTCCTTCCTCTTCTCCTCATCCTCCTTATTCTCCCTCCTTTCTGTTTCTTTCCCTCTCTCTCTCTTGTTTTAAAGCATCAGACTTGAGATTACTCTAAAGTCTATGTTCAACAGATTTAGAAACAAACTGGTAAGGGAAATATTTCTTCACAGAGAATTCAGCTCCTCTCTGGAATTCACTGGTTCCGAAGGTCATGGTGTTAAATGTTTGAGCTTGATTTTTGGACCAGATTACACATATTAATAGTGTTAGTAGTTCTGAGTTCACAAAATGACAAGCATCACAGGCTAAGAAGACAAATCAGGTCAGTGATTATATCCCCAGGTGCAGCCACCTCCACCTCCAATCCCAGGTTCTTTTCCTGGAACACTTTGTGATAAATTAGAATTTTCTTTCCAGAAGTTTAAGGAAACTCACTCTTTTCTTTTTTATAAATTTTAGTTCTTTATTTTTTCCTTGTGATGAGAAAACTCACTCTTTTCATAGTTTTTCTTAGTTTTATTCTTAGTGTGCAAGATCTTTAATCTGAATGCTGGTCACAGCAGAGAAATCCCCAGAGTAATAAATGCTGAGCATCAAGTTGCGTTCATCCTGACATAAGTGAAACATTCTTATCTTGGTTAACTTGTTCTTTACTGAGCTTTCCAATGTTGGTCATTGCCTAACCTTACCCATTTCAGCTTCCTACTTAGCCTCTGGGTTCAAGCTGGTTTTCTAAACTCTCAGGGGACTTGGTTCTCCCTCTCTATGAGAAGAGAATATGACGGGGCTAACCACCACAGGCTTCCCTCCTTCCTTTGCCACACACTAACAGTATGAAGGCAACTCTTGAGTTGTTTGATGCCTGGGGCCAAATCTAATGAGAGCCCCAGTTTGGTAGCTGCCATCATTGGCAACCAGTCTCTGCAGGCTCTCACTTTCCAGGTACCTGTGTGGCCAGAGTTAACAATGCTCTTAGCAGGCAAATGGAACATTTTCTTCTTTCTTGGTTTGGGCTTCTTCAACAGGATACCATACACTGGGTGGGCTAAACAACAAACATTTAGTTCTCACAGTTCTGGAGCCTGGGAAATCCAAGACCAAGGTGCCAACACATTCAATGTCTGGTGCAGGCCCACTTCCTGTTTCATAGATACTGTCTTTTCAGTGTGTCCTCACTTGGGGAAGGGACAAGAGAGTTCTCTGGGATCTCATTATGAGGGCACTAATCCCATTCATGAGGGCTCCACCCCATGACTTAATTGCCTCCCAAAGGCCTCACATCTTAATACCGTCACATTTGGGGTTAGGATCTAACATGAGCTTTGCGGGGACACAAACATTCAGTCTGTAGCATCCAACCTTTGTATTTTATAACATAAAGGGGAAGGTGAATGTGATTGCCTTTGCTCCCTGTTTCTCTCTGTCACTTATTACCTACTTTTGTACTTGTTAATTTTGGTGTGACTCTGATTCCTTGACTCACTGTCCAGAATTTTGGCTTGAAACAGTCTCTTCGGAATGAAAAGTCAGCCTCCTACCTTTTGGAAGTAGAAGAGAGGGGATTTTTGTTCTCTCTGAAGAATCTAGAGAGCACCCATATGGGTATATTATATAATAGTTCTTAATACTTACTGAGCTATGAATAAATATGTATTGAATACCCACTATATAAGGTATTGCCAGAGATACTTTATATATATATATTTGCTTTTAATCCTTAAACCAAATCTGAGATGGATCTTCTCTGATTCAGTTATTGATAAGGACACAGCTCAGTTTTCCTATTTGAAAACTGCTTCCTAAATCACAAATGCTCAAGGTGGATTTGAACTAAGACCTGCCCCAATCTAAAGAGTTGCTGGGGTAGCATCTCCCTGTTTATATAGGTAAAAGAGACTATTAATTAAAACTGTTAAATTAGACTGTAAATGGTTAATATTGAGGAATGAAGGTTTACCTTTTGGATGTATGTAGTGCTCCTCTTTGTCAGTGTGGGTTTAGGATGATGATCATGATTCTTTCCTGTCCCATAGTTTTAACCCAACTGAACAAACAAAGACAAAAGAATCAAGCAGATCAAGATCAAATCATTAGCATAATTATTGATCAGGCCAAATTGGAGATCTTAGCTTAGGCTTACTACCATAATTGAACTTCCTGGAATCCTCAGCTAAGTTTAGATTTTTGGAGATCCAATCCTAGGGAAAATCTAGTCTTCAGAGAAGATTCCCATAGGCAGCTTCCTTGTCACACAGTTTAGAGCCTTGTTACTGTGAAAAGAGATGATGGTTGGTCAGATTTGCCTCAGAAAAGCATAGTCTGAGGCATGACTTACCTTACAAAGGCAGCAGGAGGAGCATGCACCTCCCTGCATGAGGGTGGCCCCAAAAAGAGAGAGTTGAAGGGGCTAGGCCACAGGGACTCATTTTCCTCTCCTATTCTCAGGCATCATATCAAATATCACATCTCTCTTCCTTTAGGAAGAGCTAGGAGTGTTTTAGGTCAGTTTCCCCAAGAAACAGACTCTCTGATGCAGTTTTGGTTGTAGGAAATTTATGCAGTAGTGTTCTCAGGGCAACATCTTTGTGCAATGGGAGAAGAATTGAACAGGAGAAGTCTCACAATGAATAAGTTCAACTGAACCTCAGTGGATTCTACAGGGAGCTCTAGATCTGGGATGGCCTTTTATAATTGTCTTGCCTTAAGTCAAGGTGGATGGGCTTTTATATTCCCACACTGATCAGTTACTGGATGGATTTGCCCCTGGAAGAAAGGTCATGACATTAGGCAAGGTAGCCTTGTTCAGCTGAAAGCAATTCCCAAAGCGAAACAACTGAAGGTCATGAGCTGCCAACAGCAGGAGAATGAATATCTCAACACAGAATAGTGAGGGACCTGACAGCCCACTACAGTATCCACTACAGAGGGACAAAAAAAAGAGCAGTAGCTACTCTTCCACTTTTCTAACTACTTGTAAAAGAAGTTTCTGTATAATAGGCCCAAGCAGAGAAGGTAACATTGTTGAGAAGAATGAGAGATGAGTCCCTCTATCTAATCTGTGCAAAGCTGACCTGACCGTGCAGCCCAAAACAGCTCAGGACTCAACATCTTTGTTAGGTGACCATTGAGCAACTGTGAAAAGAGCCTGCATTCAGGTGAGACAGGCCCGAAACTTCCCAAAGACCAGGTACTTAGGCCACCAAAATGTAAGTCATTTTTACATTAGGAGGTAAATAAATTAATCCAACCATTTGGAGAGAAATTTGGTAAAGAATATGCACTTTTCGTCAATAGGGGGGAGGTTGAATAATTTTAGGTGCACTTTAATTTTGCAGCCCTTTAATGAAATTAAGAAGTCTGGGAGGTTGAACATGATATAATGTTTAGTGACCTAAGAAAGTTTTAGAGTATCTTGTATGGCATAATCCAAGGGTCAGCAAAATTTTTCTGTAAATGGCCTGATAGGAATATTTAATGCTTTGTGGGGGTCCCACTGTCTGTTGCCGCCTCTCAACTCTGCTTTTGTACTGTAAAAGCCCATCACAGACCAAAAAATAAATGAGCTGGCGGTGTCCCAATAAAATTTCTATTGATACTAAAATTTGAATTTTATATGCTTTTTGTGTGTCATGAAATGATACTCTTCTTTTTTCATTCCTTCTTTCTCAACCATTTAAAAATATAAAATCCATTCTTCCATTCTTAGCTCATGGATTATGTATAAACAGATGGTGGGCCTGATTTGGTCTATGGGCTATAGTTTGCTGACCTCTAGTATGTATAGTCCCATGTGAATACTTGTTATCTGTCGACACACATACATATGCATGTATGTGCCTAGAAGTATATACCCCAACTTTTAATGGCCACTACTCCTAGTAATTAGTGTGCAATGTGAGCTTTGAAGCTAGATTGCCTGGTTTTATAAGCCCAGCTCTGTCCCTTGCTAGCTACAGGGCTTTGGGCAAATTTTTTAACCTGCTTGGTGCCTCAACTTCCTTATCTTTCAAAGATGTTTCATTGGGTGGTTTCAAGGATTAAATGAGTTAATGAAGTAAAACATTTACAGATGTGCCCTGCACATAGTAGGTACACAATAAATTCTGACTATGTAAGGGAAAGTGATCAGACCTTCACTCATTTTAGCTTTAAAAAATTTATTATTGAACAATATTTCACATATCATACACTTCAACATTTTAAAGCATACAATTCAGTGGGTTTTAGTATGTTGACAATGTTCTACAACCATCTCCACTGTCTAAGTATAGAACATTCCCATCACCTCGACAAGAAATTCCATACTTCCTCCTTCCACTATTACCTGGCAACCACTAATCTACTTTCTACCTCTATGGATTTTCCTATTGTGGACATTTCATATAGATAGAGTCATACAATATGTGACCTTCTGTGTCTGCCTTCTTTCTCTTGGCCTGTGTTTTCAAGATTCATCCATATAGGATGTATCAGAACTTCATTCCTTTTTAGGGTGGATACTATTCCATTGTATGAATAAACCACATTTTGTTTATTCATTCTTTCAGTATTTGGTTTGTTTCTACTATTTGGCTAATAAGCATAATGTAATGAACACTCATGTACAAGTTTGTGGGTGAACATATGTTTTCAGTTCTCTTGGCTATGTACCTAGTAGAACTATGGGGTTGAGAGAACCTCACTTTTTATTTTATATACCCCTCTATTTCTTGAAAATATTTCAAAGAGCATTTACTATAGCCATAATTAATTTTTTAAAAATTTAATTACAGAGTATCATAATACAGTAAAAGAATAGGGTTCTGGGGTTCGGTAGACAAAATTCTTTTACAAGCATGAGGAGAGATGGTCCATCTTTTCTGAAGGGCCCAAGCTAGGGTGAGGAGAGTGAGGTGCTTCAACTCAAAATTTAAAGAGATACTCACTTTCCAAGACCTGCAAGTACATACCTCCTTAAATTTTGCCTCACCCTGCCCTGGCCCTACTTTCCTGCCTTGCCTGATTTGCTGTCACTTATGACTCCCTCTGTTAAATGGATACTTCATATACATCGCTCAGAACGATCAGTGTGTTGATATGATTGTAGGGCATCTGTATCTGCCCTCCTTGTGCAAACAGCAATACTCTGTTAAGAAACCTGGAAAAAATATTTTTGAGCTCTTAAATTTTGGTAGTGAATAGGGAGCACTGGGCAACAATAGGGAAGTTAGGAGTTCACAAACGTCCTTCTTTTATTTTTTTCTTCATAGACACTATGTGTCTGATAATATCATAAAAGTAGAATCACCTTAGATAGTTTTCTGAATTTTTTATGATATAAGGCCTATAAGCTATATATATATATTTATATATGTATAAATGTATATTTATACATATCTGCATTTATATATGTATAAATATATGTATTCATAGTTCTACATATATATTTATAGTTTTATATATATATATATATATATATATATATAAATCTGGTTTAATCTGAATCTTCTAATCTGAATATTTTGTGAAAGAGACGTCTTTCATAAATGACCAAAAATGCATTTCAATGCAATCTAAGTTGTAATTATTTTTGCTTAAAATTATTATACAGTATTCCCTTTGAAATAGGCTAATTAAACTCCTTCATTGGTTAAAATCAGTCTTGCTTAATACTATATGGACGCTTTACATTGAGATCCATTAGAAATATAAATATCTTTGTTTTATCAAATATAGGAAATAAAAGAGCGGGGTAAAAATAGCTCACGTACTAGAGCAGCAAATGGAGAAGCAGTTTCTCTCCATGAAAGAGAAATGGATATAAAGTCACCACTTGCTTTTCCATCCAGCCTGTAAGTTACCATCTCTCTAGATCACCTCTCAAGACCCATGCTTTCTTGTAGGTGGTCTGGTGCTGACAAGCTTTGGAATTTTATTTGGAATATTAAGGGTATCAAAATCATGGAACTTTGCATACAGTAACTTCCTGAAAATCATTTCTCTCTCTAAACATATACATTTACAATAAAAGACCAAAGGAAACCAAGAGTTACCAACCTAAGACATTTGAATATTTACCTGATAGCCTAGTGCTCCAAATCCAGGCTTTATAATGAAAGAGGAATATGCTAAATTTGGAGAGAGATCATTGAGAGGATATTATGAGCTCTAAAAAATATTAAAACACCAAGATATTTTTCAGCATAGAGAAGAGAAGGCATCAAAGCAAAACATATGATAGGGGCTCAACTACAAACAGTTTCTCTCTTTTCCATTTCACCACTTCTTTGAAACGTATATACTAGTCATTTAATATATATATGAAGGTCATGGGGTTGGTGATTCATTGAAGTCTTTCCTGACGTTATTAATGATTTTTATAAATGCAGAAGTTAAGGAATTTTATTTAATAGTGTCATAAAATAGAATAGACACAGAAGCTTACTTCTAATCATTTGATTTCAGCAGGGAGACACATTAAATGTGTCATTTTAATATAGAAGCCATCCCTAGGACTATGTGATTTTTCAATGACAGTCACTGGTTGATAGAGATTTATAGATTTCTGGGTACTTACCTTGAGGGCCTTATCTCAATTAGAATAGTTACAATGTCACAAAGAAATAGTTGTGGGTTAAAAAAAAATACTAGGAAGAATGTTTATAAAGTAATACTTCCTGTGGACTTTTTTTTACAGTTTATTATGATTTGGTGACAGTAAAGACTTCAGTAATTAACAGCTGATTGCTTCACACTTTCTGTAATCCTTTTTCTTTTTCTTTGGCCTATGGCATAAGTCTATTTTCCGCTGAGAGGAAAAAAAAAAGAAAAAACACCAAAGGTATGTTACAGTATTTACACACTCTTGAATGGTGTTAGTTGTACAAGGCACATGTCCAGAATGACAGTTTCGTGGCCAGAAGAAGATGGAAACCATCTTTGAGATGCATGCAAAAGGCCAGGAGATCCCAGCCAGAGAGTGAAATCTGCATGAAAAGTAGCAGGATGGTAAATCAGAGGGAGAAATACATTCCAGAGCACTGCTGTCAGTTTTGAGTATCCAGGGCTGGATTCTGCATGACCTTAATGAAACTACCCTGCTCTCCCAGGGCCATGTAGACCTTGCCCATGCTCTCTCCCGGCCCTTCATCCTTAGAATGGTGCCGTAATGTCACAATGCCTGAAACCTGGGGATTTCTTCCCACAGATCCTCCTCTGACCTTATTGGACAAATGCAGAAGCCTTCTGAGAGGATTCTGAATGTTTTAGGATGCATTTGAATAATAATACAAATAATTGCCTGTGTGGAATGTGTGTGTGAATTCTTGTGAAAGACATCTTGGTCAAGGGAAAATGCTATTTTTCATACATTGCTGGTAGAAAATTAAAGAATTGTAAGCTTTTTAAAAAAGTGAACTAGAAAATGTATTACAGTTAAAAATTCTCATAACCTTTGGCACAGTATACTTCCTCTTGTGAGTCTATGCCACACAAATACAAGCAGCAGCATATGAGGATAGAGGTACAAAAATGTTTATTGTGACAATATTCATAGTAGCAAAAAAGTGGAATCAAGTGACTACCATCAAGAGGGTAATCTATGAGTGAAGCATGTTTTGTGCAGTATTGCTGAGCATATGTGTACATGTACTTACAATTCAATGAAAGCAGTGAAGACTAGTTTGTCAATTTGTGTTTCCTTTTGGGGCTGAAGGTATTGGGGTCACTAATATGAGTTTAAGGAGGAGAGAATAAGAGAAAAATATGTATGTATGTATGTATGTATGTGCATATGTGTATGTAAGAGAAAGAGACAAGGAAAAAGAGAGGAGAAAGATTGATTTTATCAATAATTTACTCTTT
>NW_006796787.1:308190-315789 GCF_000442215.2 Lipotes vexillifer | reverse complement strand
CTCTTTCCCCCAAACTTAGGGGCTCATAAAATGATGGTAAATACAGGAATGTTAATCTTTGCAGAGATGTTTATGGAAAAAGCAGAGGTCCAAAAAATAGATTCCAGGACCCATATCTTCACTTAGCTATATTATGCTGAGCAAGCCTCACTACCTCTCTGATCCTCTTCCGTAGATGCAAAATGGAGATGATACTCCCTACTCTGACACAACTAGGAGATTCCAATGAACTAATGAACGTGGCTGTGTTTTCTAGATGGTGACACAGGGTGCAGAGCTAAAACTCTCATTATTCTTAATAAATATGGTGCATTTCAAACAGAAAAGGTCACACTGGAGATGTGAAATATCATGCATAATTGAGATGCAAACTTTAAATGCCTCTATCACTTCCTGACTATTTCTAATTTAATTTGTTTCTGTTCTTGAAGAATAGCTGTGATATTGATTGGAGTCAAATTTCCCAGTAGTGGTGTTTGCTGGTATTAGCCATACCTTGAAAACTGGGTGCTTTTGTATTGGTTGGGCAGATTATGAGAGAAGGGAGGATAAAGAATCCAGAAGATAAGGATTTGAAGGGTCATCAGAATATACATCTTTGACATTTTTAGACATAGTTTTCTCCATCTAAACACTCTACCATGTGGTAGAGGTTACTAAAAAAGTACATCCTATCCCATTGTGCTTATGGATGGTTGAGATATTTGTTCTTGACACTCACATAGACTGAAAGGAAATTTCATGTGCAGAATAAGGAAGTTAGACTATGCATATGATTAGATTCACCAAAACTCCATTAATACATGCTAATCTTCAAAAGTTGTGAACTAAAAACATTCTTTTTCCATTCAAGTATTAATTTTGTGAACAAGTTGCTATCAGTAGCTATATAAATTGGGTGGCATCTCTTGCTTTCTGAAATGTTCTCTTAAAAATTGCAAGCAAAATTGGGCAACACCATTATCTTTTTTTTTCTTTTTTTTTTTTTTTGCGGTACATGGGCCTCTGACTGTTGTGGCCTCTCCCGTTGAGGAGCACAGGCTCTGGACGCGCAGGCCCAGCGGCCGTGGCTCATGGGCCCAGCTGCTGTGCAGCATGTGGGATCTTCCTGGACCGGGGCATGAACCTGTGTCCCCTGCAGTGGCAGGCGGACTCTCAACCACTGCGTCACCAGGAAAGCCCAACACCATTATCTTTTGATTATTTTCTTGAAGGAGTTGTCATCAACTACCTGTCGTTGATTGGGGATGGGGATTGGGGATGTTGTCAAAGTACACAGTGTCTTCCCAAGAGAAGCTTGTATGCTTGCCTGAGAGGACAGCTATAGAGGTTCAAAAAACTCATACTTAATTCTAACATGACTCTAATGGAGAACCACTCAAAGCATTAAAAGGCTTGTTTTAGGGGTCAGTGTATTTTGTACCAGCAAATTGTCTTTTCAGTAATGCTTTCCTATTTCCTGTATCACATATAGGCATTCATCTAAGAGAAACAGCTGAATGAAGAAATCCATTTTAGAACTTGTCCCCAGGCAATTTCACATTGACTTTCAAATAGGCTACAAAGATTCTATACAAAATTTCTATATGGCCTGTGGAATTTACAGATACTTTTTATTCTCTTTCTGGCTGTCTAAATCTTCTCTTATTGTTCTATTTATCAACAATACAAGGTTTCACAAACAGTTGTCTGTGGCCAACATGTTCTGAATTCCTTGGCAATAAAATGACCAGAAAAAGTCTTGCAAGAGACTGATGCGAAGCAAAATATGCCATTTTTTGTTTGGTTACAGCCTGATATACTGGGCATTTAATTTTTGTCGACCACAAGCATGTTATAATGCTTATTTTCATAGCTGCCTTGTTTGGGCAGTATCAGGTGACATCTAGTATCTTCACAATCATTGAAGCCCTATTTATGTTTGCTTGGATTGGACAGACGTTTCTGGAAAATGTCAGAGAGTGAGCTTGTGCTCGTGTCACATAGAAGTGAGATGAAAAATTACTGATGTCAGTGTAGAATTGATCTATATACACCATATCTCATTCTTACTGTATATTTTCCAATATGTTTTGATTTAATGGGAAGATTGATTACTTAAACTAAATGGGCATACAAATTACATTGTATTTCTACAGTTCTGAAGTAAGTTTTAAAATTTTAGAGTTCTTAACTAACTCATAGTTTCAGGTAGAATGTTTGTTGTATTGGTGTTGTGTCCCTAATTAAGGTTTTATGGGTAAGCAGTGGATCCAGATTAGCTCTTCCTTCGGTTGTATTATCTATTTTCTGGATCATAAAGCTGTCACTGCATAACCTAGAAACCTCTTTAAAGATGCATGTTTGGCTGTATTTGTTATCCAGCAGATGTCTGGATAGTTAGAATCTCTTGAGAGTATTATAACTTGTGGTTTCACTTACAATAAGTGATCCAGGCGTTTTTCTGGTCTTACTCCTCTCCAGTTCTGGGAGAAAGTCTGTAGAAGAAATTACAGAGGGTATTTCATTTCACTCTTCCCCATTCCTTTTTTGCTTTATTCTTTGTCTCTGTCTTCAAAGTTACTTTTTTCTTTTCTTTTCTTTTTCCTTCCTTTTTGCGGTACGCGGGCCTCTCACTGCTGGGGCCTCTCCCGTTGCGGAGCACAGGCTCCGGACGCGCAGGCTCAGCGGCCATGGCTCACGGGACCAGCCGCTCCGTGGCATGTGGGATCTTCGTGGACCGGGGCACGAACCCGTGTCCCCTGCATCGGCAGGCGGACTCTCAACCATTGCGCCACCAGGGCAGCCCTACTTTTTATCTGCTTTGAAATTGAGGTCGCTAACTTGGTAAGAGGTGTCTTCATGCCATATTGCACCTCCTGGTCCCCAGCTTCTCTCAGCCAAGAGGTTATCACACTGACACTGACATTTTGAACGTGGTAAATTGCTGCTGTGATCAAAAACTACCTGTGATTTATATTATATATTTGGCCAAAAGGTCGGTTTTAGAATGGCTGGTCCAGATTTGTAATTCCATATCCTGATGCTTAAAGTATTTGCCAATTTCCCTTCCAGCTGGGCATTTAAAGTGCACAAGTCTAAGGTAGTGGATATCGCTAAAGGCAAAGGCTAGAGAGTCTGTGCATGAGTTTGTGGTTTCGGAGGGAGGAGAGGTCTGAGAGGGCAGGCAGACTAAGGGGGCTTGCCACCTGGGCCAGAAGCAGTGGGAAACACCTGGCCACTGAACTGCTAGTCACCTGCAATGTTGGCCTCAGGTGTGTGGGTGCCGTGCTTCTTACAATAATGCAGTAAATTATGGTCTACCGGTAACGTCAGGTTCAGAGAGCTTCAAATTTCTCCTCCTCTTTTGAATTTGAATTAAAGATATTTTGGCAGGTTCAGACAGTTTTCACCTCATTGTTTCTGACAGTGTGGAGATTTTAAGCCAATTCTAAAGGTACCCTGAGAAAATGTCTCTATACACTGAAAACCCTCCCTCTGCTAATCAATTATTACTCGGTCATAGTTAGGTATCTTTTATTATTGTTTTAGTATGGAAGAGTTGTCATGATAAGTGAATAATTGTAATTCAAGTGTCATAATAAACTTAATCCTTGGTCTGGTTCAAGAATGCATCTTGTTTGTGATGACTTTTAAAAGAATTATTGTCCAAAATTTTAGTACTAAGTATGGAGGTAATTAGTGCTCATCAAATTGGCCAAAAATACATGTAATACATGAGAAAAAATGCTAATATACCTAATATACAAAAAGCATTTAGAAATCAATGAGGAAATTACTTTCTTAAAAGCATAGAAAATAGGCCAAAGATAAAACACAGAGGAAGAAATGCCATAATCTCAATAATGTTCAGCTTCATTAATATTGAAAGAAATGTAAATTGAAATGATTAGATACTTTTAATCTATAGTAATGTCTATAATAATGACAATAATAGTAAAAATATGAATATTGGTACAAACTTTCTGAAACACACCCCTCATGATGAACTATGTAAGCATAAATGTGGGTATATGCTTGGGTTCAGCAATTATACAAACATTTTCAGGAATTTTTCTTATCTACCAAAATATTCACATAAGTAACAAATATATTTTTACACACATGTGTGTGTGTATCCAAATGATGCGTATCTATAGAGTACTGGGTAATTTATGGTATAGGGAAGAATGAATATTGTGTAGCCCTTCATATATTGACATGAATGGTTTTCCAAGATAATATTGCTGGTGAAATAAGCATGTTGTAGCACAGGATAAACAGAGGTGTATGCATGTACATCTGAAGTATACTCAGCAAGTTGTGTGATGACAGGGGACATTACGTAGAACTTTTACTTTCGAAATACTTTGTAACTTGATTTTTAAACAAGAAATCTATGATGTTTTAAAGTTTAAAAAAACAAAGATGTTTTAAAAACAAATAAAGGGAGGTCTCCATGGTGAGTAAACATGATCTATCTTGATATTCACCTGAAATGAAATCATAGTTTCCAAATTGGATAGCCCTCACTCTTATTTTTTCTCCCTTCATTAGTGTTAAGGTGTTACCCCCATGTAGATCTTATTTAGAAATTCTTAACTAGCATTTAAACTGATTGCTCCGGGCCTCAGACAAACAAATGTAGTTGTATGATCATTAGCAGTGATAATTTTATAAAGTAGGAGAAGATAATATGACTGTCTCTCACATCACATAGTTTGTGATCATTTGACAGTATGTCAGTGTTAGATGTCAGGTTGTTGGTGAAGGCTGGATATTTTGATATAGCATCCAATACAGTGTTGTATATATTTATATTTGTAAAAATTATAGCTTGGGCTTCCCTGGTGGCGCAGTGGTTGAGAGCCCCCCTGCCGCTGCAGGGGACATGGGTTCGTGCTCTGGTCCAGGAAGATCCCACATGCCGCGGAGCAGCTAGGCCCGTGAGCCATGGCCACTGAGCCTGCGCATCTGGAGCCTGGGCTCCTCAACGGGAGAGGCCACAACAGTGAGAGGCCCGCATACAGGAAAAAAATATATATATATATAGCTTTTCTTTATTAAAACAAGGATAAAGCAGGGATTCTTTTTTTTTTTTTAATGTAGAAATAAGCTACCAGCTTCTTTTAGTCTAATAGCAAGCATTCTGATCCACAAGGGTTTTCTAGACTCTTAATATCTGTGAAATGAAAAGTTCATTTAAGTATTTTCTTTACTTTTCAGTCATAAAATATTCTACCTGCACATCCAGGTTTTATGTTCCTATTTTTCTTCTTCTCTTTTTTATCAACAGCATGTTCACCAGTGCATGGTTACCACATTACCTCTTTTATCTCCAGCAATGAAATTAATTGGAAGCATATTCAACTTACTTATGAGCGATAGTCAATGATGTTTTCAAGTGATTATGCCTCCTTAGAAGTAGGATATGCTTTTCTAGTGTATATGACTCTGATAATCACATAGTCCCTAAAACTCATGTGTGCTGGAGTATAACATTTTCAGTAAACCAACTTATTATTTATTTCTGCCCCATAAAAGAAAATTTAACTTCATCAATTCTTTTTTTTAATTTACTTTATTCGAGTGTAGCTGATTTACAGTGTTGTGTTAATTTCTGCTGTACAGCAAAATGATTCAGTTATATATATATATATATATATATATATATATATATACACATTCTTTCTCATATTCTTTTCCATTATGGTTTATCATAGGATACTGAATATAGTTCCCTGTGCTATACAGTAATTTCAACAATTCTGAGTATTCATGGTCCAGCCCATTGATATCTTCATTGCTCAGTTTTTTAAAACACTGTCCCACTTAGAGTTGAAACCTCTTCTCAGATGCTTCCCTCACGCTCTCCCTACGGATTGCTTCACATTGCATCACATTGTTTGTCATATTGTGAACATTGTTGATTAAGAGGTTGCTCTGTGCTCTTGGCCTTGTCGTTTCATTCCTATCTTGGCCTTTGTTTGCAAACGTATCCCCTCCCCCCACTGTTTCTCTGTGCATTCTCCATACAGTGCTCCCCAGACAATGACTAGTTACTTCGAGTTCAGCTTCCTAATATTTGTGACCATCCCTCCAAGGTGCTCAGCTGGGGTGGCTCGTGCCATTTCTTCTGCCATGGAGTACCCACATTTTCTGCCATGAGATACCCACATCTTCTGCCATGGGGTACCCACATCTTCTGCCATGGGATACCCACTACTATGGAATGTAGTAGCAGGCCTGCCAGAAATCTCTCTGAACTAACTTCTGTATCATTGTTGCAGGGGCCCATGGGAACTTTAAGATCTTTTCATCAGACACGTTGGAGTTGAAGGAAACTAGGGAGGGGGAAGTTTCTAGGCTTTCTATGCTTAGACACACCCTATTGCCATCTCTACTTCCTTATTCCCAGAGCCTTTTGCAAGAGATGAATCTGTGAAACAACAGCCTCCCAAAAATCTCAGCTAGAGAATGAATTATGATACCTTGATATATAGTCAGATTCTTTCAATTTTAAAGGGAAATCCTATTATGATCTTCTGTGACCAAGACTTCTCTCCTGATACTAATTATTCTATATTTCTTTCTTATGTTCGTACTTCCTTTGTTCTATTCCTGGGTCTGGGTTTTTTTTCCCTTTTCTTTTGGTGGTCAGGTGGTGATGGTGTTGGAACTGAAGGGAGGAACTGGGTCTGTGAGCTTGCATTTCCTTTCAGGCTTTTCTCCTAACTCCATCCCAGACTCAGATTCTGAAGCCAACAATGTGATGTCTTTGTTCTTTGGTCCTATTTCTGACAACCACCTCATGAGTCAAATGGCCACCCTATGTTTTCACACTGGGGAGGTCTTTGGGGGGCAAGGAGGAGCGGTTATATTAGAGTGCTTATATTAAAGATACATATCAAAAAAACACATCAGTTAATAAAACATGTCCATTACATGATTGGAGTAGTCTTCATCTGAAGTATAACAAACTACTGTGTAATCATTTGCTGTGTCTTGGGAAAAGCTTTTCAAATGTGTAGTTTAAAAAAACACAGTAGGAGAGCTATTTTGTTAACACTGGTATCAGTTCTGTTAAATCAGGGTGTTTCTAAACAGTGCAAAAAGGAATAAAGCAGAAACTAACACACCATTGAAAAGCAAGTATACTCCAATAAAAGTGTTAAAAAAATGTATTGACTTTTCTTCGAATTAATTTAATGAAAGGAGTTTGACTCAGGGAGTTGCAGGAGTATAGGCTAGTGTCACAGCCTACAGACAATATAGTCCACATAGGGGGAGCCATATACATTGCGGTTAAGACCATTGACTCTGATATCAGACCACCTATTTTCAGTCCTGGCTCTACCACTTAATAGTTAACATAACCTCTCTTACTCTCAAAGGAGTTTGACTCAGGGAGTTGCAGGAGTATAGGCTAGTGTCACAGCCTACAGACAATATAGTCCACATAGGGGGAGCCATATACATTGCGGTTAAGACCATTGACTCTGATATCAGACCACCTATTTTCAGTCCTGGCTCTACCACTTAATAGTTAACATAACCTCTCTTACTCTCAGTTTTTTCATTTGTAAAATGGATATATATATATATATATATGTATATATA
>NW_006796787.1:244130-306692 GCF_000442215.2 Lipotes vexillifer | reverse complement strand
CCCAAAAGGTGAGAGGGCTTGTACCAAAAAAAAAAAAAAAAAAAAAAAAATCAAGTCAAGAAGACAGCCTGGGGTCCTAGCACCCACATAACAGCAGTCACACTGCATTTCTACTCACTTATTTAATAGCCTTCTTATTTTGGTATAAAAAAAAAAAAAAAAAAAAAAAAAAAAAAAAAATCAAGAAGACAGCCTGGGGTCCTAGCACCCACATAACAGCAGTCACACTGCATTTCTACTCACTTATTTAATAGCCTTCTCTTCATATTTTGGTATTTGGTTTTAAACAACTTAAGAACAACCATTATTTGGAGTCTTCACTCTTCCAAACAGTTATGCCTCAGGACAAAAATAAAGTGATTCAAGTGAGTGTTAGCTGAAGATGCTGTGCTAATTGCCCACGTCAGAAATTAGTCAATTGACTACATTAGAACCAAATCAATCATATTTTCTGTTTCCTCTTTGATATACTTCGTCCTAATCATTCTAGCTTTGAGTTGGAATTCATACATGTTCACATATTTTCCTTTTGTACTACTATTTTATATTTTATTTTATTTTTTTGCGGTACACAGGCCTCTCACTGTTGTGGCCTCTCCCATTGTGGAGCACAGGCTCCGGACACACAGGCTCAGCGGCCATGGCTCACGGGCCCAGCCGCTCCGCGGCATGTGGGATCTTCCCGGCCAGGACACAAACCCGTGTCCCCTTCATCAGCAGGCGGACTCTCGACCACTGCACCACCAGGAAAGCCCTGTACTACTATTTTTAAGCTTATGTGTAAATTTCATTTTCTGGCTTTGTGATATGGATATAAGCCATCTTAAATAGTTTCTGAAAGAAAAGACAATAAAAATAAGTAAATTTAGTCACTACCTTACTCCAAAAGTGTCATTTGGTGGTTGCTGAAAAGTATGAACTGAAGCACTGCCTAAATGCCCAAAGACCCATTATATCATTTTCCCCCATATCAGTTCCTTTTGGGTTTAGAAGTAAGAAATCTTCATTTATATTATTTTATTTATTATTCACCCCTACTCTAGTAAGATAAAACCATAGTAAAGAGTGTGTACCATGCAAATAGCACTGCTCTAGTCTAGAGTATTTTGTCACCTACTCTGTTGGTTGCCTTTTTGAAAATTGTGAGCTCAATTGTCTTTTTGGTTTCTATATGTAGTGCATTGTAGATTTTGCCCATTTTTGAGTGCTACATATATTGATTCTTTTCTATTTCTCATTATCACCTTTTCTAGGTCTACAGCATCAAGACAAGAGTAAGGACTCACCATGGTACTGAAACACACAGTATTAGCAAATTAGATTGCAGCGTGAATTCATGGGCCCACTGGGAAAAGATGCTGCCAGGGTTTGTCATTCTGCAGTGGGACACCATAGACATGGAAGGAAAAGAGGAAGTGTTATCCAGCTGACTTTGGTTTGGAGCCTTTTCTTGAGAAAGCAGAGTGGGTCATAGACATTGAAGAAAAGCATTTTTGTTTGTTTTTTCCCTCATCTGAGCCTTTGCCAACTGTGCAACTCTCTTTTATTTTTTGTCTTGCTTTTAACAATACATGGTTTAATTTTTGTTTCAGTTTGACACTTTTTTTGTATTTTGTTTTTGTTTTTTTCTTTTTGAACCAATCACCTTGTCAGGAAAAGATGAACCACAAAGAAAATGATCATTCTTTCAGGAATACAATTTTGTAGCTCTATGTGCATCTATTTTTGTAAAAATACAGAAAGTTTGATTTAGCATTGATGGGCTATTTTTGAGGGATGTGGGTTTTTTTTTAAATATTGTAACAATTGTTAAGTTCTGTTTAAAGAACTTGCTCTCAGAGAAGCACTGGCAAAAATGTTTAAAATGCTTGGCTTTAAGATGTCTGTGATACGCTCTGTGCTTTCTAGCTTACCTCAGATGTTTGATAGTTTCTCCTTTTTACAAAAGTAGCACCATAGCCAAGCCAATATAGTATTATTTTACATTCAATCTCAGTGAAGATTTAATTCCATGCTAGCTCACTTAGCTCTGAGTTATATGTAAAGCTTGAAAAGGAAGTTTTTTAATGATCACACTAAAGAAAGGCTATCTCATTACTTTGATTTCTCCCAAAGACTGCTTGGAGGTTGACTAAGAAGAAAGTTGGCATAAACTTTCAATCAGATGGAGAGTTTGCCTAGAGTATATAATTATCTTTCTAGTCCATCTGACTTTGAAAAATGGAACCAGAATTTCTATCCAACTACTGGAAAAAAAAAACAACATTTAATCATGCTACCTTTAAGTGCCAGTGACTTATTTTTCTTGTTTATAATTATTCATTCATGGCAATTTTTTGCCATATTTTAAGTGAATTTTTTTTTTCCTGAAGATAGTTTGAAGGGATAATATTTGGGAAGGTACTAGACACATCACAAAGCCTTTAATTCAATGGCTGTTTCTGAGAGTGTTACCCATCATTTTAAATTGAAAAATAATGTATTGCATATGTAATATTTTAAATCAGTTTTTGTGTCTTTTTTGTCTGTTTAACTCTGGTTTTAGTTGATTTAGTTCTTTTTAAGAAAAAAATGGGGGCAAGATAAATTTAAATTGGGATTTATACTACAATTACTGAAATTAGGTTAATAAATTGACAACTTATTATCTGAAATTTATTACTGAGGACTCAGGATTCAACTTGACATGGCCCTCAGGATCTAAATAAGAAAAAGTTGGGATTATCATTAAAATGCTATTAGGAAAAGATTAGGTTTATAAAAGTAGCCGTTATTGGTATTTTAAGGACTTTCAATGTGAAGTCCATTCTTTCATTTGCTTCCAGAGATGGCTCATATCAAAAAGGTAGTATTATATAGAAGTTTTAGTTTGTTAAAAATGTTTCTCAATTTTTCCCATCTCTGTCCTCACCCATGTGAAATTAAATGTTTAGTGAAATACATTTTCCATCTTAAATAGTGTATCTCATATGTGTGAACATTTTAGATATAAGAACAACATAGTCTCTGCTTAGCTAGGCAGAGTTCTCACAGATAATTTTCAAATATTTCCCTTAACTTTATTTTTATGCCATAGTCTTCTTTCCTGGTGCATCTTATGAGTTATAAATCTATACACTCTCTTGTATTTTCATCACTATATTGCTTCTTAACCAGACTACTCTTAACACAGTATACACATTTAACCTATGTGAGGTCCAAATGTAAGGAATCTTCCACTTACTAATGATATGAACTTAGATTTCTAGGGAGTGGCTTGGTTAAATTATCTACATTTTGACCTACAATTTGATTTGATACAATTATTTGTAATTTGCCTAAATCTGTGTAGCACAAGGTTGAATGAATCTATAAAATTTGTTTTACTTTGTGTCCTCCTGGATTCTCAAAGACCAGTGTTCAGTAGCTCCCATGGGATGACTCACTGAGGATATTTATTTTCCTCCTCTTCCCTTGGAACCTGTTAACTTCCTTTGCAGTTTCTTTTAGAGCAGTTTTGTACTCCAACTCATTCAGATCGTTCAATTGGATTTTCCCAATTATGAGAAGAAACGTATTGACTTTTTGCCCGTTTCCTTACTCTCCACTGAATTGAATGTAAGGCAAGAGAGCTGACAATTAGATAGTTTCACCCTGAATTTAGGGTGACACTCTGCCCTGTGTCACTCCTGGTATCTGATAAACATTCCTTGGCTCAGAGGACCCAAGAAAAGTTGGGGATCTGAATTCTGCTGTACACAGGAGAGATTTGTGAGTGAGATCCCCCATTGAGAACAGGCCCAGGTGTTGCTGGCACATCACAGGGACTGGATCCTTGCATATACAAGGAGTGGATCAAAATGTGAGTCAAGAAAGATGAGTGCCTGTCTCTGTAATTGTCTCACATCCCATTGCTACAATCATATCACTATTAGCACCGAAGTCATAAAAGAGGATGAGCTGTAATTTAGTATGATTCTGAGTTTAAGTTTAAAATGCTGTCACTCTCTGAGTTGGTTTTCTTGCACCAAAATGATACTGTTAATTTTGGAGGCTTCCAGACTGCTTTATTGAGGGCTACCATCTCCCTCCCCAATTTCATTTGCAACCACTCCACCTTTGGTTATTTTATAAATTAGGTTTTATTCAAGCTTTCTAAAGAACTGTGAGCTAGATCCTAGAAAATCATCTCATTGATTTGACATCTAATCTATGCTTCAACCACTAAACTATCATGAAATAAGAAACAACAAAATAGTGATTAGGTAGATCTTTACAGGTTATTTGGTTCTTCACTGTTTATTTCCTCTTAGAGTTATTTACATTACTATTTTAAGCAAAAATGGCCGGGATTGCTCTACATTTTGCAAATGATAACAAGTGGTTTGCAAATAATTGAGAAATTAATTTCTTCAATGTTGTAAAAACCTTTTTTTAAAAAAAATTCTAGGCACTGGCATAAACTGTGCCCTTGAGGAGCTCGTTATTCATTATACAAATGGCAATCAGAAACTATATTTTTAGAAACTGCATTCTATCCCTTACTGAGTGCCCCTTGGTTATGTAATGTTTGCTAAATTAAGTCAATGGGGCAATGGTACTAAGAGGTAGAAAAGGCTAGTATTTATGTTACAGTTCGACTAGAGGATAAATAGAGGAGCAGAATGAATTAATGAAAAAGAACCCAACAACATTGGCTTGGACATTAGATCATTTTCTGAATTCTGGTTTAGCCATAATTAGATGTGTGTTTTGGTGTTTCATTTATTTATCTCATGAGTAAAGTGGGATAATAATACCTAACTGGCAGGCTGGAAATCATATATTTTTACTCAATCATCTGGCTTATAGTAGACATTCAATAAATGACAGATACCACAAATACCTATCAGCTGAGTAAGTAAATCATAAAATTGAGCTCCCAAACATCACTTCTGTTTACTTTCCACACCCATTTCTGTAGCAATCACATAGTTATGACTGTGCTTTTCTGTAAGAAATTGCTGCAAGAGAATCTTTGCCTTCTACTAGATGTTGAAGATAAAACATAAATTTCTAAATTATCTCTATTTTAGTGTGCTGTTTATGAAGGAAAATAAATTAACCTTTTAGTGGTATGTAGACCCAGCTTTGAGTTTTCTTACATGTTCCAAACTTTTATTCATCCAGGACCCTGTGTATTATTGTCCCCAAAATTAAAGTGACAGTTTCATGAAATCACCAAAGTTTTAATTTTTTCATTATATTTTGGGCTTCCTTAGCACCTAGAATAAAAACATCTCTTTTGAAGTTATCCCATTTTTTTTTTACTTGACTTGGAGAAAAAATTGCAAAATATGGTGGAAAAAATCTTCTGCATGAAAAGAGGAGGAAAAAAACCCCAACCCTTTATGATCTCAGTCAGCAGATTTATTCTACTTGAGAAAAAAAGAAACAACTTCATTGGAAGCAGATGTTGACACTGTGTCAGTTATTGAAGATGGAAAGGGTTCACTTGAGCCATTGTGGTTACAAAGGGGTATCAATGGCTGTTAAAATTCCTGTGATTGAGCATCTTCACAGCAGACAGGACAGCAGAAAAGCTGAAACTATGAGACCAAGACTGAAATCAGCCTGCCAATTTTAATGTACAGGACCCTAAGGACTCAGTTTTTTTTTTGTTTTTTTTTTTTCCCTCCTTCAGGATAAAAGACATATCTTTAAAAAAATTTAAGGTGGTTTGAGAGAGAAATTAAAATGTATTCTCTAAAAACATAGCCCTAGAATCCTTTAAATCTATTATTAAACATTAAAACTATTATTTAAGTCATTTTAGAAAAATCAGGGTAAAAATTTAGTTTAATAATATATGTTGAAGAAACAGACTCACAGACATAGAGAACAGAGTTGTGGTTGCTGAGGGAGAGGTGGGGTGGGAGGAGGAAGGATTGGGAGTTTGGGATTAACAGATGCAAACTAGTATATATAGAGTGGATAAACAACAAGGTCCTACTGTATAGCACAGGGAACTATATTCAATATCCTGTGATAAACCATAATGGAAAAAACATGAAAAAGAATATATATATGTATAACTGAGTCACTTTGCTGTACCACTGTACCACAGAAATTAACACAACATTGTAAATCAACTATACTTCAATAAAATAAAAAAAAATAATGTATGTTGAAGAAGAATATGTAAACTACACACAAATGGAGAGTGGGGAACGCGTGAGGCCTGCAAGGGAGCCTCAGTTCTAATAGCTTCAAAATGTTAATTAATTGGTAACTTGGTCATGGAGATTGGGCACAGAACAGACTTTCAGAATTTTCAGTAGGTTTTTTTCTTTTAGTGCTCGCTGGGAATTTCCCTCTATACACTTTCCAAAGTATAGAAATAGTCATTATAATTAAAATATCATAATTTTCTTATCCCTTTTATTGTCCATTGTGCTTTATTGTCTGTTTGAAAAATATTTTTATAGTTTCAGATAATTGATCAAACTAATGTTCTCTCGAAAATACCAATTAATTTGATCCAATACAATTATCTAAATCTTCTTTTAAAGTTTCAAGAAATGATAATTGAGTTAAGTGTAATTTACCAATTCTTTTGTGTAAATAAACAATGACACCTAGAAAATGCCACGTCATCATCGATTAGCTTCCTTGTTAACAATTTCTGGACTACTAAATTTTGCCCTAAGAATAACTCTTTTAGAATACAAGATTCTTTAATTAGTTTTTTTTGGTATATGCATAAGAGGTGAAGTTTTCTAATGATATCTCTTACTGATAAGAGATACTGATAGAGGTGTACATTTTTTTCTATGCTGTGGCTAGGGCAAAAATGAATGATTATTTACACACTTGATTTAATTTCTTAGACTATTTACAATCTTGGATATTGTATCTGATTTAAAATTACTATTCCATACATTTTTCTGGATATGCAATATGGGGAAGGGTCTTCATGTGAATTCTTTGTATTTTAAAGTGCATATATTGAAAGGGAAAACATAGATTCAATTTGCTTTCATCACATAAGTCTAGATAAGGTGAAAGCTTTTATATAAAAAATACATAGTATGGTGAAGTTTATATTTGTCACTTGATTAAGTGAACTGAAAACTTGTAATATAAATGTTATCTTAGAACCCTGAAATACAAAAAAATTCCAGATTTATTAGTTTTGTGGGCAATTTTATGCTATCTTCATTTTACATGTCCAGAAAGAGAAATTAACTAATCTTAGCTCTGTTGTCATTCTTAATTTACAAAATATATGTAATTCATAAAACTTTTCGCTTCACAAGCTAATTATAAAATCATATTTTTTGTTGTTGTTTTTCATGGGGTTGGAGGAAGAGACATTTTTGTATTTCTATTCACTCTTCAAATGCAGGTCTCATAACTATATGTTGATGATATGACATGATGGAGGACTTTGTAATAAAGACAAATGTCATCTTCAATTTTTTCAATAAATAACTTAATGTGAACTTAATGTTTATATTTTAATGTAGCAATCTGGTTTTGTCTGCATTTCTTGACAGTTAACTAAAGCTGTCTCTTTTCTTCTTATTCAATTAAGCAAATTACAAATATCTTTAGAAATTAAACCACCATAGTTTTTTTTAACGAGATTAATTTCTACAGCCAAGGGATTTATATGTTATAGTGAGGATTGTATGGTTACGAATCAAGTGTTTATAATAGCAGAGCAAGTGAAATGGGCTATATCAATTACATAATAGCAGGAGGCTTGTGAATTTTTTAACACAATGCTTCTGAAGTTATCAATTAACTCTTTGGGAGAGGTGTACTTTGTTGTTTTGCTTTTACATTTGTTGATATGGAGCTTCTGTAAGTAGTGTGGAAGAACAAACAAAACTTTCCTGACAATTCATTGAGATTGAAGAAGTGTATCTGGAAATGAGAAGTCCAAGACCTTATTTTTAAAGGAAGCTGGAGTTTCTCTACAGGAGCCTTCTATTTTCTTATTAAATGAATTTGTAATGTGAAAATGCAAAACCTGGAAATCAGCATTTCGATTAGTAGACCTTCATCATCACAGGTGAAATAATGTGGCACAGCCTTCTCAACTCTCTGCCATATTCAGACCAGACAAGTGTAATGAGTTTTCTATGTTGCTGTAAAAAGTTACCACAATCTTAATGGCTAAAAACAATACAAATTTACAATCTTATGGCTCTATAACTCAAATATCCAGCACCAGTCTTGGTGGGCTATAATCAAACTGTCAGCTGCATTCTTTCTGGATATAAGGGAGAATCTGTTCCTTTGGTGTTTCCAGCTTCTAAAGTCCTTGGCTAATGGCCTCCTTCCTCCATCTTCAAAGCCAACAACGGCTGGTCAAGTCCTTCTCACATGGAATCACTCTGACCCTCTCTTTTGCCTCTCTTTTACAAGTTTTAAGGACCTTTGTAATTACATTGGATAATCTCTCCATCTCAAGGTTCTTAATTTTTAAAAAGTCCTTAAATGTAAGGTAGCATATTCACAGGTTCTGGGGGTTAGGAAGTGAACATTTTGAGTGGGCATTATTTAACCTACCACAATTACTATCAGATTTGAGTTAATTTTTATCAGCCTTTTAATCTAAGAGGGTTTAATGTATCACTGGAACTAGCAAGGCGTGTTCCATGTTTTCAATGGTCATCTGTGTAGGATTCATCTACATTCACTTAAATAATTGCATAAAAAGGAAATTTTTGTTGCTATTTCAAACATTTATGTGGTTATTACAGGGTCTTCGAATCCAAAGGGTTATGTTGTCTTTATGTCAGACAGGCACTCAGGGGGGTGGTGAGCAGGACATCTGGTACAGATTCTTCCTAGCTGAAGTGTGTTTTCTCTGGGGACAATCAACTACCATTTAATTGTTTTGCTTCCTTTTTTGGGAATATATGCCCATCGTGTGATGTCCTAAGTCTCCAAGCATCTCATTTGACCTGCTTTTACACATTTGACTAAATATCCATATATGACTACATTGACTACATTGGTAAAGCTTTTACATTTCTGTCCAGATTGAATCCTTACATCTGTTATCAGTTAAACAGGGGAAAAACTATTATGGAAAGCAAACATGTTTTGATACATTTAATGTGTAAAGTAGGTACCTAGACTCTAGAATGTTGTTGATCAATAAATGAACTAGAATCTCTTAGAAACAACACTTAAGCCCAACTGTTTTACTTTCCATACCAAGTTTGGCTGTGGCTGAATGAAGAACACCAGCATTGATCTTTGCTTTGCACTTGTACTAAAGACTATTTGCAGGAAGCCAAATATAGCAACAGAGGATTTAATATCTTGCCAAAAAATACAAAATCTGTTCCCCTTTAAGCACAACACTCTATCCTTTTCTTGTGGATCTTGCTAAAAGGAAAATATAGCTTTAAACTACCCCATTCCTTCTGCTGGAAGTTCCCTAATCTTTTTCAAATGGGCTATGTGTGGTTTTGTGGAGCTTTATGTTTCCAAAAGAAAATGGCTATATGAGAAATCCATCCAGTGTTAGCATTTTTCATTAAAAAAAATATCAACTCCTAAATCAAAGATGAGAGTCAGCAGTAACTAAGAAAATCACACTTTGGTGGGTTCAAGACTAACTAAGGATCACTGGGTGATGTTTTGTCTTTCATTTTGTATTGAACCAAAAGTAATAATAAAAAATTGGCTTCAACCAACCAGGTGTTTTGGTTTTTTTTTTGCCTTAGAATGTGGGTGTTTCACTCTGAATGTTGTCTCATGGGTAAATGGACTAGTCCAGATTTCTCTATAACGTGGGTGACAGTGACTCTTCTGTCTCTTATGTTGTATATACAGAATTTTGAAAGCAGTTTTGCAAACATCACCAAGAAAATAACCCTTTCACAGTGACAGCTTTACCAGACATCTCTGTGTGGGATTTTAAAACAAACACAAGGCTGTTTGGAAATACCTGGTATATGTAAATATGCAAAATATGCTGACCAGTGCTAACAGCTGTAAGGTGTACTCCCTCATTCCTTGAGCAGAATATTTTGGTGGCAGTAGTGGTTATTTTTTCCAACTTTACTTGTCATTTTCCCCTTTTGTCTCCACCCACTCACCCATCCACTATCTCCTCTGAAAACACCTACTTAACACCCTTCCCCCATTCCTCCACACTGCTTCTAAGAGAATCATTTCAGTAGATTCCCACTGGAAAAGGTGGGCGGTGCCTTGAAGGAATGTTTGAGTTGTGCTATGTTGTAAAGGCTGAGCTTCGGGGAACTAGCTTGCACTTGCTCTGACACCAGCCCTGCACACAGCCCAGACACTCCTCAGGCCAGATTCCATTAAGGCTTGTCGTTGCGAGGGGAGGGAAAGTCCTCTTGAGAGTGGCCATCCTGCCGTGAAGATTCCAAAGATCAGAGTAATCACTTTAAGTGTGTATTATCAGGTTCTTATCAAGGCATTCATCCATTTATGAAAATAAGCATATGCCTTTCTAACCAAAGCCTAAAAATGAAGAGAGGACTCAAGAGAAGTTAAAAATAAAAGTTACTTCTTACAGGATTTTGACAGGTTTCGAGAGGAGAAAAGATGGCAAACTTAAAAGGAGAAACCCTGGGTCCTAGGACCAGTTCCACAGGAAATTTGTTGATATCATTTAGTCCCAAATTTCCAAAGTTTCTCTATTGGTCAGATGAAGATCAAGTGAAATAAAAAGATGCAAACTGCTTTGAGAAAATAAAAAAGGAGATACAAAGAGACAGGAAGGGATATGTACTAAAAGTCCTCTATATACCATGAACAATACATGAATTTATCTCAAGGAATTTTCACAAATAACATGTGGATAGCATTTGGGAGGCTGTTAGCAATATTTAAAAAAAGGGGATTTGAGTTTTAGTGATGTTACTTAGAAGTTGTATGTCCTTGGACAATTTCCTTAACCTTTTTAAATTTCATTGTGTTCATCCATAAGATGAAGATATTTAAAATAACTACTTTATAGAGTTATGAAGACTAGTAAAATATGTAAATAGTTTAACACTAGGTAAATACTATGATTTTTTATTAATCTTATTTTTCAGTAATTTGAGTAATTGAGTAAATGATCAGGGAAGCTCTTGCCCAAGGGCACTTTTTGTTTTTGTTTTTAATAGCCAGGATTCAAGCCCCCAAATAGAATCTTGGAACACCACACTGTTCCCAAATATTTTGCTATTGTCACATCTGAATGTATTTGCCCTGAACATATTTTAATAATCTCTTAGCCAATTAGAATAAAAGAGACAGTAGGAGGAACTAAAACTAGCCAGAAAGGGGAAGATTCTTTAGAACAAGCTAGAGTAAGGTGGCTTTCACAAGCCAAATAGAGTTCAGACAGTTTTTGCAACTGTAGAGCATTATTTGTAACTTGGGGATACAGAATCAATTCATTCAACATATTCCTCTGGTTTGAAGGATCCTGGTTATTTTTCTACTCAGGCCAATCTCAAATCTCATTAAAATAGTGAATAATGGGTTGGAAGAATCATAGTTTCTTTCTGTTGACATCTTATCATAGTTTTCATCTGAAAATATCAACTCGCTAGCTCTTTAGGGATGAGCTCTCATTTTCTCTGCTGAAAGAATCAGTGTTACCTTTTCAATCTGATTATTTTATAATTAGGTTAATGTTTATGAAGTATTCTCATTTCTCACACCGAGTGTGTGTTGGGACAGGACTAATGGTAATGGAATAAATCATTTAAAAACACACAATATCTTAACTTGCAGGTTCTCTGTCAGAAAGCTAAGAAATTGCAAGATTTGGTTTTGATCTTTTTACTCTCTAATTGTCAGTTGTTTGATGTGGGAAAAAGTATTCTTCCTCATCAGTAAAAAAAGATATGGTAATCCCTGCATTGTAAAGTAGATATGTGGACTAAACGAGATAATGTATATATATGCCTGTTAAACACTAGACTTTCTGGGAAGAGTATGATTTCCTGTATCAATTACTAATGGCCCCAGTTTACTAGGCACTTGTAGGAAGGACGCAACAGTCACTCCAATGAATCCTCATACAACTTTCCAAGGTGGGTTGTTTTGGGTTTTTTTGTTTTTTGTTTTTGCGGTACGCGGGCCTTTCACTGTTGTGGCCTCCCCTGTTGCGGAGCACAGGCTCCGGACGCGCAGGCTCAGCGGCCATGGCTCACGGGCCCAGCCGCTCCGCGGCATGTGGGATCTTCCCGGACCAGGGCACGAACCCGTGTCCCCTGCATCAGCAGGCGGACTCTCAACCACTGCGCCACCAGGGAAGTCCCAAGGTGGGTTTTTTAATTCCCACATTACAGGTGAGAAAGCTGAGTTGTAGAGATTTTAGATCACTTGTCCAAAGCAGAATTAGGATTGAATGTTCAGTCTGTGTAACTTCAAAGCTCACTTCTTTTCCACTGCACCAGCTGGCTTCTCAATCTACTAAAAAAATTAATATTGAGGGCCTACGGTTTGCTCACATTCACGTATAAAATATAAGTAAGAAAGAGTATAAATGCCCTACTCTGGGTGATGGGATGCCTGGCTTCTAAACTGCTTATACCGCAGACTACCTGTGGTCCCTGAACTAAATTACTGGGCAGGTAATTTCATGACTGATATACCATGAAGAGTAATCAAAAAGTCTAGTCGAATTTCTGCATCAGAAATCAGATTAACGTAAACTTGTGCAAGAGGGAAATAATTCCCATTTTCTTCTTCCTCCAAATCCCATAAAAACACAGCAGGAAGTGTATATATGTTGATGCTACTCTCAATTCACCACAGCTTCCTCCTCCCCCGCACCGTGTCCTCAAGTTCATTCTCGATGTCTACGTCTTTATTCCTGCCCTGCCACTAGGTTCATCAGTACCATTTTTTTTTTTTTTTTAGATCCCGGAAGCACAGCACAGGGAGATCAGCTTGGTGCTTTGCGATGACCTAGAGCGGTGGGATAGGAGGGTGGGAGGGAGGCTCAAGAGGGAGGGGATATGGGGACATACGTATGCATATGGCTGATTCACTTTGCCGTACAACAGAAACTAACACAGTATTGTGAAGCAATTATGCTCCAATAAAGATCTATTAAAAACAAAAACAAAAAACAGAGCAGATCTCCCTCTCCCAGAGCCCTAGAATTTGGGTGTGTTTGTGTGTACAGCATAACATCTTTTCTTATTCTCCATTTATGCTAAATGGAGGGTCAACCATATATGCTAAAATACTAATACAAGGAAAACAAAGTGCTGATTTCAATGCATAGGGGCTGTGATCTTGAAGTCATGTGTGTGTTAAATCTTTTTCCCCTGACAATTGTCAGTGGACATAGTGTCTGTACTATTTGAAACAGGCCAAACTACCCTCCTATTCGGCAGTGCACATTCATGAAAACAAGTCTTAGGAATGCCAGGTTTTTCATGGAAATGTTCTTTGATGCAACCACTGCTCCTTGCTCTCTGTGGTACATCTGGGCCTGTGAAACTTCTGAACTCGTCTATTTCCTGGCCCCATGATGAGCCTCTTAGACTTGTCAACAGAATTCAACCCTTTCTGATGTTGATCTTTTTATTGCACTTCTCAAAGAGGTTTTGACTTTGGTAGTTCATAATAGGTCTTTCCTACCCCTGCCTGGCTCAGTTCTGGCTCCTGGAATGAGCCAGGATCAGGCTGTCCTGAAGCCGAAAAGGATTCTCTCCAGGAAGTTATTCACCCAAGGGCTGATCTATGATTTGTGGGACCTGAGACATAAAAGTTTGGGGGATAGGGGATTTTTAAAGAAAAAGAAACAAAACAAATGCTAAATTATGTATGAAAGTGAATATTTATTTAGAATTAGAAATCATAGCTAACAGATTTTGAGACAAAACTTAGACACAAAACTTAGAAAAATCATGTAAATTTGTATTAACTACCTGCTTAAGACACAAGTATGGTATAACATAGTACTCTTCAAACAACTTGCTTTTATTATCAGATTTCAAACATGTTCCTTTTCCAGTACCTTCTTCTTATACTTGGTAGTGGAACCTTCGTAGGACCTGTTCATAAAGTAACATGCTCTCAGACCCTTTTGAAACAGCACAGTGAGGGGCTGAAGTATTCCTAGAAGTCATTACACTAGGATACGATTACTTATCTACCCCTGGAAATGTTTGAGAATGCTATAAATATATCCCACTCAATCCAAATCCAAACTGTGTATGTCTACCAACTAAACTTTCCCTTAGCTTAATCCCCACTACCCCATGCAGGGAAAGTGTAATAAGGACCATCTGAGTAAAAAAGAGAGTGTTCTGAAATGATTGTGGTTAAAATAGCTTATTTTTGAAATACTTGCAAAAACATATGTCAACATGAATGCTGGGATGCATCCCAGGGCTTGGGAAGGGGCCTTGAAGCTTTAGCCTAGTTCGCTTCAGGGCAAAACTGCCTGTGTACATGCCACTTCAACGTGTCCCCGTGGTAAAGAGAAGTCCTACTTACAGGATATTGGTGTGTGGCTTTGCATTTTTTTCCAGTTATAATTTCCTTTGTTACTTAGCATGTATCATAGCTTCCTTTGTGCATCATTAAATGTGCACTCATGGCATCGTTTGGAAGCGTTTCTCTCCATTCCAAACATAAAATGCTAATCTATCCTCTATTACTGTCTTTGGTTTATTTTCAGGCAAAGCTGTGATGTAAACACTTTCATGCCTCAGGTCTCCTGGGGATGGAGGCTCTGCTCACCTGTGGACAGGTGCTCACACCATGGATTGCCCTGTGAATCAAATGGGCCCTGATTAGACAGGGGGCTAAAAGACTCGAGGCATTGGGTAGAATTCTGAGGGGAACATTTTACACAACCCTGAAGCACCATGTGATTCTCTCCATGGCCACTGCATGTGCTCTAGGTGACAACACAGCCACGCCAATTCCAGGACGAGCTCAGACGCTAGGAATTGGCTCACGGGAGCCCGAAGTTCGGGATGTTCCCTTCCCAAAGCTTCACAGCATGCAGAGGACTCAGGTGTGCTGTGTGACACCTCAAACTCAGTGCTGCTGAAAATGAGTCTGCTGGGCAGCATCAGCAACAAAATACTTGTTAAAGATGTCATTTCATGGGCCCCAGTGCAAACTTGCAGGAACATAACGTCTTAGATTGGGGCCCCTTATCCTTAAGGGATTTTGCACGCACTTTAAAGCTTTAAAAGGAATGCTTAGCTAAGTGGTTCCCATCCATTAGGATCACATGAGGAGTATTGAGAAATAACATCACCTGTGCCTCACCTCAGAGTCGGTCTATTGATCTGGGTGGAAACATCGCTATTTTAATTAAGTGCTCCAGGTGATTCTAAGCTAAGGCCAGGATTAAGCACGAGGGCTACTGGATATATCTGTGAGAGTTGCATCCAGGCATTGGTCCAAGGGCGGGTAACAGAACATGCTCCACACGTGTTTGGAAGGGGCAGGTCAGTGCAACCAACAGAATTCATGCTGTAGCAGAAATTTTGGGTGTCTGTGTAAGAGCGGAGCACATGCAGACAGGAAAGAAAACAAATCACAATTTGGTCTTCATATAGGAGCTCATTGTTCCTGAATTTCTCCTGAGACAAAAGACTGGAGAGGTTGGCATTTTCAGCATTTCAAGGTCCTTCTTTCTCTGGATGCAGTGGGAGCAGGTGAAGGAGTTGTGCTGATGCGTTTGAAGGTATGATCTCAAGATGCAGATGTGATTCCGCAACATAATCTTGCCTGAGGATACAATCTAAAGCATGAGGAGAAAACGGCAGGCTTTCAGGTAAATGCCCTCTCCCAAGTCAGAGGCTGTGTCTGTTTTTGCTCCTGAAATGCCGCGGATTGAGAACTTGCAAACATTTAATTCTCTACTTATGTTCCTGCGTAGCAGGGTGGTTTTCAACTGCTTATATTTTTAAATTGAAGTATAGTTGATGTACAGTATTATATGTTTCAGGTGTAGAATATAATGATTCACAATTTTTAAAGGTTGTACTCCATTTATAGTTATTATAAAATATTGGCTATATTGCCCCTGTTGTACAATATATTCTTGCAGCTTACTTCATACATGATCATTTGTATCTCTTAATTTCCTACTCCTGTGTGGCCAACCCCCCTTCCTTCTCCCTACTGGTAACCACTAGTTCGTTCTCTATATCTGTGAGTCTATTTCTATTTTGTTATATTCACTATTTGTTGTATTTTTTAGATTCCATGTATAAGTGATATACAGTATTTGTCTTTCTATGTCGGACTAATTTCACTTAGCATAATACCCTCCAAGTCCATCCTTGTTGTTGCACATAGCAAAATTTCATTCTTTTTTTAATGGCTGAGTAGTATTCTGTTGTGTGTATTTACCACATCTTCTTTAACCATCCATCTGCTAATGGACACTTAGGTTGATTCCATATCTTGGCAATTATAAATAATGCTGCTATGAACATTAGGGTGCATGTATCTTTTCTTTTTTAAAGAAAATTTACAAGTTTTTTTTAATGTAAGTTTATTTATTTTATTTATTTTGGGCTGCGTTGGGTCTTTGTTGCTGTGCGCAGGCTTTCTCTAAGTTGTGGTGACCAGGGCTACTCTTCATTGTGGTATGCGGGCTTCTCATTGCGGTAGCTTCTCTTGTTGCGAAGCATGGGCTCTAGGCACAGGGGCTTCAGTAGCTGTGGCTCGTGGGCTTCAGTAGTTGTGGCTCGCCAGCTTAGTTGCTCCATGGCATGTGGGATCTTCCCGGACCAGGGCTCGAACCCATGTCCCCTGCATTGGCAGGAGGATTCTTAACCCCTGTGCCACCAGGGAAGACCCTATGTATCTTTTCAAATTAGTGTTTTTTTCAGATATATACCCAGAAGTGGGATTTCTGGGTCATATTGTAGTCCTACTTTTAGTTTTTTTAGAATCCTCCATACTGTTTTCATAGTGGCTGTACCAATTTACATTCCCACCAACAGTGTACAAGGGTTCCCTTTTCTCCACATCCTTACCAAAATTTGTTGTTTGATATTTGGTGACAGCCATTCTGACAGGTATGAGGTGATATCTTATTGTGGTTTTGGTTGTGTTTCCCTGATGATTAGTGATATTGAGCCATTTAATGTGCCTGTTGTTCATCTGCATTTCCTCTTTGGAAAAATGTCTATTCAGGTCTTCTGCCCTTTTTTTACTGGATTTTTTTTTTTTTTGATGTTGAATTGTATAAGTTGTTTATGTATTTTGGATATAAACCCCTTATTAGTCATGTCATTTGCAGATATGTTCTCCTATTCAGTAGGAGAAAACTGATGGTTCCTTTTGTTGATGGTTTCCTTTGCTGTGCAAAAGCTTTTATGTATAATTAGGTCCCATTTGTTTATTTTTGCTTTTAGTTCCCTTGCTTTAGGAGACAGATCCAAAAAAATATTGCTACGATTTATGTCAAAGAGTGTTCTGCCTATGTTTTCCTCTAGGAGTTTTAGGGTTTCCGGTCTTACATTTAGGTCTTTAATCCATTTTGAGTTTATTTTTGTGCATGGTGTCAGAGAATGTTCTAATTTTACTCTTTTACATGTAGCTGTCCAGTTTTCCCAGCACCTCTTATTGGAGAGACTGTCTTTTCTCCATTGTATATTCATTCATGCCTCTTTTGTCATAGATTAATCGACTATAAGTATGTGCGTTTATTTCTGGGCTGTCTTGGCTCTGTATTTTTAACTTCCAGTTCTTGTCTGTTGTAGTACATTAAACTATAAATTCAAAGATGAGGAAGGCAGAAGTGAAAGCTGAAAATTTTGGAAGGAATTCAATGTAGACAAACAAGAGAAAAACAGTTTGTAAGATGACTCTGAACAGAAGAATTTATGTGCAAATAACCTGAAGCTGAGAATAGTGAGGAACGAGTTACCCCCTGGATAAGCCAGTCTTATTTTTCTTCAAGAATAAAAAAGTCTGTGTGTTGTTTGCAACTATTCATGATCACAAAGAAGAACCACATCACATACTCCCCCCAAAAAAGGAAGTCTTACTGTGCAATGAAATATTACCAAAAGAATGCTTTCTTAGATTATCTGAAAAACGTGTATTCCTGACCTGACTGTCACTAACAGCCTATGTGCTTCTGGAAAAATTACTGAATATCCTTGTTGTGTTTCCTCATCTATGAAATAGGGAAAACAAAACTAGAATACCTCTAAGACTTCTTCTAGCTCTAAAAGTTCTCTGATTCTACATGTAATTTTTAAAAATATACTGCTATAACCTATTTAGACATCAACATTAATATTTTCCTGGGGCAAGAAAATTTTGGAAAGAATAATCTAATTGGAAAAGTTTATTTGACCACTTCTTCAGTTGTCAGTGGAAGACTAGACTATCAAAATTCAGTAATGACAATGTTGTACACAGTGGAACAAAGGAAAATTCCAAATCTCTTTGCAACAAAGGCCATTGGTGTTTATGTAATCTTAACAGGAAAAAAGCAGGAGAGACAAAATTCCCTTAGGAACTTGACATCCTGGAATTTATATTTTTATCATAGCTTGTCCTTCAAGGAGCCAATGTTCAAACCTGTGTATAATTTAGAATTTTTGTTCATCCCTTGCATTCAGTGCGCAGGATTGAATTACTCAATGGTTGCAAAATAGAAATGTAGAGTTAAAAAAAAAATTTACAGCATTCCTATAAATAATTATATCCAATACAGAAGATAATGTTACAGACATACAACACTAAAGACATAACAGGTTATCCACCCTTGCCCCTACTTATTTAGTTCTATTTAGTTTTTTTAAAAAAATCTTTTATGGGGTGTCCAACCAAATTTTAACAATCCATGTTGGCTTCTATGACTTCCATTGGAAAATTAATAATCAAATAAATTTCAATAAACACTTTTTAAAATTATTTTATACTAGAGCATAGTTGATTTACAATGTTGTGTTAATTTCAGGTGTACATTGAAGTGATTTAGTTATACATATACATACATCTATTCTTTTTCAGATTCTTTTCCCATATAGGTTATTACCTATAAGAGTAGAGTTCCCTGTGTTATATAGTAGGTCCTTGTTGGTTACCTATTTTATATATAGTACTGTGTATATGTTAATCCCAGACTCCTCATTTATCCCTCTGCATCCTTCCCCTTTGGTAACCATAAGTTTGTTTTCTATGTCTCTGGGTCTATTTCTGTTTTGTAAATAAGTTCATTTGTACCTTTGTTTTCAGATTCCACATATAAGGGATATCATACAATATTTGTCTTTCTCTGTCCGACTTACTTCACTTAGTATGACAATCTCCAAGTCCATCCATGTTGCTGGAAATGGCATTATTTCATTCTTTTTAATGGCTGAGTAATATTTCTTTGTATATATGTTCTTCTTTATCCATTCATCTGTCGATAGATATTTAGGTTGCTTCTATGTCTTGGCTATTTTAAACAGTGCTGCTGTGAACACTGGGGTGCATGTATCTTTTCAAACCATGTTTTTCTCCAGATACATGCCCAGGAGTGGGATTGCTGGATCATATGGTAGCTCTATTTTAAGTTTTCTAAGGAACCTCTGTACTGTTCTCCATAGTGGTCATACCAGTTTACATTCCCATCAACAGTGTAGGAGGGTTCCCTTTTCTCCACACCCTCTCCATCATTTATTGTTTGTAGACTTTTGATGATGGCCATTCTGACTGCTGTGAAGTGATATCTCATTGTAGTTTTGATTTGCATTTCACTAATAATTAGTGATGTTGAGTATATTTTTATGTGTCTCTTGGCCATCTGTATGTCTTCTTTGGAGAAATGTCTATTTAGGTCTTCTCATTTTTTCATAGGGTTGTTGGTTTTTTTGATATTGAGCTACATGAGCTGTTTATATATTTTGGAGATGAATCCTTTGTCAGTTGCATCATTTGCAAATATTTTCGCCCATTGTGTGGGTTGTCTTTTCATCTTGTTTATGGATTTCTTTGCTGTGCAAAAGCTTTTGAGTTTAATTAGGTCCCATTTGTATATTTTTGTTTTTATTTTCATTACTCTAAGAGGTAGATTCAAAAAGATATTGCTGCAATTTATGTCAAAGAGTGTTTGCCTATGTTTTCCTCTAAGAGTTTTATAGTATCTGGTCTTTCATTTAGGTCTTTAATCCATTTTAAGTTTATTTTTGTATATAGTTTTAAAGAATGTTCTAATTTCATTCTATTACATATAGCTGTCCAGTTTTCCCAGCACCACTTATTGAAGAGACTGTCTTTTCTTTATTGTATATTCTCGCTTCCTTTGTCGTAGATTTATGGACCATAGGTGTGTGGGTTTATTTCTGGGCTTTCTATTCTGTTTTACTGATCTATAAGTCTCACTTTGTACCTGTACCATACCGCTTTCACTGCTGTAGCTTTATAGTATAGTATATGAAGTCAGGGAGACTGATCTCTCCATCTGTGTTTTTCTTTCTCAAGATTGCTTTGGCTATATGGCAGCTTTTGTGTTTCCATACAAATTTTAAGATTTTTTTGTTCTGGATCTGCAAAATATGCCATTGGTAATTTGATAGGGATTGCATTGTATCTGTATATTACCTTGGATAATATAGTCATTTTGACAATATTAATTCTTCCAATCCAAGAACATGGTATATCTTTCCATCTGTTTGTGTCATCTTCAATTTCTTTCAGCAGTGTCTTATGGTTTTCAGAGTATGGGTCTTTTGTCTCCTTAGGTAGGTTTATTCCTAGGTATTTTCTTCTTTGTGATGTGATGGTATATGGGATTGTTTCCTTAATTTCTCTTTCTGATCTTTTGTTGTTAGTGTATAGAAATGTAACAGATTTTTGTGTGTTAATTCTGTATCCTGCAAATTTATGAATTTCATTGCTGAGCTCTAGTAGTTTTCTGGTAGCATCTTTAGGGTTTTCTACATATAGTATCATGTCATCTGCGAACAGTGACAGTTATACTTCTTCTTTTTCAATTTGGATTCCTGTTATTTCTTTTTCTTCTCTGATTGCTGTGGCTAGAATTTCTAAAACTCTGTTGAATAATAGTGGTGAGAGTGGACATCTTTGTTTTGTTCCTGATCTTAGAGGAAATGCTTTCAAATTTTCACCATTGAGTATGATACTTGCTGTGGATTTGTCATATATGGCCTTTATTATGTTGAGGTAGGTTCCCTCTTTGCCCACTTTCTGGAGAGTTTTTATCATAAATTGGTGTTGAAATTTGTCAAAAGCTTTTTCTGCATCTATTGAGATGTTCATATGTTTTTTATTCTTCAATTTGTTGATGTGGTGTATCACACTGATTCATCAGTGGATACTGAAAACTCCTTGCCTCCCTGGGATAAACCCCACCTGATCATGGCATATGATCCTTTAATGTGTTGTTGGATTCTGTTTGCTTGTATTTTGTTGAGGATTTTTGCATCTATGTTCATCAGTAATATTGACCTGTAATTTTCTTTTTTTTTTTTGGTATCTTTATCTGGTTTTAGTATCAAGGTGATGGTGGTCTCATAGAATGAGTTTGGGAGTGCTTCTTCCTCTGCAGTTCTTTGAAATAGTTTGAGAAATATAGGTATTAAGTATTCTCTAATTGTTTGATAGGACTCTCCTGTGAAGCCTTCTGGTCCTGAACTTTTGTTTGTTGTGAGTTTTTAAATCACAGTTTCAATTTCAGTGCTTGTGACTGCTCTGCATATTTCCTATTTCTTCCTGGTTCAGTTTTGGGAGATTGTACCTTTCTAAGAATTTGTCTTTTTCTCTAGGTTGTCCATTTGATTGGCAAATAGTTGCTTGTAGTAGTCTCTTATGATCCATTGTATTTCTCCAGTGTCCATTGTAACTTCTCCTTTTTCATTTCTAATTTTATTGATTTGAGCCCTCTCTCTTTTTTTCTTGATGAGTGTGGCTAAAGGTTTATCAATTTTGTTTATCTTTTCAAAGAACCAGCTTTTAGTTTCCTTGATCTTTTATATTGTTTTCTTCATCTCTATTTCATTTATTTCTGCTCTGATCTTTATGATTTCTTTCCTTCTGCTAACTTTGGGTTTTGTTTGTTCTCCTTTCTCTAGCTGCCTTAGGTGTAAGGTTTGGTTGTTTATTTTCTTAATTACTGAAGTAAGATTATATTGCTATCAACTTCACTTTTAGAACTGCTTTTGCTGTGTGCCATAGTTTTTGATCATTGTGTTTTCATTTTCTTTTATCTCTAGGTATTTTTTGATTTCCTCTTTGATTTCTTCAGTGATCCGTTGGTTGTTCAGTAGCATATTGTTTAGTCTCCACGTGTTTGTGTTTTTTACAGTTTTTTTCTTGTAGTTGATTTCTAATCTTGTAGCTTGTGGTTGGAAAAGATGCCTGATATGATTTCAATTTTCTTAAATTTATCAAGGCTTGCTTTATAGCCCAGCATGTGATCTGTCCTGGAGCATGTTCCATGTGCACTTGAAAAGAATATGTTTTCTGCTGCTTTCAGATGGAATGCTCTATAAATATCAATTAAGTCCATATGATCTAATCTGTCATGTAAGGCCTGTGTTTCCTTATTGATTTTCTGTCTGGATAAGCTGCTGATATAAGTAGGGTGTTAAAGTCCCCCATTATTATTTTGTTACTGTCAGTTTTTCTTTTTACAGCTGTTAGCATTTGCCTTATATATTGAGGTGCTCCTATGCTGGGTGCATATATATTTAACAATTGTTTTATGTTGTTCTTGGATTGATCCTTTGATCATTATGTAGTGTCCTTCCTTGACTCTTGTAACATTCTTTATTTTAAAGTCTATTTTGTCTGATATGAGTGTTGCTACCCCAGCTTTCTTTTGATTTCCATTTCCATGGAATAACTTTTTCCATCCCCTTATTTTCAGTCTTTATGTGTCCCTAGATCTGGAGTGGGTCTCTTGTAGACAGCATATTATATTGGTCTTCTTTTTGTATCTATTCAGCCATCCTGTGTCTTTGGTTGGAACAATTAATCCATTTACATTTAAGGTAATTACTGACATATATGTTCTTGTTGACATTTAAAAATCTTTTTTTTTGATTTGTTTCTATAGGTCTCTTTTCTTCCCTTCCTCTTTTGTTCTCTTCTTTTATGATTTGATGACTATCTTTAGTGTTGTGTTTGGATTCCTTTTTCTTTTTTGTGTGTATATCTATTGTAGATTTTTGGTTTGTGGTTCCCAAGTGGTTTTGATATAGCAATCTATATATACAAGATTGTTTTAAGTTGCTGGTCTCTTAACTTCAAATGCATTTCCAATATCCTTCATTTGTACTCTCCTCTTTTCATCAGTGCTGGTTATGATATCATATTTGTGTGTGGATGATTTCATACCTTCACTGTATGTTTGCTCTTACCAGTGAGCTTTCCCATTCGTAACTTTCTTGTTTCTGGTGGGGACCTTTTCTTTTCTGTCTAGAGAAGTTCCTTTAGCCTTTGTTGTAAAGCTGGTTTGGTGGTGCTGAATTCTCTTAGCTTTTGCTTGTCTGTAAAACTTTTGATTTCTCCATCAAATCTGAATGAGAGCCTTGCTGGGTAGTATATTCTTGGTTGTAGGTTTTTCCCTTTCATCACTTTAAATATATTGTGCCACTCCCTTCTGACCTGCAGAGTTTCTGCTGAAAAATCAGCTGATAACCATATAGGGATTCCCTTATATGTTATTTATTGTTTTTCCCTTGTTGCCTTTAATATTTTCTCTTTTTCTTTAATGTTTGTCAGTTTGATTAATGTGTGTCTTGGTGTGATCCTCCTTGGGTTTATCTTGCATGGGACTCTCTTTGCTTCCTGGACTTGGGTGAATGTTTCCTTTCCCATTTTAGGGAAGTTTTCAGCTACTATCTCTTCAAATTTTTTCTCAGGCCCTTTCTCTCTCTCTTCTCCTTCTGGCACCCCTATAATGCAGATATGGGTGCATTTTATGTTGTCCCAGAGGTCCTTTAAACTTTCCTCATTTCTTTTCATCCTTTTTTCTTTATTCTGTTCCATGGCAGTGATTTCCACCATTCTGTCTTCCAACTCACTTGTCTGTTCTTCTGACTCATTGATTTTGCTCTTGATTCCTTCTAGTGTATTTTTCATTTCAGTTATTGTATTGTTCATCTCTGTTTGTTTTTTATATATTCTAGCTCTTTAACATTTCTTGTATCTTCTCGATCTGTGCCTCCATTCTTTTTTCTGAGATCTTGGGTCATTTTTACTATAATCACTCTGCATTCTTTTTCCAGATGATTGCTTATCTCCACTTCACTTAGTTGTTCTTCTGGGGTTTTAACTTGTTCCTTTGTCTGGAACATATTCCTCTGCCATATTATCTTGTCTAACTTTCTGTGTTTTCAGTCCCACAGGCTGCAGGACTGTAGTTCCTCTTGCTCTGGTGTCTGCTCCCCTGGTGGTTGACGCTGGTCCAATAGGGTTGTGCAGGCTTCCTGGTGGGCGGAACTGGTTCCTGCCCACTGGTGGGTGGACCTGGGTCTTTTCCCTGTAGTGGGCCGTGCCATGTCAAGGAATGTATTTAGAGGTGGTTGTGGGTTCAGGACAACTTTAAGCAGCCTCTCTGTTGATGGGTGGGGCTGTATTCCTGCCCTGTTGGTTATTTGGCCTGAGGCATCCCAGCACTGGAGCTTAAGGGCTGTTGGATGGGGTCAGGTCTTGGCATCAAAATGGCAGCCTCCAGGACAGCTCACGACAATGAGTGCTCCCTAGTACCTCTGCCACCAGTGTCCTTTTCTGCTCAGTGAGCCACAGCCACCCTCCTCCACCACCTCCCTAGGAGACTCTCCAAGTCCAGGCTCCTATGAAGTCACTGCTTTTTTCCCCTGGGTCTCAGTGTGCACAAGACCTTGTGTGTGCCCTCCAAGAGTGGTGTTTCTGTTTCCCCCAGTCCTATGGAATTCTTGTGATCAAGCCCCACTGGCATTCAAAGACAAATGCTCTGGGGACTCCTCTTCCTGATTCCAGACTCCTGGGGAGCCTGACATGGGGCTTAGAACTCTCACTTCTGTGGGAGAACCTCTGCGGTATAATTATTTTCCAGTTTCTGGATTGCCTACCCAGCCCGTATGAGATTTAATTGTATTGTTAATGCACCCCTCCTACTGTCTCATTGTGGCTTCCTTGTCTTTCGAAGTAGAATAAATTTTTTGGTAGGTTCCAGTCTTTTTTGTTGATGTTTGTTCATCAGTTTGTTGTGATTTTGGTGTTTTGGTGAGAGGAGGTGCACTCAGGTCCTTCTACTCCATCATCTTGTCCTCAGACCCCAGCCTCAATTAATGTGTGTTGACCACTTAATTTCCTTGCATCCAAATTCCATGTAATTACCTATAGTCTTTCACCATTTCATCAGGAAGAACAATTATCACCATAATCTAAAAACACTTACTACCTCCTCACAATGCCATCTCTCATGTGGGATAAAAAGCTAGTTAAATGGATACAGTTCCTGTGTTCTAAAAACATCCTCAACCTCCTTGGTCTGGCTGTACTGTGTGTTTGAGTCTCTATCACATTGTCTTTTATCAGCAACTTGACCAAATCTTCTTTCCTTTATTTTTGAAAAGTAAATGCTTGTTTCTCCTCAATCTCTTTCTCCTGGTAAATGTCCTAATGCATAGTTGGTCCGTTTCCTTCTTGTAATAGCTTTATTCTAGGTAGATTATGCACACGGTGCCTGATTCTCTCCTCATTACACAGTGGTAGCTGCTCAATGTAACCAGAACAGTTCACTCTAAGGTGGAGGGGGAAATTGTTTCTCCTCCTTAGTAAACCACTCTGTTCTGGAAAGAGCAACGACTTTTATTTATTTGTAGATCCAGCGACTGTTTGCTCTCAGATCTCTCCCTAAACTTTCCAGTGTTTCCCTCAATATCACAGGAGGATTGACTCCCAGCAATGGCAGGAGATTGAGGGATGAGACCAGGAGTCAGGGAGAAGCTGGGATATTTTTCCTTTTCTACTTTGAACAATATCTGTGGCAGCAGGTATATCTCCAGGTATGACTATGGCTTCTCTGTAGCCTCTATTCCTGCTATAATCCCAACTAATGCCAGGTACTCTGGCCTCAGACTCTCTTAATATTGGTCCTCACTTATGGGTGGAAGCAGCCTCCTGATGTTACTAATCTCTGGTTCACTTCACCATCCCCTTAGCTTTTCCATCACTGTGAAACTAATATCCTGCATTGAATTTGCTACTTTGAGTATTCAGAGTGATTTCCACTTACCTGGTTGAAATGTGGCAGACACACTTTTGCCTGTAAGGAATGGTCCTAGGAAAAAAATCCTCAAGAAATTATGTGGCATAGTGTTGCTCATATGTTAGAGCATGAATGTAGGAATGACCCCCTTGCAGGCAAAAAGGAGAATTTTAGTAATCCATGGTATGCAGTGTCATCAAATCCATTTGAAGTATCAGGGCTCTAAGAACTAAGTAATCTGCTGAACTCGTCCACTGTGGCAGCAATAATTGTTATAAATATTGTAAGGGATAGAAGAGTATATGAAATGGCATTGAAAGCCTGTAAAAAAAAAGGTTAACTCAAAGTTTTGAACTTTTAGCTCAAAACTGGTAGAAAACCAGAGAACTTCATAGCAGCATTAAATGGATTTTTTAATTCAGTTGTAGACACAGCTGAAGATCAGAATCAAAGTCTTATGGTACAGTCTGGAGAATTTTAAAGCAAGTTGGACAGACAACTTTACCAATTTTCTTAATGAGGAAGGAATGATTCCCTTAGACGTGGGCAGAAATATTTGAGTGTTCTCAGAGGAAGCTGGAAAACCTGGGCCCCCATAATTAAATAAATCCCATAATTGAGTCCCAAAATTCATTTGCCAGTTCAAACAACTCCCTTCCTCTTTTGGAGGAAACTATCCGTCTTTCATAAAATACTCACATCATACTTCAAAAATGAGAGTCAGGTTCCAATAAGACCCAGGGGAGAATCATTAATTATCTTGGGAGAAGACAGCTTACACATCACAGAGATTGAAAGAACTTACTCATATTTACCATTTGGAAGCTGAGAAGCATATACATGAATGGATCCTGAGCATGTTAGACTAAGAAGGTGGAATAGAAAGTTAGATAGGCTATATCTATTGGATACAGGATTTAATGGAGTAACTCAGTTGGCCTTCTTGAGGAGGGCCTTGTAACCATTATGTGTACAGACTGTAAATTATCCTCTAAACATCCCCTGATATGGTATATAGTCATTTTGCCAGTGACTCTGCACTGGAGAAAGGGAAAAATCCCAGACGCTGACTCTGAGTTGACCTTAATCCCTGTGGACCTGAGATGCGACTATGGTTCACTGAAGCTAATGGAAGGTGGCTGGTAAATAGACTTTGGCCAAACCTCTATCTCAAAGTGGGCCTATTGAATCCATCCTTTGGTTATATTCCCAGTTTCTGACTACATAGTTGGGTAAAGTAGATGAAGAAAATAATATAATTGGTCCAGTCCAAAATGGCAAATTAGGAAGATCTTGAACTAACCTCTCCTACAGACACATTGAACCTATACCTACATATAAAGCAATTCATCCTGAAGAAGAACTGAGGGTTGGTTGAACAGCTTTTGCACATTAAATGATAGAGGGACCACATAAAGAGGGGCAGATGAGTCACAGACACAGTATCTATGGAAATCCCACCCCTGATGTGGCAATGTGCAGTAGGAAGGGCTATCACTGAGGGACCCATGTGCAGACTTGCCTGACCTGGGGCACAGCAAATAAAATAAAATAAAATAAATAAACAAAAAAACAAAAAACAGTGGTTTAAAGGGCACCTAGTCTATGCATCAAGGATATTCATTTACTAACCTTAGAGTATCTGCTAAATGGGTGGGGAAATGATGAGACTATCTCTGAGGTAGGAGGTACCCAAAAGCACCACGACTTTTGACATTCCCCTTCCACCTTGATAGCTCAGGTGGGAATATGATCCAGGTGTTCTAACTGACCAGCTAAGGCAGTGCCAGTGTGCCGCCAGAATCCTGACCCTCACAAGACTACAGCCATCCCCCGAAGTGAGCACCAGTTTGGAATGTCCTGGGCTCCCTGCCCATGCCCACTCCAACTCCAGCTCTCCTACTGGGGCAGCCCCATCACAGTGTGCCCCAGGGCTCCATGGTCCACATGTGCCTGCTTCAGCTCTAGTTAGCCTGCCAAAACTGCCTGGTACACAGAGTCTGCACAAGGGACACTCTGACACAAGCCATGCCTTCAAGATTGAGAGAGGTATCTGTTTTGTCCACATGAAAACAAACACAGAAAGTCAAACAAAATGATGAGGCAGAGGAGTACATTCCAAATGAAAGAACAAAATAAAACCCCAGGAAAAATACCTAATGTGATGGAGATAAAAAAATAATTTACCAGATATAGAGTTCATAATGGTTAAAATAGATGCTCACTGAATTTAGGAGAGGAATGAGGGAACGCAGTGAGAACTTCAACAAAGAGAAAAATAAGAAAGAACTAGTCAGAATATAAACACTGAAAGAAAAAATACAGTAGAGGGACTCAATAGCAGATTAGATGGTACAGAAGAATGGATCAGTGATCTGGCAGACAGAATAGTGGAAATTACCCCATCAAAATAGAAAACAAAAATTTTTAAAAATAAGGATTGTTTAAAGGACCTATGGGACAAATTTGCATTATATGGATCCCAGAAGGACAAGAGAGAGAAAGAAAGGGGCAGAAAAATTATTTGAAGAAATAATGGCTGAAAAACTTCCTAACCTGGAGAAGAAAGCAAATATCCAGGTCTAGGGAGCACAGAGACCCCCCAAACACAATGAACCCAAAGAGATCCACACCAAGACAAATTATAATTAAAATGTCAAAATTAAACATAAAGAGAGAATTTAAAGACAGCTAGAGAAAAACAATTAGTCACATGCAAGGGAATCCACATGAGCCTATCAGCTGATATTTCAGCAAAATATTTGCAGGCCAGAGGGAGTGGCATGATATAATTAAAGTCCTAAATGAAAAAAAAAATAACAACCAGTAATACTGTACCTAGAAAGGTTATTATTCAGAGTTGAAGGAAAATAGTTTCCCAGACAGACAAAAACTAAAGGAGTTCATCGCACTGAACTGGCTTTACAAGAAATGTTAAAAGGTCTACATGAAGTAGAAAAGAAAAGGAAATTAAAGTATATAAATTCACTGAAAGTCAAACTTTAAAAACAAATGTATAAACAAACAAAATGTTAAAACACTCTTTTCAATCTGAATCACCTCATCAGGTTGTCTTAGTACAAATTATGTAGATAATTCAATATATTTTACTTAATATAATGGTGGTTTGGAGTCTCTGGTTATTTGGGAATGTCACTGATTATTCTTATTGAAGGCTAAGCATGGTGCATCATCATTTTAAACAGAATAGGAAAGTGAGGCTGAGATTACAATCATCAAATCTCAGAGGCTTCATGCAAGAAACTTCTATTTCACACTCACTGTAGAGGTTGGCAAGGGACCTCTACTCCACCTAGCTGCTCTAGAACCCAGAATAAGGAAGGCTTTCTCTACATCTTGAAGCTGCAACGTCTGGAACACTTAGTCTTTTCAGCTTTTACTTTTTTTTTTTTAATGGATTCATTTTGGAAATTAAACATGTTCCTTCTTCTGTTTATATCTAATTGGCTCAAACTATTCACATGGTCCTATCAAGCTGTGAGAACACAGAGAAATGTGGGTAAGAAATGTTTGGTGAACATTTTCTCTACCGCAGCTATGAACAATCACAAATATTTATTGATTACTTTTACTTATGTTAATCACTGAGCAAAAAGCTGAACACATATTAAGATATTAATTCTCATTTGGCCCTAGGAAGCCTATAAGCCAACCATGGAAATATTTCTTCAATAATAGTCATCCAGTTGAAATGATACAACTTGTCCAAAGGATTACACAAATCAAGTATCCTTTCACATTTGGAAGAAAGAAAATATGCAGTAAAAATTAATGAAAATACTGTAGAGTATTTTTCCTATGGATAGGAACATAGTTACTTATTATTATATGTAATTTTTAAAATAAATTACAATTTTAAAATGATGAACCTGTGATTCAGAGAGCTTATATGCCTTACTAAACACATACAGCCAATAAATACTGAGACAAGGCACAATTCATCTCTGAGTCTAGAGCCCAGACTACCTGCCTTTATGGTAGAACTTAGCAGTTTTTCCTCTGCAAAAGAATATTCCAACCACCACAATCCAAGGCAATAATCATATGGTCACAGTGATAGTTCTCTGTTGATCTCCATGTCACTTTTGTGCTTTCTGTCAAAGCATTGAGATGTATCTTCCTTTGAGCAGTCAGTTTTTATGATACTTTATTAGATGGGTAAGTTGATGGTGTACTATTAGTCACGGTTCACCAGAGAAACAGAAGCAATAAGATATGTATGTGTGTGTATTTTAATTCATTCATTCATTAATTCATTCATTGTGCAAGTCCAAAATCAGCAGAGTAGCCTGGCAGGTAGGAGACCCCAGGGAAGAGCTAATGTTGTGGACGGCAGGCAGAATTTTCTCTTCTTTGGGGGACGTCATTCTTTTTTCTTGTAATACCTATTTTTATTTTAGAAAGGAGACGAAAATTAGGCTGTGATTACAATCATCCAACCTCAGTTGCTTAATGCAAGAAACATTTATTTCAACTGATTGCATGAGACCTACCCATATTTGGCTAATCTGCTTTACTCACCGTCTACTGATTTGAATGTTAAACTTACCTAAAAACTACCTTCACAGCAATGTCTAGACTAGTGTTTGACCAAATATCTGAGTATCATGGCCTATTCAAATTGACACATAAAATCATCATCACAGATCAGAAAGCTACTGATAAAATACTTAGAAAATTATTTAAAGGAAATAATATTTTAAATTATTTTTTCTCACATATTAATATAATCTGTACTTTTAACATGTTTTTAGAATAAATACATAACACTCAAATGTCTTTCCAGACTCATTTTACATTTAAATATGTTTTAAAAATATGCATAATTAAACCCAAGTCTACAGAATTTTTATTGACAATGTTGTCTTAACCCCTCTTCTTCCCAGAGAGAAGCTGTTCTCCAAGTGAAAACACTCAGTGCAACTCAGCAAGTATTCACAGAACACCTGTTGAAAGCCAAGGAAAAGCCTTATTTTCTTCTGTATCTTCTGTGCCATTCATTTTTCCTCATATACAGCCTTAGAGTCCTACAGTTTCACGTGCCTAGACCTTGATTTCCCAAGATGATTTCCCCAAAGAATGACATGCTTCTTGACATAAGGAACCATGTCTTTTCTTGGTAGGCTCTACAACACTGTTCACAAAGCCAGTACCCTAAAATATGGCTTTAATATGTTAAAAATGAAATTCCTTCTATTTCAGAGATTTTTATTTGAAGATTAATGAAATAATTACAAAAAATTGACTTATTTTTATTTTTTTTATTGAAGTATAGTTGATTTACAATGTTGTGCCACTCTGCTGTACAGCAAAGTGACTCAGTTATACACATATGTACCTTCTTTTTTAGTACTTTTTTCCATTATGGTTTGTCATAGGATATGGAATGTAGTTCTCTGTGCTATACATTAGGAACTTGTTGTTTATCCATTTTAATGTAATAGTTGGCATCTACCTACCCTAAACTGCCAGTCCATCCCTCTCCCTCCCCCAGTCCCCCTTGGCAACCGCAAGCCTGTTCTCTATGTCTATGAGTCAGTTTCTGTTTTGTAGATAAGTTCATTTGTGCCATATTTTAGATTCCACATATAAGTGATATCATATGGTATTTGTCTTACTCTTTCTGACTTACTTCACTTGGTATGATAATCTCTAGTCGCATCCGTGTTGCTGCAAATGGCATTATTTCATTCTTTTGTATGGCCGAGTAGTATTCCATTGTATATATGTATCACATCTCCTTTATCTGTTCATCTGAAAAATTGACTTATTTTAAAAGAATGACTTATGTGTGACTTATGTGTCAAAGGAACATCTCAGGAGAAATTTGGTGGAAGGAGTACAGAACTGGGCATCAGGAGAGGTGTCATCTCCTTCTGACTCAGTGGTAAGCAAAATGAGTGGCTTAGGGCATGTCAACTCTCCCTGCACCTGAGTTCTCCACTTAGCAAAGGAGAGTCTTGGACCAGAGAACTTTAAGGCCATAGAGATTCTAAGAGTCTATAATTCTTTGAAATATTCTAGGACTTTATTTACATTTTTATTTCTCCTAAATTATCTCGGTTATGTTATTCACACCAAGATAATCTCCTTAAAAAATTAAAAAAAAAAATTTAAAATAATACCTTTAAATAGTTTTGCAATTTTTAGAAGAAAAATCTTGTAGAAAGAAGAATTCTATAATTAATAAAGGAAATCCAGATGGCATATAATAAACAGAAACATTCTGGTGTTGTATCATCCTGTTGTAGTTGAAAGATATTTTGAAAAATAAAAGCAATTCTAATAGTTTTGAAAGGACTGACTTCCTTCAGCATTCTGGTTGACATTTCTGATTATTTTCTATGTTGTTATGATTGACAGTTTGAATAAATCTACACAAAATATTAGCAATCCATCCCCAGATAGTGTCAAAACCTCCATGCTCAGAATGAGTGTCAAACTCCCAACATAATCTACAATTAGAAGACTCCTGCAAATCACAATCCTGTCTTTTTTTTTTTTTTGATGTGAAATCTACAAGCATAGTAATTACTTCTTGGTAGGATACTTTTTTCTTTCTTTCTTTTTTTTTTTTTTTCCTGAGGGGTCAAATTTAAACCATCTGCAGACAGATGGAAGGGAAAGTGGAATTAGGGCTGTTACCAAAATCTTCTGCAGCTGTCAGGATATGTCTGCGGCAATCCCAATGGTCCTAATAGGCAATGCTACATCCTGGGAGAAAGAAGCAGGGCCTCAGGGGAGAGGGACGTTCTTCTCCCGGCTGATTGTTTTGGCAAATATGAGTAAGTGATGATTGGACTCATCTTTGCAGAATACTGTTTCTATGGGCCTGGTCTGTAGATTTTACTCAAAGTCTTTGGTGTACTTTCTGGTCATCCAGCCACAGTGTGATTTCCAGTCATCCAAGGGAGAACCAACTCAGGCCCCAGGCACTTATTTCTCACACCTCCCACACCCACATTCTTCCTGTTATGATCATCATCTGATCTCTCCTGTTTGTTTTAACCTTTGAAGAGAAAAAGAAAAAGAATGAGTATACCACAGAGCTTGGCCATTTCATGAGATAGAACAAAGCTAGCCTGTGCAGCAGGAGCAGGGGTCTTCTGGAGACACTGACACCCATTTCACTCAGGGTACACCAGCCAGGCTCTTCTCAGTTTCTGGATTCTTCAGGTGACAATCATTCTCACTTGTTGTATGTTTGTTTTTTCACTTTCTATTTATTTGTTTCATGTAAGCATAAAAAATATGCTCTTGCTTGGTGTCTCATACAGCTTGCCAAAGTCAAATGGATTCTCGGAACATTAGGTCCCCATTAAAAAGGAAAGGGAAAGAAGAAAAATATACAAAAGGAATACTAGTTTACAGCAAGAATATTTGCCTAATAGCCATCATCCGTCCTGTGTTTTTTGTTGATGTTTGGGTTCTTTTCCTCCTCTCTTATGAACTCTGTAGTTTTTACTAGATTGAAAAGTGATTCCATATTAAAATTTCTCACAGTGACCAAATCATCCTACTCTTATTTCTCAGACGTGTCACATGCCTTCCAGATTCCGCAATGTGTGCTCACTACGTATATCCTTTTGAGGATGCTCTGATACACTCACTTTTCTTGTCTCAATCTCACTCATTTTTTTAACTCTTCAAACCCATTCTTTATTCTACATGTAGCATTTATTACCTGCTTTAATTATAAGCCACACAGTAAATTTTACCTGGGTCTGTAATCTTTTGGCACTTGTACAGTTTCCCCATATAGACTCTTAACCTCTCCATGACCAAGATCCTGTGATACACTTTTCAGTGTTACAATATCTTTGAAGCACCTTACTCAGTAGGAGCTTACGAAAGGATGATGATGATGATGGTAATAAACTGAGGTCTTGTTTGGGATGGAAAAATAGTTTTAAAAAAACTTGTGGAGATAATTGCATCATGTAATACTTTCAAGATGTCAGGGTAAAAATATGTTCAAAGATAAAGTCTTGTGGGCTTAAGTTTCACCATTTATCATGACTCAATAGTATTCAAGTTTGCCTTTTATTCACGGGCAGAAACCTTTTCCAGAAAGAGGGTGGAATGCAGTGCTATTCTCAGAGCAAGAATGAGAGAATATTTTAACCCTTACAACTTTGAAACTTAAGACAAGGGTCATTACTGGAAATATAGGCAGAAAGAAGATTGGAACCCAAAGTTGAAAGAAAGAGGTTGGAGGAAGAACACATGTGGTTGGCCTCAAATATACTGATAGTCCAGATCAGCTTCTGTACTAAACAAGCTATAGCAGAGGGGCTAAGTATGGTCGGACTTTCTCCATGGGGTCATTTGAGTTGAGAATGAGTTTGCAATGTTGTTGGATGTCCAAGACTATCGTGGAAGTACTTCAAGTGTCAGTCAGCCTCATGACTACTAAAATTTTGAAAAAGTAATTATTAATGTGAGAGTTGTTCATATCAGTATATTGATACACTGATGTGTTAGCCTTTCATTTATTCCTGGAAGGAAGGGAAACAGGGAATGGCAGATAATCAAATTTGCATTCTTTTAGTGCCTATTTGTCTTGGCACTCTTTTGAGGGCTTTGTGTATATTGACTGTCTTAATTCTTACAGTAACCTTAAGAGGTGTGTGCTGTTATTTTCCTGGTTGTTCAGAAGGAAAAACAGAGGCATAGAGAGTTTAAGCAACAGGTTCAAGCTCATACATGGCTGGTGAGTGGAAGAAATGGGATTCAAACCCAGAGAGTCTGGATCCAAGGGGAAGGTCCATAACCACCACACTAAACTACCTCACATGTCATTGGATATTTCAAGTAGTTTTGTGCCAAGAATTGGACAAGGATGGGACAGATTCTAAGTTTACAGTTGGTAATCTGAATAGAACATTTGGAATTTGAGAGCAGTTGTTGAAGGCAGGCAACTAGTACATTGGTTATTCAATGGTTTCTTTCTGGTCCTGAATGAGGGTACCTCTACATGAATACATTTTAATACATCCTTAGAGTCCTTGCTTGGTAATATGTCAGGTCCTTGGCTATCAGCAAGCTGGGTGTTGGCAGTTGTGCTTGCCCAAGAACAATCCAGGAAACCATAGTTTTCTCCACATCCCTGGCTTTAGCACAATTGTGATTCTGATGCTGATAGGAGGTCCTATTCTGTAGTGGTTCCTTCTTCAAGTCGGAGTTGCTATGTGTTGTCAGTAAAGATGCCCTGGAGTTTGTCTGCAGTTAGTGCCACTTGGTTGACTCACAGAGTAGAATAGAGCACCGAGTGAAGGTTGAGTCACACCCCCAGTCTAACAACTTTCATACCCACAGTGTTTGTAGAAACACCACATTTCTTATGCCTATCGGATGGTGAAAATACCCACTATATTCATGCATCACATCTTGGTATTTTGTTGAATGTTTAACACAGAACCTGAACTATTACATAACTCAAGCCAATTTATTTGGATTAAAATTTATCGCCTTAAATAATTTTCAACACTTGAAAATATTAAAAACCTAAATATTGACCACTGCAACTCCATTACTCTCATGTTCTAAATTTATTTTCTCATTCGGCAGTTAGATTAAGAGAATCTCTATTGCTTAAAGTATGGTCAGGCCACTCATTAAGTGAAGGTTGTTCTCTTGCTCTCTGCACATCCCCTGCCCAACCACTGCCTGCCTCACCTTTATCCTACTCACAAGACTGAGCTTCCTACATCCTTGCCCCAGGCCCCAGCTAGTGATTGTTCTTATCAGAAGCAGTGAGGGGCGTGCCCCTCTGATGGTTTTCTGCTGGTTTCCTGGTAACTAATGAGCCCGCCTGCCGTACATGGTAGGGTGTAGCTCCAGGACCTTGCTTCGATGTGTAGGCTCCCCCATCCATTAAAGTAATGATGTCTCTGTTGCTGACTCCAGGCTCTTTCTTCAGTCTTGAAGCTGGGCAAGCTCAGGCCTTGCAGGCTGGCAGAGTGAAGCCCAACACTTAAGGTGCTGCCTTTTGTTTATTTCTCATTCTACCATTCTTGTATAGGAGGTCAATTTAACTTTTGTCTGAAGTGTAATTATTTTCTTTCAAATATTTCAGATTTTGGTCCATTGACTACTAGGATGTCTCTCTTACAGCTTTTTAAATTTTTTTAAAAAACATTTTATTGACTATTACTGACATTCATCTGCCTTTCCAGTTGCCACTATTTCTCTTCCTAGAGATGCTTTTCTTTAGGTTTCCTTATCATTTCCTGCATCAATCACAGAAGATCTTTTACTATTTGTAAAACAATATTAAACTAAAATAAAGGCTTAAAGAACTTCCAGATCAAGTTGTAACAGAAAGCACATATATTTATTTCACTTTCGTTCTGAAAATTCAGTGAAATTACAACACAAATGACAAAAACAGAGCTGAGTAAAGTGAAGCTATCATCAGAACAAATATTTAGTTAATTTCTGACTAATAAAATTCAGATGGACTTATTTGAAAGATAAATCAGATGAAGGGCATCTAAGTTTAAAGCCAATAAAGAAGAAATTATAAAATAAAAGTAAACTGCTATGTATAAAAAGAGAAAAACAATCACCAATATAAAATGTTAAAAATAGACTTGAAGAAAAAATCTAAGAAATTGCCAGAATATACACAAAAAGAGAAAGAGATGAAAAAGTAAGAAATCAGTATTAGAGATATAGATAGTCATTCTGTGAAGGACATCATCTATGAAATAGGAATTCCAGAAATGCCGAATGAAGAAAATGGAGGGTGTGGTAGATAAAACAGTGGTTCTGAAAGATGTCTATGTCTTAATTCCCAGAACTGTGAGTATGTTACATTACATAGCTAAAGAGAATTTGCAAATGGGATTAAATTAAGGATCTTAAAGTGGGAAAAGTATCCTGAATTATTCAGGGGGGCCCAATGTAGTCACAAGGGTCTTTATAAGAGGAAGGTAGGAAGGTCAGAGTCAGAGAAAGTGATGACAGTGGAAGTCTGAATGATTTAAGGAAGGAGCCATGAGCCAAGGAAGGCATGTAGCCTCTAGAAGCTAGAAAAGAAAAGGAAATGGATTCTATTTTAGAGCATCCAGGACAAATACAGCTCTGATGACACCTTGATTTTAGGACTTCTGATCTCCAGAACTACAGATAAAAACCTTGTGTTTTTTTAAGCCACTAAACTTGTGCTAATTTGTTACACAAGCAGTGGGAAACTAAGAGAGAGAGAATGAAATAATCAAAAGGAAAATAAAGTGGAATTTCCTGAGGGCATAAAAAAGAACAGTGCATTCAAGATTGAATGAAGGATTCCCTGGTGGCGCAGTGGTTGAGAGTCCGCCTGCCGATGCAGGGGACACCGGTTCGTGCCTCAGTCTGGGAAGATCCCACATGCCGCGGAGCGGCTGGGCCTGTGAGCCATGGCCACTGAGCCTGCGCGTCCGGAGCCTGTGCTTCGCAACGGGAGAGGCCACAACAATGAGAGGCCCGTGTAACGAAAAAAAAAAAAAAAGATTGAATGAATCCCTCTAGCACAAAACAACATTCAATGGAAAAAAACAAAAAACAAAAAACACCACAACTAGACATATCACAAATTTAGAACAAGAGAAGATCTTAAAAGTTGTTGGCAGGAGGACTTAAAACAAAAGTTAAAGCAATACTAAACTAAACAGCCATAAACAAAGGATCGGTTTTAAGATGGGCATGATAAATACTTTTCACAAGAATCATTGGATAGAAGATGATGGAACATTCCTTCAAATAGATGTCTAGGATAAATGGTTTTAAAAATTGATATCTATCCACAAGAAGACGATTAATCAAGGTGAGAAACAAAGGCATTTTGGAAATGTAAAAACTCAGATAGTTTACTACGTGTAAATTCTTCCTTAAATAAATACATAAAAGTGTACTCTGGCAAAATAAAGCCTGAATCTGGGAAAAAGGAAAGTAAGGAATTTAAGAACCTGCATACCAGATTCAGGAAACTAAAGAATAGAAATTTCTGGATAACAGGTAAGTAGAAGTGTTGAAACCAAGCAAATAAAATTAAAATAGGAAGTCAATGAGTTTTGAGAAAAACTTGTGCGAGAAGAAGATGAATATACTGGGGCCAATGATGTAATGAGAAAGCTGGGTGGTCTTGGAGACAAGGTAAATGCAAATGAAAACATAAAATCTCGTAAAAAGTACACTACACCCTCACAATTATATCAGTTTTCAGTATTTCTTTGTTACTTGAACTTTATCCTCCTATATATTTGAAGAATTCATTAAAAAGTTATGGATTTTGTCACATCAGGAAGCATAGATTAGTTGAAAAATCTTCTGCAAGGCAGAGGTAACTTTGAACCCAGGCTCTGATTTCTAGTGAATATTGATTACGCTACTGTCCTTACTGAGTTTTGTTTTCATCATCTCAAAGCTGGACAATAAATTCCAATTCATACATAGGTTAAAGAATTACTTTAAGATACCATGTAAAAGCCTCTATCATAATGTAGGCATTTATCAATATTATATGTTTTTTGCCTTCCTATTCTACCCTTGGAAGTGTACATTTGAACTCTTTTACTATTTACCAGCCTCCATAAGATCTTGGATTCTCACAATTTATAAGGACGTCCTCGCTGTAATTTAGGGTTAAGGTTCTCTTTAGAGTCTCTTTAGAAGCAGCTCCTTTTCTAGGTGTCTACCTATAGCCAAAGTCTAAATTTCAAAAGCAAGCACTGATGAGATTTTTCACATTTTCAAGTAAGAGTATTTCTTTCCCTTATGGTAGTTAAATAAATGCTTGTTTAGGGAACAGGGAGGAAAATCTTAAACTGTTTCACAAGCTTGCTCTTTTTTACACCTACTTCCTCTACTTATTGCCCAGGGAGTTTGAAAGAACATCCTGGGATGCCTGACAGTATAGTTGCAAAATCTGTAGCATTTGAAATGGTCCAACCATTTTTATAAACATTTGGCTTTCAGTTGAGACTTTTAAAGTTTTCAACATTATTTGCAATTCCTAGAAATATTTTTAAGAACACAATGACGGAAACTGAATTACCACTAACCAATAATTCTTCAGTCTAACCTTGTTTAGCTGTTTGTAGTCTCCCATTATCTGACCCCCTAAGAAATATACACATTCTTTTGGCATTTCCTCCATCTTAAAGGCCCAATATAGATTTTTGCAACATACTTCTTCCATAGAAGGTATATTTAAAGTGGTTCGAGTCATAACCATATCAGATTTTTTGGATCACATTTCTATCAGATGTTATTAGTATATGTATTTCAAATAGACATTTCTCTCCAAACAAATCCTGAGATCCCTTATTCTCTACCCTCAGCACTTCAGTTTGGTGCTGAGTCTGTGAAAGCTTAGGAATGGCCAAGGAAGAGAGTACTGACTCTACTGCAAGTCTCTGGGGCTACGGCCCCAGGGTTTCTTTCTCTTTATGCTCATGGATGGCCAGAGATCTCTTGCAGCAAGGGGAGGGATTCCAATTCCCAGCAAGAAGGCTCTCTTGCTATAATACATTCAAATTACCTTCTCATTTTGGAGAGCCTGAAGAATGCTTTGCTGTTCTGATGTTCTTTGTTCTATCATCCACAAGCATGCATGCACAAACACAGTGATGCCTCTTTCTCTGAGGCCTGCTAGCACACTGCAAAAGAACATGGGTGGACTTCTGGTTTCCAGTTCTGTGTGGAAGAAGATTGGAAGTCACCATTCAGTTCTAACAACAAGTAAAAAGCTGGACAGGATGAAAAACTCAACAACTCATCTTAGAGAGGAATGCCCACAGGGCAAACTGCTGCCCCCAAGACTGGAGACACAGTCAGGCAAATACAGGGAGTCTTGGCTTATAGGAGCAGAGACTCACCAGCAAAAAACTGCTGCAGGAACCAGTGCTGGGGTAGAGAAACCTAAACTGTACTTGATACATTTCTGGAGGCTTTGCGTGGACAAATCTGAGAGTTAAAAATTCTAGAGGGACTCAGTCATAGGGGTTCCCCCACATTGTTGTGAGATTTACTTCCAGGAGCTTGACCAGATTCTCACAGTAAATGTGTGAGAAAAATCCCCTCAGGCTTCCCACAGGGGGAGGTGGAAAAGGAACTATTATGAAATACCCAAGAGTACAGGTTTCCCTCACTTTTTCAAAGTAGGGAGTTCATGAAATCTTTCATAAACTGAAATGGTGTAAAGCGAAGAAGCAATTACCTTAGGATACATTTTGCCAGTGGATGCATAAAATAAATCGAGCTATAGCACAGATGCTCACAGACACAGTTCAAAGCCTTGGTGGCTTGACGCTGAGTGTAGTTCCCGGGGAAGGAGCTTGGTGGGGCCACCCTTACTGCTCTGGGTTCACGCTGCCTCTATAATGGCTCGCTGCAGAACAAACATGCAACGCTAATTTTTTTTTTTGCCTTTTTTCATAAATGCCAAGATACTCTTCAGATTTCTTTTGGTTGGTGAAAACAGGTACTAAGGCAGGTCTTTCATAAAAGTGAAGTGGTGTAAAGCAGACTTTTGAAAAACAGGGGATACCTATATTCTGTTTTTTTAATTTTTATTTTTATTTTATATTGGAGCATAGTGGATTAATAATGTGTTAGTTTCAGGTGTACAGCAAAGTGATTCGGTTATACATATATATGTATCTATTCTTTTTCAAATTCTTTCCCCATTTAGTTATTATAGAATATTGAACGGCGTTCCCTGTGCTACACAGTAGGTCCCTGTTGGTTGTCTATTTTAAATATATCAGTGTGTACATGTCAATCCCAAACTTACTCTGTTTCTTTTAACAAGGCTTGTCATCAGGAGAAACTAGTTAACCAGACCCTAAACTGCTGGGGTTTTATCAGAGGCTAAATGACATGAGGAAAGGAAATATCCAACTCTAGCCTACTCTAGCCTTCCATGTGGCAGAAGGGAAATACAACTGACCCTTGAACAACATGGGTTTGAACTGCCTGGGTTCACTTATAGATGAAGTTTTTTGAATAAATACTACACGATCCCTGGCTGGTTGAATCTGCAGATTAAGAGCCATGGATACTAAGGGCTGACTATCGGACTTGAGCATCCTGGAAGTTTGGTATCTGCGGCGGGTCCTGGAACCAATCCCCACAGATACCAAGGTATGACTGTAGTTAACTCAAGCCCACTTTAGCATCTTTTCTCAGCTAAGTGGGGAGAAAAAACCTGTGAAGTGTTTCACAGTCCAGAGGCATAGGGTCACTGAAAGACTGAGATCTAATCATAGGACTATAAAAAGTTTCCCTCCCCCTTTACTTCACCACCACATCAATAAAGGCTTATTTACAGCAGCTCCTTTTACTCAGTCTTGCCATTGTTCAGCTCTCAAGAAAAATTTCTAGGCACACTAAAGCAAAAGACACAATTTGAAGTGACAGAACAAGTATCAGAACCAGGCATGGCAGGGATGTTGGAATTATCAGACTAGGAATTAAAAAATCTGTGGTTGATATGCCAAGGGCTCTAATGGATAAAGTAGGCAGCCTGCAAGAACAGACAAGCAATGTAAACAGAGATGGAAATCCTAAGAAAGAATAAAAAAGAAATGCTAGAGATAAAAAATGCTGTAATATGAACGAACCTGAAGGATACATCAATAGAATCCTCAAAAACTAAAAAGGAAAGAGAACAAAGACCAAGAAAAACAGAAAAGAATATCCAAGGACCGTAAGAAAACAAAAGGGTGTGACATACACATATAGTAAACCCCAGAAGGTGGAAAAGAGAGAAAGGATCAGAAGAAATATCTGAAACAATAATGACTGAGAATTTCCCCAAATTAATGTCAGACACCAAACCACAGCTCCAAGAAGCTCAGAAAACAACAAGCAGGATAAAAGCAAAAACAAACAAACAAAGTACACCTTGGGGTAATGTTTTTAAAATACAGAAAATTGAAGATAAAGGAAAAATCCTGGAAGAAGCCAGAGGGGGAAAAACACCATATCTATAGAGGAATAAAGATAAAAATTACATCCAACTTCTCCTTAGAAAGCATTCAAGTAAGAAGCTAGTGGAACAACATATTTCAAGTATTGAGAGGAAAAAAAAAAAAATGTGAGGATTCTGTATGCTGTAAAATTATCCTTCAAAAGTGAAAGAGAAATAGAAATTTTCTTAGACAAGCAATAATTGAGGAAATTTCTTGCCACTAGACCTGCTTCACAACAAATATTAGAAAAACACAACCTCTTTTAAGAAAAGGAACATAATGTAGATACTCAGATTTATATAAAGAAAGGGAATAAGTGAAGGTAAAATAATTTTTTTTCTTAGTCTTCATTGTTCTAACAATTTTTTTTCAAATTAATAATAGAAAAAAGTTTTAGTTGTGCTTATGTATGTACCTTATGTATATTTGTTATGTATGCTTGTATATAAGTGAAATGAATGATGATAGTAATACAAAGGATAAGGGGAAGGAATTAGGATTATTTTGTTATTTTAAAGTACTCACACTACCCATGAAGTATTAATTGAAAGTGGACTTGGATGTAGTGTACAACACAGGAAATATACCCAACATTTTATAATGACTTTAAATGGAGTATAATCTATAAAAATATGAGATCACTATGCTGTACAGCAGAAACTCATATTGTAAATCAACTATATTTCAATTTAAAAATGCAAAATTGAAAACAAAGTAAGAAAGTGGTCTTGGAAGTATCACTGATATGCAAAGAAAGGAGACAAAATGGAGTCATATAAAATCTCAATTAAAACCACAAAAGGCACACACAAAAAAGTAGAAGATAAAAATAGGCACAAAGAGCAAAGACAACAAATAGAAAATGGGTTCAGCTATTTTTCATCGTCTCTTAGCTCACTTGCTAAGAAGTTGAATTTTCAGGATGGAGGAAGGGGTATGTCATTCATATATCTTCATGGTGGCTCTTAGTTTTGTCTTATTTTGGTTCAGCCTCCCTCTGTTTACTGCACATGCATTAACTGATATCTTTGCCATCAGTCTTGTCTACTTCGTAGTTAGGCCTCCTACATGCCCCTGAAACCAAAGTTTGAGATTTTGAACTTAGGGTTGTGACTGTCCTTCCAGGAGCATAGGCATCTCCTGCCTGGTTAAGTCAGCTGACCCTCAGTTTCATTTGGCAGAGACGTGCAATTCTCCTCCATGCATTTGTCTGGTCTTGACCCAAGTTAACTCATCCCACTACAGCAGGGCTACTCACAGACCTGGTGACTTCCAACATGGTCCCTCTTCTATAGAACTACGGCAGGACCAAGAGAGTGTCAACCATGTCTCTTACCATGCTGCTCCACCTTCCTTTTTTTTTTTTTAATTTATTTATTTCATTTATTTATTTTTGGCTGCGCTGGGTCTTTGTTGCTGCGTGTTGGCTTTCTCTAGTTGCAGCGAGCGGGGGCTACTCTCCATTGCGGTGCAAGGGCTTCTCATTGCAGTGGCTTCTCTTGTTGTGGAGCATGGGCTCTAGGCGTGTGGGCTCAGTAGTTGTGACTCGCAGGCTCTAGAGCACAGGCTCAGTAGTTGTGGTGCACAAGCTTAGCTGCTCCGTGGCATGTGGGATCTTCGGGGACCAGGGATCAAACCTGTGTCCCCTGCATTGGCAGGCAGATTCTTAACCACTGTGTCACCAGGGAAGTCCCTGGTCCACCTTCTTGATCAGACTGGGGTACCTCACATTAGCACAGTTCGCAGAGTGTCCTGGGTCCACCCAAATGATCTCAATGGAAGGAGTGAGTCACAAGTCCCTGAATTTGGTACTCTCCTCAAATTGTCTAATAGACTTTCCTCACCTCCAGATCAACTGCAGAGAGGGAATATTGAGCTACAAGGCAATCTCCTTCTCTCCCCCACCTCCATTTTCTGACCAACCTTCAAGGTCAGAAGTGTTATTTCACTTATCACATTGTCACCTTTCTTTCCATATTGACCTCAGGGGAATGTGGCTGCTTTCTCTACTGGAAAACACCTAGTTTAGCCCTTCATATATTAATAGAAACTAAAGAAATCAAGCTAATCTTTATTTTTCTCTACAGTGTTGGGATTTAAAATCACTGTCTTACTGTAAAATATTATTGGTACTCTGTCATCATCTCTTTTTCTCTTTACATTGCTTCTGAAACAGACTTTAATTTTCTCATCCCCAAGTGACTGATGCCTATAGCCCTGGACCTCAGGTCAATAGGCATGATGGTTATATATGCAGAAAAGTAAAAACATAAAGTTTATTAATACTTTTCAAATAATTACCTTTTTTGCCATTTTTATCTATCATCTCTTTAGAACTTAGATGTATATTTCAACGGCTCATCTAAAAGCTTCTGTTACCAGGAAGTGTGATAATCCGTACGAAGTCTTTATGCAAAACCTGAATTCCTTACGTCCTCCTGTAACCCTCACACTCTCTTGTAAATCTCATTTAATGGTGTCATTTCTAACTCAGTGCCCTACTCCAGAAACCACAGTCACATTTGACTTTACCATATCCTCCCTCTAACCCTTCCCTCCAATTAAGATGTGAGTCAAGTAAACTGTCTCCAGAGTTGTCATCCCTAAATCCTTAGGAAAATAACTGAGCTCTCTAAATGTATGCTTCCTATTTTTTTTTCAAACAAAAATACTGTTACATAGGTCACAGGTTGTTGAAAGAATTAAGTGAGATGATGTATGATGGATGTAAATTTCTTTGTAAAGGGTAGCATTACTCTTGTTTTTCTCCTCATAAACTTCCACAAGCTTCTCCTTTCCTACTGAGTCCTTCTGTGTTACGCTCAAGCTTTTAGCAAAATATTCAGGATTCTTCACCATTTTCCACCATCTTTAACACCTTGAACACTAAGTACTCAAGCCACTCTGAATTTTTTCTCCTTTAGCATCAAGCCTTGCTTTTTCATAATTAAGCATGCTCTCCACTGTTTATCTCACTGCTTAAAATGCCTTTCTGCCCCAGCTCGCTCTGCAGCTCTGCCATTAACTCTCCCAGTGACCTTGGGAAAATGTCAGAATCTCTCTCTGCCTCAGATTCCTAAATTCAAGGCTAAAGATAAAAATGAAGCTGTTTCTGTTTTGTATATAATTTCATTTGTTTCATTTTTTAAGATTCTACATATAAGTGATCATGTGATATCATGTGACATTTGTCTTTCTCTGTCTGACTTGCTACACTTAGTATGGTAATCTCTAGGTCCATCATAGAAAACAAATTTATGGTTATCAAAGGGGAAGGGGGAGGGTAAATGAAGAGCTTGGGATTAACAGATACACACTACAACATAAAAAATAGATAAACAACAAGGTCTTACTCTATAGTACAGGGAACTCTATTCAATACCTTGTAATAATGTATAGTGGAAAAGGGTCTATATATATATATATACTGAATCACTTTGCTGTATACCTGAAACTAATACAACATTGTAAATCAACTATACCTCAATAAAGAAACAAACAAAAAATGAAACCAAACTCATGAAGATTAAGCAAAATAATACATATTGATATTACAAATTGGCTTATCTTGAGGGGCAAGTAAATGTTACCCACTAACTAAAGATTGTATTATTAATTACTATTTATTATCATCATTATCATCAGCAACAGCAGCAACAACTTCCCAGAATGCTCTTACTTAACCTTCAAGAGCTAGTTATAATATCATCTCATCTGAAAAGACTGCTCCAGGGAAATATATTCATTTATCTTGTTGCACTGTCCTTTCCATCTTGTATTCATGTCTTCCCAGTTTCTCAACATCTTGAAGGCAGAGACCATGACAGTCATCTTTATAGTTCTAGCGCCTGGTCAGTGACTGCATATAGCAGGTGCTCAATAAACAGTTGCTGAATGAAGGAAAACAAACCGAAAAAATAATAAAACTTATTGTGTTGTTAGCATGTAACAAATTGTTTTAAGATCTCCTATGTATTAAGTCACTCAGTTCTCCAATAGCCCTGTCATTAGCTACTCCTGTTATCATCCCCATTGCGGGGGTGAGAAACTGAGAGATGGAAAAATGCATTAATTTGGTCACAGTCAGGACCGGAACCAAAATGACGTAGGGTAAGTCCATGAAATGATTGGATCCATTGCAAGATAGGTTTAGGCCAGAAATCCATTTACTGCCTTGCAATAATATATTAGGGATTATGGTCACTTTAATTTCAGTATCAAGTAAGGCTCAGTTTTCAATGCCTCACAATAGATCTTGGGTATTCTTCCTCCTCAATATGCAGTTACATTAAGGCCATAGGTTCTTTCAAGGAGAGATTGGTGAAACATTTATTATACATGCTTTTGGTGGCATGACAGAGTCTTTCCTTAAGAGAATTTATCTCCCTTTGGGTCACCAGGCCCTGTGTGTGAGGTTAGCTCAGGTCTGGAAACTGGGCAAGGAATAGTGATTTTTCATTGCAGAAGCTAATAGAAGCCTTAGTTTATTTTCTCTTGAGGTTTTTAATTCATATCCAGCATCACCCTTGCTGGCTGCTCATTTATTTCACTCCTAGACATATCACAGTGTCTTATAATTGTCAAAGAATCCTATAATTTAAGGACCCCTTGTTTATCATATTAGTATTGCTGTGCTTTATAGTAATTATATTGACTTTGCTCCTGATGGCTATGTGCCACCATCTGTGGTCTTTGCTATTCGGGAACCGTGTTACCTTCATTGACACGAGGGCCCTATCTCTCGTGGCATCATCTCCTCCTGCTAATTCTGTCTTACAGAGGACAGCCACAATGAACTTCTCAAAGATACTAGTGTTCTTCTCACTAATGCATGCCTTCTTGGGTACAATAGCTATCACCGTTCCAGACCTCAGGCTCCTGCTTACTCTGTATCTTCACCATAACTTTAGCCTAGAAAACACTGAGACCGAACGTTGTCTCCTTTGCAGTTTTTCTACATTTACTATTAAATCCTGTGCTTGAATTTCAGCAAAGGTTACCCCTAGCTGTAGGAAACAAAAGTTTTGAAAAATTTCTATGAAGGCCCTTTGGCTTTCCCAGCATTCCCTGAATTCATAGGTGGATAACTTCAGACTGTCATTGTCTTTCTGCAAGGTTTCCAATATAAACAAACAAACAAACACACAAACAAATTAAAAATTTGGCTTATTCCATGGCCTTTAAAATTGCCATTGTCCCCACATAGTTCAATATTGAAGTTACACCATAAGCCAATGTTTTCTCTCTCTCTGCTGCTGGTCATCCCATTCTAAAACAGGTGAAAGTATGAGTGATCGCCGTGCTAAAAGCAGAACTTAAGACAAGGACTTATTAAAATGTAGCTTATTTAGAAGGTGATACCCAGAAACAGAAATGAAGAGATGAGGAAAGTGACACAGGAAAGGAAGCTATTTGTTCTCACTGTTAACAACTGGCACTTAATCCCACTGTGGGCTTCATTCTTTCTAAAGAACTGTGTTGAATGTACTTGTTGAATGAAGAAGCAGAGCCTGGGACCTTGATTACTAATCCCTAGCTCCACTGATGGATGGATTCATCCAAGGGCATTCACTCTCTGAATTTCTGGGCTGCTTTGCTGTTACTTCCTGAGTTGCTATAACAGAAAAGTAGAAAAATATGGCTATAGTTTCATATGGGATGTGATAAGTGTGATGAGCTCTGTCTATGAAAAATGCAGCTTAGATTACAGTAGGCTAAGGCGTTGTGTCATAGGGCACAAGAAGCAGCATTTCCCTTATATTCATGATCACGTTTTTACTTATTATATCCATTTTACAGACGAGAAAATTTAGGTTCAGATTCTGAAATAATTTACCCAAGGTCACACAAAAAAATAAGTGACAGAATATAATTAAAGCTCACAAGAAATGAAGAATCTCCAGTCCTACCCCAGACCTACTGAATCTGAATCTGCATTTTAATAGAATCTCTAGATATTATACATGCATATTTAGGTTTGCTAAGCACTGGCTTAAATTTTTTTTCTTAAATGCCTATAGTTATAAATCAAAAGAGAAAGTCATATATAGTATCAAGTAATCCAAAATATATACTGTTCTTTTAATTAAACCAAAGAAATTCTCCTAAGTATTTTCTTTTATAAACCTTTAACTAATTAAAATATTTTGCTGGGAGGGACCCAGTGCAATTTTTTTTAAAGAAGTTTCTGTGAGTTAGAGTTGGGTTGGGAATTGATATAAAAGGAGTGTTGCTGTCATAAGTAGTGTGCCAATCAGAGGTGAAGGCAATGACACACATGAGTATAACTCAAGGATAACTTATTTGAGAGTGTATTAGTTTTCTATAGCTTCTGTAACAAATTACAAAAACTTAGCTTAAAATAACACAAATTTATTACCCTACAGTTCTGTTCGCTTGGCTATTTACTCTGCTCTGTTTCTCTTCTCTGCTCTGGAATAAAGATGTTGTTCAATTGGGCTTTTATCAAGAGGCCCTGGAAGATTTTTCTTCCAAACTCATTCAAGTTTTTGGAAGAATCCAGTTCTTTGTGATTCTAGGACTGAGGTCCACATTTCCCTGCTGGCTGTCTGCTGGGGGCTGTCAGTAGCATCTAGTGGCTCTTAGGTCCTTCCCTGTGGGTCCCTGCATCTCAGAGTCAGGAAGGGCACATCAAATGGGCTCATGCTTGGAATCTCTCTGATTTTCCCTTCTGTCACACATATCTTGCTTTCCCTTCTGCCACATATTTTTCTGCCTCCAGTCACAAAAGATTCTCTACCTTTATGTGCTCATGTGATAATATTGAACATGCCTGGATAATCCATATTATACTCCCTATTTTAAAGTCTGTAACCTTAATTTATATCTATAAACCTTCTTTTACTATGTAGCATAACATATCCATAGGTTCCAATGATTAGGGGATGGATATCTTTGGAGAACCATTCTGCCTACCACAGAGTTTTTGTGCTTCAAAATGTAGTAAGAGGTGGTTTGGGGATAGATTTTAGACAGCTATAAATGAGAGGAATACTTCCATTCTTTCAACAAATATTTGTTGAGTAAATACTGCTTTCTAGTATTCTGGGCTAGGATTTTAGCTTTTGAGCAATGGGGTGTTTTCAAAGATTATTAAGTAGAAAAGTGATAGAATAACCAGTATCAGCAAAGCAGCCCAGAAATGCAGAATAAGTGCCCAAACCCCAAGTTCCTGTCATCAGGCTATGGGTTCATACTTGAAGTGGAAGGGAGACTGATGATTTCTTCCTTTTTGTAACTGCAGGTTAGAGGTAGAGAGATAAGTGTCTCCTTTGGGAAGCTGGCCATGGAAAGGAAAAAGAAAGGATGACTTTGAGGAAATGTACAAATAAATAACTGACAAAACTTTGTGCTTGACATAAGAGGAATAAAGTTGATGAAGTATTGCATGATGATTGGGAGAATTTGAAGAATAGCAAAATGATCATTACAATATCAATAATTCAAGAAGAACAAAGCAATGATCCCCAATCACTGAAGTGTCATGCATGCTTGAATAGAAACACCAGGTGAGACTGCAGCAAACAACAAAAATAAAAACACCAACTTTTTTTAGTGTTCTTGCTTAATTGTTCTCTCCACTTGTTGCAGGCTGTCAAGTTGGACATTGCCTGGCATAATGGTGTGTTCCACAATCTTGACTTACCCACCAGTAAATCTCAAAATAACCCAGCTCTTCAAGTTTCAGTACAATTCTTGCCTATTTACAGGAAAAGAGTGTCATCATAGACAAAGTGTTTCCAACAAATACATAGGCAGTAATTGGAATAAAGCACGGACCAAAGTATTAAAAATGATGCAAATTGAGAATACATTGGAACTATTTGAAGAGTACAAGTTGAGGTTAAGTCAATCTTACCACTAGGGGAAGGTTGACATTTTTTTTTTTACACATATTCAGATGTTGTCTCCTCTAATACATGAACCAGAAACATTATGAAGAAATAATGGAATAGACACAGAGTATGACACATATGGTGGGCATTTGCTTCAACATCTCTGGGTGGGAGATTATTAAAAAAAAAAAAAATCAGTAAAATCCTTAAGAACTTATTCATTCATATCCATACCTTGGTGTATATTTTATGGCTTCAGTTCTCCTACTGAAAAATAGTGTTTATTTTTAGGTTAATAGACAAACACAACAATGTTGAAGGTCATACTACAATCTAAAACTGTCTCAAATGTTTTTGGTTTGGCTTTACGGAAAATGCATTGTGCCAAACACTTTTTCTCCTTTATTTTTAAACCCTTGTGTATTTTTAAAGAAAATGTAATCCACATGTTTCTTATTCATTTACACTTAACTCATCAAATTCCTCTTGTGTAAGAGTGACTTGGAGACCAAAAGACTTTGGAAAATTATTTGTTTGCCTTCGAAGCTCTTTCTTTGTATTAGGAAAGTAATAGCATGTTCTTTGGTATAGTTCATGTTAGATACTCAGGTATTCAGTTTTTCAAGTATGTAAATAACATAATCTAGAATATTTATATTTGTCCTTATATCTTGCTTTCCCTATTCTATTAATATAATGGTAATTTTCACCATTATATCCTTTGTTATACTATTACTATGTTATTATTTACTATTAGTATTGTTGTTATAAACTTCATAATAACATTAGTGGTGTTACAAGAATATCTATATATTTGAAAATCTTAATTTACAAAGTGGTTTTATCTTACTCATCTTTCCTTAAAGACTTGTATGGAAAGAGAATTCCAAGCTTTGTAGCATACTCACCTATTTCATTTCCTCATAGAATGTCAGACAGAGAGAATTTGCCAACTGCAACTGCTTTACATCCTCCAAAAATCTTATTTTCAGTTCATCTGTTTTATTTCTACTTTCGTGACTAAGTGTGCTATTCATCTCTCATAGCTATTTTTAACCTCTCTTCAAATCCTTGTACAGTTGTCTGACTTTATAATCCGAATTAAAAGTCATTTCATTGTTGAGCTGAATGATTCTGTCCCACTGGTTCCATTTATGTATTCTTTATACTTATGGATAATACATTGTTCTAGTTTGCTTATCCTCTGAATTATAGCCTGTCACAGGTCTTTAAGTATTCTTAAATAATCTTGTGGATGTATACTCTGAAATTCAAGAGCACCCCAAACACCTTTAAAAGTAGGGTCTATGTCTTTTTATTTCTTTCATGTCTTCTTATCATGCTTAGTTCTGATTGCTACAAATTTTAATCTTAGTAAATATGACTGGTGGGTTGCTAATTTTTAAAGTATTATGTGGCATGTGCTACTTGCTTTCTGCATGAAAATAATATAGTGAAATGCCAGATAAAAGTGGATTCTGACTCAGTCTTTTTTTAAAATTAGATTGCATGCTTGTAATCTATTGTAAAGATTGGTCCTTTAACTATTTTCTTAAATTTAAACTAGGGTCTTGAAAACACAGTGCACATGAAAAGAACAAGTAGTGAACAAGACCTTAATCAAAATTGCCAGTTCATTTGCAAAACAGATACTGATGGCCCACAACCAACAGGGCCTTGCTTAGGCTTTGTGCTAGATTCTGACAATGAAGAGAGGAAAGACAACCTCTTCTCTCAGATAACTGACCATTTTGGGAGTCACAAATGTAGATGATTTCAACACTGTGTGCAGAGTGATAGGACAAAGGTCAAAGAATAGAGGCAGGCATCTCAGTCTAGTTTCAAAAAAGTGCTTTTGGAGCGATCTCAAAGTTACACAGGGTGTGCAAGCTAAGTATTATAACAGGCAACATGAAAGCCTCATAGCACTTACTTGTGTGGGTTACTGTTCCAAGCTCCTTACAAATATGAACTCATTCAATCCTCATCACTATCCCATGGATAAGCACTGTTACTAACCTAATTTTACAAGTGAGGAAACTGAAGTACCTACAAGTTAAGTGAATTGCCCAAGGTCAACAGCAGGTACAGCCAGGACTTAAATATAGGTATTGTGTGCCTCCATAATCTCTACAGGGGACTTTTAATAGGGAATTTACATACTCATGGAGAGCAACACACAATCAAGGAAAAAAAAGTGGGTTGGCATTTCCTGAGGGCAAGTTATAACTGGGACAATGTCAAGAGACAAAGGAAGCTAAAGAAGTGAATGAGAACGATGTTACACTGAAAAACCAGGGTTTTATCTTAAACGAATCATTGTAATCATTGTGATAACAGGATTTTGTCTCAATATTAGAAAGAAGATTCTCTAGCATCATGGATTATGGGATACAAGATGTCTGGGTTAGAGGTAAAAAGACCTGGTAAGGGGTACCTGCAATAGCACAAGTGAGAGAAACAGTGGAAATATGGTTGGAGGGAAGCTGAAGCTCACATGAGGTATTCTAGGGGAGGGCATGTGAGGGCTTAAGCTGTTGATGTTGGAAAAGGAGAGAAAGTTGTGTCTGGAGTGATTCCTCTGAGTTTCTGATTAAGGCAACAGTGTAGACAGTGGTGACTACTGGGATAAAGAAGAAAACAAGAGAATTGAACATTAGAAAATGCTTATGATACCATGTAAAGAGAAAAAGAAAGTAGATCTCAAAGTTGTATATTCTGTATTGTCCTTTAAAAAATACATGTGTAATATGCATGGGAAAGCTCTGGTGAAAACAAGGACAACTATTCATTGTAAATGGTAAAATTTCTCAGAACTTTTCATTTTTCCCTGTATCTTCTAAATTTTCTGCAATGAACATGAATTAGTTATTTTTCCATTAAACTAAAATTAAATGTTACTGGAAGGATTTAGACAGTGATCTTATTTAAAGTTAACTTCTATGATCTTTCAGGAAAGCAAATAAAGTACTTAGCCAAAGTAGATGATTTATTAACTTTGGATCAGGAATTCCCCTCTTAGGAAGCTAAGGTAATACGTAGGTTCTCACGTGTTTATTTATAAATATATTTATTGTCATGCAGAAAAATTAGCATTAGCAATCAGGGTTGTTGAAAACAATTATAGCACAAGTGTGTGAATGCATATTATACATTCATTAGAACAGTTACTTATAAAAATACTTAATCATCAGGGAAAATACTTCTGATATATGAAAACAGCAGAGTATGAGTTCTTTGATGCTATTTGCATAGGATATCTCTGAGTGAAATATGATACTGATTTTCTTTGACTTGCATTTTTTAAGATCTGTAAAATATACCTACGTATTTACTTATAAAATATAATAAAACATAAAACTAAAGACATTTAGTTCGAAGTGTGAGCAGTATCACTGCTGTTTAATCATATCAAATGGGCTTATGTTGGACTGTAAGTACACAGTCAAAGAGGAGTGGAAAAGTCACCTGGACTATGAGGCTGGCTGTGTCAGGGGAAGCAATTGGTCAAAATCATGATTATAGATGAGAATAAGTATGAAGGACCAATGACTACATTAAAAAGGATGTTTCTCAGGAGTATTTGAATATGATAAGAGGGATCATAGTTTTAAACTTAAAGAAGCACTAAATTTTGGAATTTCAGATACTAAGAAGATAAAAGGATATTTGTTGAGATATTATCATATTCTTGAGATTTCTAAAAACCAATGTTCAGGGCCTACACATAAATAGTGGACTTATTTGTGTTTTAGGCAAGTACTGCTTGTGTTATTATGTTTAGATATTTGGATACATTGACCAACATTCAGATATGGTAGTACTATGACTTGACTTCCATGGAAAATGTGAAACTTAAGGTAGCCATGTTTTTCCTTTGTCCCATGAAAAGTCATAGAATCTTTAGAAAATTAATTCATCTCCATTTAACCTTTATCAGTTTTTGAAGAAACCATAAATATTTTAGATTCATTTGACAGAGCTGAAAATCCTAAGGTGTTAAAATAATTGAAATAATCGTATCCACATGTAAATATCTTTAACTGCATGTTACTGGAACTTTTATGCTAATCTTTATATTAATTATTTATTGATATTTATTGAATGACTACTATGTGCAAGTGCTTTAAATACATTATCTCATTTAATTCTCAGAAGAGATAAAACTTAGAGATAGATCAGAAACTGACTGGGATCATTTAAATTGATTTTGTTATGTGACCACCAGGCTAGTAAGCAACAGATTCATTAGAGAAGTAAGTAGTATAATCTACATTTGATAGGTGTTGATATCAAGGCTGTGGCCCAAAGTCACATTACTGGAGCAGTGTTGGAATCAAGATTCAAACAACATTTAGTTGGAGCCTCTATGGCCACACTGTTTCCAGCATTTCTAGAAAATAGTATACGATTTACCATCCTTTAAAAACACTCTTGAGAATTTTCTATCTTAATAACTGATCTTTTCTTTTATAGGTACCTGTTAAATATTTCTCATAGTGCTTCCATACATTTTTTGTGGTCATATTTTTCATATACAGCTGTTGACAATTTATTTTATAAAGAAATAATTGACATACAACATGATATTAGTTTCAGGCATATAGCATAATGATTTGATATTTGTATATATTGAGAAATAATCACTACAGTAAATCTAGGAAGGATCTGTTACCATACACAGCTTCATAATTTTTTTCTTGTGATGAGAACTTTTAAGATCTACTCTCTTAACTTTCAGATATGCAAGACAGTATTATTAACTATAGTCACCATGCTGTGCATTACATCCCTATGACTTATTTATTTCATAAGTGGAAGTTTGTACCTTTTGACTCCTTTCATCCATTTGCAACCACCAATCTGCTGTTCTCTGTATCTACGAGCTTCTTTTTATTTTTGATTCCACATATAAGTGAGACCATACAGTATTTGTCATTTTTTTTCTGACTTATTTCACTTAGTATAATATGCTCAGGGTGCACCTATATTGTCACAAATGGAAAGATTTTATTTATTTATTTATTTTTGCTGTATAATAGTCCAGTTTATACAAATATACACCACATCTTCTTTATCCTTTCATTCACTGATGGACAATTAAGTTGTCTCTGTATCTTGGTTATTATACCTAATGCTGCAATGAACATGGGGGTGCATATATCTTTTTGAGTTAGTGTTTCTGCTTTCTTTGGGTAAATACCCAGAAGTGGAATTGCTGGATCATATGGTAGTTCTATTTTTAATTTTTTGAGGGACTTACATACTCTATAGTGGCTGCATCAATTTACATTCCCACAGTGTACAAGGGTTCCTTTTTCTCCACATCCTTGCTAGCATGTTTTATCTTTTGTCTTTTTGATAATACTATTTTAACAGGTGTGAGGTGATATTATGGTCTCAATTTGCATTTCCCTGATGATTAATGACACTGAGCACATTTTTATGTACATGTAGGCCATCTGTATGTCTTCTTTGGACAAATGTCTATTCAGGCCCATTTTTAAATTGAATTGTTTTTGCTAATGAGTTGTGTGAGTTCTTTATATATTTTGGATATTAACCCCTCGTTAGATATATGATTTGAAAATATTTTCTCCCATTTAGTAGGTTGTCTTTTCATTTTGTTGATGATTTCCTTTGCAGTATAGAAGCTTTTTAGTTTAATTGTAGTCCCACTTTTTTTGTTGCTTTTGTTGCTCTTGCTTTTGGTTTCAAATCCAAAAAAAAAAAAAAAAAAAAAAATCACAAAAACTATGCCAAGGAAATTATCTCCTATGTTTTCTTCTAGGACTTTTCTGGTTTCAGGTCTCACATTCAAGTCTTTAATCCATTTGAGTTAATTTTTGTGTATGGTGTAACACAGTGGTCCAGTTTCATTCTGTTGCATGTTGCTGTCCAGTTTTTCCAACACCATTTATTGATGAGACTGTCCTTTCCCCATTGTATATTCTTGGCTCCTTTGTCATAAATTAATTGACCATATACTTTGAGTTTATTTGGGAACTACCTAATTGTTCTATTGATCTAGGTCTCTTTTCTTAGGCCAGTTCCATATTGTTTTGATGACTATAGCTTTGCAATATAGTTTGAAGTCAGGGAGTGTGATGCCTCCAGCTTTGTTCTTCTTTCTCAAGATTGCTTTGTCTACTTGGGGACTTTTGTGGCTCCACACAGGTTTTAGGATCCTTTTTTTCTGTGAAAAAATGCCATTGGAATTTTGATAGGAATTTCACTGAGTCTGTATATTGCCTTGTGTAGTATGCACATTTTAACAATATTAATTCTTCCAATACATGAGCATGGAATATCTTTCCATTTATTTGTGTCTTCTTTAATTTCTTTAATCTGTGTCTTATAGTTTTCAGAATACAGGTTTTTCACCTTGGTTAAATTTATCCCTGAGTATTTTATTCTTTTTATTTTTAATTTTTTTTTTATTTTATTCTTTTTGATGCAATTATAAATGAAATGGTTTTCTTAATTTCTCTTTCTGAGAGTTTGTTGTTAGTGCATAGAAATACAGCAGATTTTTTTTTTTTTTCAGTATGCGGGCCTCTCACTGTTGTGGCCTCTCCCGTTGCGGAGCACAGGCTCTGGATGCGCAGGCTCAGCGGCCATGGCTCACGGGCCCAGCCGCTCCGCGGCATGTGGGATCTTCCTGGACCGGGGCACAAACCCGCGTCCCCTGCATCGGCAGGCGGACTCTCAACCACTGCACCACCAGGGAAGCCCAGCAGCAGATTTTTTATATTGATTTTGTATCCTCCAACTTTACTGAATTCATTTATTAGTTTTAACAGTTTTTTGGTAGACACTTTAGGGTTTTCTACATATAATATTATGTCATCTGCAAAGAGTGACAGTTTTACTTCTTCCTTTCCAATTTAGATGCCTTTATTTTTCTTGCCTACTTGCTCGGCTAGGACTTCCAAAACTATTTTAAGTAATATTTACCTGTTAAATATTTCTTATAGTGCTTATGTTTATTCCTTTTGTAGTCATACCTTTTATATATAGCTGTTGACAATTTAATTTTTATAGTATGTAACTTTCCATATGTTCTATATATCTCTGTACTGTCATGATTTAACTTAATCATTTTGGGTTAAGGAGAAAGAGTTCTCTTCTGGAATTAAAAAATATATTTCTTTTTTTCCCCACAGCCCTTCCTCTTTTCTTTTCTCCATGTCTTTCTACCTCTTCCTTCCTTCTTTCCAATCTTTTTTTAAAAAATTAACTATTGTATTTAAACCTTGCAGTATTGGGAGAGGGGAGGTTTGATATGGGGGGTAGGTGTGATTTTTCATTCTATGTGATTTTTTATCTTACCGAAATATAGTGGGAGAAATATTTCTTACAGAAATATAATGGGAGAATTTTTTTCTTCAATGATTTTAAGAAAATAATGAATATTTATATTGGAACTCATTATTCTTCAGTTTAACTTGTTCTTATGAAGCAAGAATTGTTTTCTCTATTTTGCAGATAAATCAGCTGAATTTCAGAGAGATTAAATGATGCATCCAAAGCCATTCAGCAAGGAAGTTTTCTGAATGTGGGTTTGAACCCAGATCTGCCTGGTGTCAATGCTCATGATCTTTTTTATTCATATGCTCTCTTACTTTATTTTAAACATAGGAGTATTAGACTTCAGAGATGAAAGAGCATTTGAGATTACTCATTCCGACAACTTCAATTCATGTTTTAGGGAACTGTAGCCTAGAGGAGTTAGACCACTTAGTTAAGGTCATGTAACCATAAAGTTATTGGGTTGGGCATAAAGTTCATTTGTTTTTTTTCCATAAGATGGCTCTAGTAGCGCTTAGTTGTCTAACTTCATTAGAAACAATTTTGTTAGATTGTATTGTGACAGCTATCATATCAGCGTGCATTAAAAAAAAAAAACATCAAAATTGGTAAATTTTTGTGTAGCCATTTTAATATTGAAGATGGAAGAAAAAAGCAACACTTTCAGCATATTATGCTTTATTATTTCAAGAAAGGCAAGAATGCAAGTGAAACACAAAAAAAGGATTTATGCAGTGTATGGTGAAGGTGCTGTGACTGATTGAACATGTCAAAAGTGGTTTGTGAAGTTTTGTGCTGGAGATTTCTCACTGGACGATGCTCCACGGTCAGGCAGACCAGTTGAAGTTTGATAGTGATCAAATCGAGACAATAATTGAGAGCAATCAACGTTATACCACACAGGAGATAGCCGACATACTCAAAATATCCAAATCAAGAGCTGAAAATCATTTGCACCAGATTGATTATGTTAATCACTTTGATGTTTGGGTTCCACATAAGTTAAGCAAAAAAACTCTTGACTATATTTCCGCATACGATTCTCTACTTACACGTAAGGAAAACATTCTGTTTTTAAAACAAATTGTGACGGGTGATGAGAAGTGGATAGTGCACAATAATGCGGAACGGAAGAGATTGTGGGACAATGAAGTGAACCACCACCAACCACACCAAAGGCTGTCTTCATCCAAAGAAAGTGATGTTGTGTATATGGTGGGGTTGGAAGGGAGTCCTCTATTATGAGCTCCTTCTGGGAAACCAAAAGATTAATTCCAGCAAATACTGCTCCCAGTTAGACTGACTGAAAGCAGCACTTGACAAAACGCATCCGGAAGTAGTCAACAGAAAATGCATAATCTTCCATCAGGATAGCACAGGACTACATGTTTCTTTGAAGACCAGGCAAAAACTGTTACAGTTTGGCTGGGAAGTTCTGATTCATCTGCTGTATTCACCAGATATTGCACTTTCAGATTTCCATTGATTTCGGTCTTTAAAAAATTCTCTTAATGGAAAAAATTTCAATTCCCTGGATGACTATAAAAGGTACCTGGAACAGTTCTTTGCTCAAAAAAATAAAAAGTTTTGGGAAGATGGAATTATGAAGTTGCCTGGAAAATAGCAGAAGGTAGTGGAACAAAAGGGTGAATAAGTTGTTCAATAAAGTTGTTGGTGAAAATGAAAAATGTGTCTTATTTTAACTTAAAATCTGAAGGAACTTTTTGGCCAACCCAAAACTATAGCACCAGCATTAATTGTGGTTGCTTTCTTTCCATATTTCAGGAACTAACAAATTGTCCTAAATTCCTTGGCTTACTGGGTTTAAATTTAACAAATAGACTCCTACACTTTACTTTTCCTTGGCAAGAAGGTGGAGTAGGACTTGACTACTCACATTGCACACTTTTTGGATTGGCATCTAGTCTTTTCATTGCTTGAGTTTCTCTCTGTAAAGAAGATATATAATGAAAAACAATTATTACAAGGGAAATTGGATCTTCTTAGTGATAACAACATGGTAGCCTTTGCTGTGTATGTATACCAAAACCTTTGTTCTGATGATATTCCTCATGCTTTGAGAGAAAAAAGAACCACTGTTGCTGCACAACTGAAACAGCTTCAGGCAGAAACAGCACCAATTGTGAAGATGTTTGAAGATCCAGAAACTACAAAGCAAATGCAGTCAAACAGCGATGGTCACATGCTATTTGACTACCTGGCAGACAAGCATGGATTTAGGCAGGAATATTTAGAGACACTCTTGGTATGCAAAATTCCTATATAAATGTGGAAATTACTCTTGAGCTGCAGAATATCTTTACTTCTTTAGAGTGTTGGTTCCAGCAACAGATAGAAATGCTTTGAGTTCACTCTGGGGAAAACTGGCTTCTGAAATCTTAATGCAGAATTGGGATGCAGCCATGGAAGACCTTACATGGCTAAAAGAGACCACAGATAGAATTGTGTGAGCTCTCCACTTCAGTCTCTTCAGCAGCAAACATGGCTCATTCATTAGTCTGTTCGTTTTCTTCAATAACCCCAAGGGCATGATAACATTATCGATCTCTTTCTTTACCATCCGCAGTATCTTAATGCAATTCAGACGATGTGTCCACATACTCTCCACTGTTTGACCACAGCAGTCATAACAAAGAAAGATGTTTGAAAATGCCACAGGTGCTAAAATATCTGGTCCAAGTTATTCAACAGGAGTCTTACACATGTAAAAATCCAAATACAGAGTTTGTTGAATGCTTGTATGTTAACTTTCACTTTGATGGGGCTCAGAAAAAGCTGAGGGAATGTGAATCAGTGCTAGTGAATGATTTTTTCTTTGTGGCTTGTCTTGAGGACTTCATTAAAAATGTCTGTCTCTTCATTTAAGACTTTTTGTCACATCCATCAGTGTATCAGCATTAACATGTTGGCAGATAAACTGAACATGTCTCCAGAAGAAGCTGAAAGGTGGGTTGTAAATTTGATTAGAAATACAAGACTGGATGCCAAGATTGATTCTAAATTATGTCATGTGCTTATGGGTAACTATGCAGTCTCACCCTATCAGCAAGTGATTGAAAAGACCAAAAGATTTTCATTTAAAAGCCAGGTGTTGGCCATGAATATTGAGAAGAAAATCAGAATAGTAGGTTAGAGGTTCCTAACTGTGTAACTCAGGACTCTGGCTTCTACTGAAGAACTGTACAGAAAAAATGAAAAATCTATAAAAGAAAGGTGAAATAAAACCATTTTACAAAGATGAAACATTATAGAAACACTTAACATGTTAAATATAAATTTTGGAGACTTTGAATAAAATTGGCTCTGCTTCATTAAAAAATAAAATAAAAAATAATAAAATAAAACAGACTCCTGAAGTGGGGAGATGAATTAGAAAAAGATGTACCATTTGGACAAATGATGATTTTGTGCAATTAAAACTGCACCCCTGCCTCAATGTCAGGTATCTGGTTGCAAAGATTGGAGGTGGACTTTTAACTCCCCCTATCCACTTCAGCTGGATACCCTTGATCTATATACCAATTCATGACCATTTGTAGTCACTCTTCAAATAGAGACTTCAAAAACCTTTCTTTTGTCTCTTCTTACACAGCATCTCCTTTAACTTTGTCACATGGTGTTGCTTTGCTCCTCTAGTCTCCATTTGGGGTGTATTGTTGATATGTTACTATAACATATCAACAAGCACTGATTGTTGCTTTAGTTATTGCTCTTAGGAGTGTCTTGGTCTTATGCCAATATCAACAGTGCTTTCATCTTTAGGGCTCTGAGCAGGCACTCTATTATACAGTCATATGAACTGCAGACTCCATTGTAATAAATCTGTTCTCAATATACCCTTTAAGTTTATATTCAATTACCCTTTCACTCATAGGATTTTAACATTAGGCTAAAATTGAACATCTTGTTCTACTAATTATAAACAATACAATTTTTTACATTCTGTAACTAACTTTAGTTCAGAAGTAAAATTAGCAACTCATGTATCTCTAAACTAGTAGTTCTCAAAGTATGCTCCCTGATTCAGAAGTATTAACATCACCTCGTCACTTGTTAGAAATAAAAATCCTTGGGCCCACTCAGGAATCACTACTGAGTGATTCTGATGTGCACTAAAGTTTGAGAGCAACAGATCTAAACCATTATGCTTTACTTGCTTTACTCCTAAAATATTTTATATTACAACCACACGTGATGACCCATTCATTTCCAATTATGCTACTAAATTTGCCTATGTTTCTCTTTCCCAAATAGCATGTGTAACTTAGGGAAACTTGAAAGCACGCTGAAAAAAAAAGTGGTATGATGGAGATCATACCAAATGCCCTTATTGGCTTCACAGTAAACACTGTTTGCCAATTTTATAGAAGAAAATACTGCAACATATTTTTGTATATTTCTTACATATATTTCTTAAGTTTTACTTCATTGTTCCTAACATCAGAGAAAAAAATATATCAGAGGTTTTAGAATATAGGTTCAGTACTCAGTTATCATATTTGTTCATTGCATTGTGGTTTATTTTAAAACTAGACACTGTAAATGAAGTTTCTTGGGTTAAATGTGCTGACTAAAGAAAGGGTCATTAATTTATTTTTAGTCACAACTCTCCAAATAGGAAAGTAGTCACAATTCTCCAAATAGGTGTAGTTGAAACTGAACAACAGATTAATACTCAAATCAGTTTTACATTAGTTTACAAAAATATATGTATATTTTTCTAAAAAGTTTTAGACTAAGTTACTTTCATTTTCAAATCTCTAATTGTGCTAGTTTTGGGTATCTTGACCACTGAGCTATTAAACATAAAAAAATTTGCACCATTCCAACATAATTAGATAGCTGATTATAATAATACAATCACAGCTTCCGAAGCCCAGCACAACTTAAACACTGTCACTTTTTAGTTTCTTAATAAAGAGTACATATCTATGAGGTCATCATAAATTAGTTCCTTGCCATTTGTATCGCTGAATTTTATTTTTATATTTCAAGACCGAATCTACTTTTGCAACAAAAGAAATAGTATATATTCTTTTAATTAACTACTTGGAAAACAAGGTTATTTCTGTCTTGAATATACAACATTTTCTTTCTTTCTAGTAATCACAACATTCATTTTATGATACTTAGATTTTTTTGGTGGAGTGTTGTTACTCCAGCATCAAAACAGGTTTATGATGTCTCTGCAACTGAAATATCAACTAGAGACAAAGTCAGATTGTGAATTTCCCTA
>NW_006796787.1:229279-244114 GCF_000442215.2 Lipotes vexillifer | reverse complement strand
TCCCTACACTTTCTTGGGTAATTCTCAAATTCCATGGAGTACTTCATATTGTAACAACAGATGTGTGCTGTCCATTAGGTATTGCTGTCCCATTTTGTCTAATTGGGCTCAATATTGTAGCTGTCAGATACGCTTCCTCTTATTGTTATCTGATACCATCTACAAGAAGTATCATTCATCATTTCTACATGATAACATAAAATGTGTGTCTTTTCAATACTGGTCCTTTTGAACAAACTAGTTGTTTCTTCTGTATAATGTCTTCCAGCTCTGCTGTCCTGTGGGAAACATAAATCTATTTTCTTTGTGTGAGAGGTTTCCTCTAAGATGTAGAGTATTGGCTAAGAATAGTTCCAACATGTAGTGAATTATTCAGAAGTTGAAATTTTATATATTTTGTTGAAAGGATAATATATATTTATTATAAAGGCAAAAATTCACACAATCCCAAAGAAGCTCGTGCACATAACACACATACACACAAGACTACTGCTGCTGGTTTGAGTACATGAGACCTAAGGCAATCTGAAATAATGGTTTTAGTTTAGTCATCTGATCTAATGACAGATGCTCACTTGCCTTGCTAATCACTATGATCTGTAAACTCCTCAAGGAAAATTCCTATTTGCTATTCTTGGGGTAGACATGGAAAATTACGAAGGTTTAAAAAGAAACAGGCTACTGGGGTTTAGGGTTCCATCTAAATGAGGCAAATGCCAGATAATTTTTGATTTTATGTTAATAAGAATAATCTATTATTAAGGCTTTTTGCAGTTTTCACAATGTTTTTATTTTTTGCAGAGTATCTTATATCTTTTGATAGTCACCACAAAGTTATGAGTCAAAGAAAGTTGTGATGGTCTCCATGAGGAAATTGGGATCTAATGTGGTTAAATAAATGACAACAGGTCACACAGTACTGTATGGCAGAACCAACCAGCAATCAGGCCTCTGACTCCTAAATCAATAATCTTCAAATTATGCCAATGAACATCAATAATTAAAATAAGGAAAAGATTTTCTCTCTTAGGACCTATAATATTCAAATGGGCATCCATGGTCTCTCACTATGGTCTCACTGCCTCATTGATTTGGCTTTTCTCACAAACAGCTGAAGTAGGCTTAGTTCATTCATTTATTCTCTAATTTACTTCATAAATATGTAGATAGACTAAAGGATTGATTATCTGCATAAACAATCAGGGAAATCCATCCATATAAATTTATGAATTTTATTGACTTATAAATGTGACAGTGATTAAAGTGGTCAATTTATTTGTCCATCTAGACAGTCTAAAGCAAAAATATGGATACTAAGAGTACTATAATAGAATTGGAGTTTTATATTAAGCCCCTAAATCAGTTGTTACATTTCTACAATAATAAAAATAACTTTTGATTTGTACAGTTATTTCTGTTGCATTGGATATAATAATCACCCTGATGAATATTCAACTTTGAAAATAGAAGCAACTATAAAAATAATGAAAATGCAAACATGGCAGTACTTTGCCTCTCTTTTTATGGAGAATACATTACAGTGCTGCTGCTTTTGATAAGAAACAGTCTGTTCTCTGGTCATGATGTGGCTCTCTGCTACACAAGCAGCTAAGAGCATCCAAATGACATAATGGGAATAAAATTACGGCTCTCAGAGAGTCTGCTCCATCACTAGTCATATCTGAATTGTCCCAATTGAAGAAGTAATATGAGCACTTTTTTTGGTGATTTAAATACTTGTGTTTTCTACTCATCTCTAAACAATAATGGTTTTGATTTGTTCCTTAATTCAGTATTTCTTGTACAGTTTTTAGTGGTATATTGACTTACATTAGTAAAAGAAAAGTATGAAAAAAAAGAAATTTTCTTTGCCTGAAAAATATTAGAATATCATAAACAACTGCCTATATCCAGACAGGACTATGTAAGCATTTTTGGGAAGCAGGAAAATAAAACAAATCAAAGACTTTAACATATGAGAAACAAGTCTGGTGCTTCAAAGTAAAATTTGTTTTTATTCCTCAAGCTTTTATATCTCTGGACATATATGCTTAAGAAGGTGGAAACGTAGGGCTTCCCTGGTGGCGCAGTGCTTGAGAGTCCGCCTGCCGATGCAGGGAACGCGGGTTCGTGCCCCGTTTCGGGAGGATCCCACATGCCGCGGAGCGGCTGGGGCCGTGAGCCATGGCCGCTGGGTCTGCGCGTCCGGAGCCTGTGCTCCGCAAATGGGAGAGGCCACAACAGTGAGAGGCCCGCATAACGCAAGAAAAAAAAAAAAAAAAAAAAAAAAAAAAAAAAAAAGAATGTGGAAACGTAAAAGAAAATATGATAGATTTTCAAATATAAAAAATAAGTTATATTATTTGTATAAAATATGCTGAAAAATTGACATTTCCAGCCATGTACTTTTGATTCTAGACTTAAAGGTAAAGGAATGAATTTGCTAAAGCAAGGGCTCTAAATTGATTATACATAACTTAGGGACCAATTATTAAAAAAAATACATTAAAGCAATGAATGTGGTACATACATACACATACTACAATGCCAGCAAAAATGGCCTTGTCAAAGACCATAGTAACAATTTCAAATCTGACAAGTTTGGCCCTGTTAATAGTGGAACAAACTAGGTCAGATTCTTTAATAACTCTAGGCCTAGGTTAATAGGAATGATAATTATAATACCTACATCTTAGAGTTGTTGAGAAGTTTATGTAAAATAAAATAATGGTTACATGATATTCAATAGGTAGAACTGTTTTAAGAAAAATTGCTTATAACTGTCAGTCATCATGCATAAAAGCTGTTAATGATATGTAAGCAATGGAAAATTCAACATGTAAATTAACATTTCTGCAAAGAGAACAATTGGAAAAACAAATTTAAGTTTTTTGAGATTTAACCAAAGACTTCCTTGATGCTTGTATTAAAAAGAGAACAGTGACTAAAGCTTTTGGCACACTGGGGAACTAACATACCTATTAAAAATCCTTGGAGATTTGTGAAAAGAAAATATTTTCTGCTGTTTTCAATGAGTATATTCCTCACTCTAACAGTTTTAAAAATAACCTGTAAATGTTAAGCAGGAACAGTTTAGTACATTCAGCCATTCAGTCATTTTTCCATTCAACAAATATTTTCAACTGCCTACTATGTGTCAGAAAATGTGCTAGACTCAAGATGAAAAACATATGGTCCCAGCCTCAGGGACATTCTGATGTTCTCACAAAACATTGGCAAGATAAAGTCTTAAAAGCTCCTGCTCTTTTATATCCACACAAAGCATCGAATGTTTTACAATAGCCATTGAAGTTATAACTTCTATATTTATTGATTCACTGACCAAATGCTAAAGCTAAACAACCTGGAAAAAAAGAAAAAACTGTTCACTTCTGAGGAGATCATAAGGAGGACCTATTTGGGGACCTAGTTATTATTCTTTCAAATCAAAATTTCTTGAATTTATACTTTAATAAGTCCAAACCTTAGGTAGTCAGAGCAGAAACACCACACTGTAATAGCGATTTAAGTAAAATGTGCTAGTCATCTTACACATGCTAAAAGTTAGCTAGCATATTTTGCTGATGTGTTAATTTTTTTTTTAATTCCACAAGAAAGTCTTTGTTTAACAAATTATAAGAAACAGCCAATTTGAAAAATGTTATCTTGCTATTTCTGTCATTATATTTAAGAAATATTTACATGGTCTATAAATATAAAAACTAATTTTCAGATGATTTTAAAATCATCTTGAAAATTTCCTAAAGTAAATTTGGCTATATATCTAATACTATGTGTTTGACATATCCATAAGATCAAAACTCTCAAGTCCTATGATCAGTTGCAAATATACAAAAAACAATTACTGTTTTGACATCAGATTTTTACTTTTTCTGAGCAATGCTTCAGTCACTTGAAAGTCCATGGTGTTGAACACAAAAATACATGAAATACTTCTAACTTTTAAAGATGTCCCCCGACCCCAGCCTTTCTGGAATATCTTCATGAGTTCACTGAGGGTAAAACATTAATTTAGGAAAAAGAAATTCTAAAATGTAATTTGACTCATTTTTTTTTCCTTCTAGAAACTCCCCCAAACGAGGTAGACTTAAAAGGAAAATTATAGTTTAAAATATAATAATCATAATAACATTTCCCTATTATATGCATATATATACATATATTTCTGTCCAAATGATTCTCATATATTGTACATGAGAAATTATGAATAGGAGTGTCCATTGCCAAAAGAGGTTATGATTATATATTCCTACATGCTCTAAGGTATTGAGTTTAGCATAAACAAAGTTCATAGACCTGAAAACTTGAAAATTACATAATGACTCATATCAAGCAATTTTGAATATGTTGGTTCTATTATGAGTTATCCTAAGGCCACTGAATCTTTACAGATAGTTCTTCCTAAATCTAATATAGAGAGGAAGAATAATATTGCAGATAAGGACCAGGCAAGCTGAACAGGCTGACTTCAAATCCTGATTCTACCATTTACTGGCTTTGTGACCTTCTCTGGATCAGAATCCCCATCTATATTTAGGGATGACTCCTTATTCCCCTTCAAAAAAGTATCTTCCTCATAGGGGTATCATGAAGATTAAATGAGTTAATGCACAAAGAAACACTTAGAGTAACAACTCAATAAGAATTAACACTTATTTTTTAATGCTCATGGATCTACCACTATAAAAATTACCGTTGGGTTCTAGAAAATAAAATTGGTAAATCTAAAAGAACACTCAGTGCTATGAATGTTTCCTATAAATTGCTCAAAGCTATGAGTGCTTCCTATAAAAATCACTTGTTATCAAACCATCTCTAGATAGACTTACCTAATGCCAAAGCCCAGAAAAAAAGAGAATAACTTTGAAAAAAAATAAAACCCAAAAATTTCATTAGGTTTTCAAATATTCCCAAATATCTAGACCCAGATATTCCTGTAACTGAAATCAAGCCAGGCAGATATTATTTTCACCGTCAGGTGATTATATGACATTAAATGCTAGGCATTTAAATGTTGGGATATGATTTTTTTATCATGCTTTTCAAGAAAGGAATTAAAGTGGTTATTAATTAATCACAAGACTAATTTGAGTCTGGGAATGCCAGAAGAGAAGTTGGCTGGCAGACCCAGCCAGTTCAAAGAGAACAGACTGTGATTACATTCTCTCAACTTCCTGGTCAAGATCAAACTTTATAACATGTTTTGAAGAGTAAATGAGACTGTTCCATAAGGCCAGCACAAGGAGAAAGAAAGTCATTTCCTTTTTAATTTATTTCAACTGGCATGTGTCTTGGGTCAGTTTCTGAATAATTTTTGTATGTTTAATGAACAAAAATGCAAGTGGAATTTTTGTTTTCCAACTCATGCAGACATAGGTCTTCCAGGTTCTTTACATTAAAAATAAGTTATGAGAAGTTAAGTCTTGAAAGATCCTATTAATATAGGCTCTAGTCACACCTAGTGCCAAAGGGACTTCACATGGGAAAAAAATGAAAGAAAATGTCAAAAGCAAGTGTGTTGCATTCAGAATAGCACACGTAGCTATCTTCAAATTTTCCTAAATATAAAGAAATAGGAATCCCTGCTAAACCTCAAGTAATTTCAGGAAAAATATAAATCTTGCTGTCTAAACAGACCAGAATTTAAATAATTCAGAAAACTATTATAGTGGAGCCAACACTGTTCTAGAATTTTACATTTTATTATTTAATATATATGTTGAGAGTTTAACTAAGCTACCCCATGGTATTGCTGCCTCTGCATCCATTTTGTTTTGTTAAGTTGCCTATGGGGGTATTAAACTGACACTAGCCCTTCATGAAAGTGCCCCAAATAACAGTCCACAGAGTCAGAAGCAAATTAAGTTTCTGATAATACTTCCCCAACAGCTCTTTTGATCAACAATCTTTCCCACCTCTCACTGCCTTCTCCGTGTGCTCCCTTTAGATAAGACCCCTGTAGAGCTTACCAAAACCCCACGCTTTTGAATTGAATTAACAAATCTTGCCTTAGCCTGGGAACCCCAAAGCACTTCGCCCAGGAACCCTAATAAAAGCATGTGCTCTAGGGCCTGCCTCTTTCTCTGCCTGCATTCTGTCTTGATATCTCTATGTAACTTTTTTTTAATTTAATTTTTTAAAATGGAAGTATAGTTGATTTACAATGGTGTGTTAGTTTCAGATGTACAGCAAACTGATTCAGTTACATATATATATATATATATATATATATACACATACATATATACACACACACATACATATATATATATATATATATATATTCTTTTTCAGATTCTTTTCCCTTATACATTATTACAAGATATTGTGTATAGTTCCCTGTGCTATACAGTAGGTCATTGTTTACCTATTTTATATATAGTAGTGTGTTCATGTTAATCTCAAGCTCCTAATTTATCCTTCCCACCCTCTACTTTCCCCTTTCGTAACCATAAATTTGTTTTCTATGTCTGTTGGTCTATTTCTGTTTTGTATATAAGTTCATTTGTATCATTTTTTTTTAGATTTTACATATAAGCTGTATCATATATTTGTCTTTCTCTCTCTAACTTACTTCACTTAGTATGATAATCTCTAGGTCCATCCATATTACTGCAAATGGTATTATTTCATCCTTTTTTATGGCTGAGTAGTATTCCATTTTGTATATATACCACATCTTTATTAATTCAGCTGCCGATGGACATTTAGGTTGCTTCCATGTCTTGGCTGTTGTAAATAGTGCTGCAATAGCATATAATCCTGCAATCCCACTCCTGGGCATATATCTGGAGAAATCCATGTAACTTCTTGAGAGTGCCATGCATGTACTTCCCCCAGGACCTGTGAGTAATAATCTTCTCTAGTTCAACTTTCCTGTGGTCTGTAGTTGAACCATAACTCACCATTCAGTACCCTGTGCTCCACTTAACAAATGTTAATTTAACAAAGTTATAACAATATCACAGTAAAAGTTTGGCTATTTAAATATCTTATATAAAGCATTTTTACATAGAAAATATTAATTTAAAAATATTAACTCATAACTACCATTAGGTCCCAATTATTATAAATCCTTAATCCCTAAATTAAGTACTTCCATGGCTATAGCAGATATTCTAAGTGATCTTATCTGTCCTATTAAAGTAGACCTAGTGAACGAACGTGAATAAAAAATGTACCACAGTTAGGGAAAATACTAGGATGATTTTATTGCTACTGTAGGTAAAATTGGTTGAGTAATTTGCTTGGAACTTAGAATTATCTATCAAAGAAGACATCAGAAGCAGAGACCATACTGACTGGATTGACATCTCAGGGCTACCAAAAGAATGGTTTGCAAATTAATTCTCAAGCAGATACGACACAGCCTTTAAGTCAAATATGGACATCATGCTTACAATTTTTTTCAGTGGGAATTTAAACATAAAGATAGTATGTCACAATGAGTGGTCATTGTATCTTTTATATAAGAGTTGAAAGATCCTAAAATCAACATTGAGATGAAAATAAACCATCTATAAATCCCCTTTTATAAGAGAAACACCAATAGTGCATTAATTTTTGCTGTATTTCATAGATTCATGTCACTACCCTCAATATATAATTAAATAATGTTTCTCTGACTGGATTTTAATTTATGGGTTCTACAGTATACAACTGGGAAAATGCCATATTCTTATGACACCAATATCATTTTAGGTTTGGTTCAAATACTATACACACGAATATACACCCACACCAAATGTAACAAATCTATAGAGCTATCCAATCACTTTAGGTTAGTTTGCTTATTATCACTGTTTTTGAGTAAATTTTGTCATTTTTAAAATGAATATTATGGCAGATTAAAGGTAGCCACAAACTCTTTGACTCTGCTTCCATGAAGAATTGGAGCCTTTGAATCTGTGTGTGTACTGTGACCACTTTGATCAATAACCTACAGCCACAGTGATGCTGTGGGCAGGTGCTGGGTCTAGATCTTAGGAGGCTAGAAACATCTACTTACTGTTTCTTGGAACATTCTGTTGAGTAACCCTGAGCCACCACACAAGAATCCCGACAACCCTGAGCCTGCCATGCTAACTGGCACGTATAGTCACCCTCCTTGGCAGCCCCTGGCCAACCTCAGCCTTTTAGTCATCCATACCAAGGCTCCAGGTTTGTGAAGGTGTGAAGACACCTTAGACCTTCCAGATGAGCCTGTCTTCTGCTGAACACCAAGGTGGCCTTAGTCGAAACTACACAGGACAGAATAGCCCAGCTGAGCTCTTCCTGAATTCTTGATCCATAAGATCATAAGATATAATAACTTAAAAACTGGTTCCTAATATCTCCCACTGCTTCATTTAAATCATATTTTCTGTATAAGTGAAGTTAATAAAAACATTCTGTGAATCTCATCTATACATATATCCAAGTCATCTGACTTGGTTTCCTGTGATAGAATAGAATTCCTCCATGTATATCTTACAATTTTCTGGCAGCTTTGGCTTTTCCTCAATTTCAGAATAATAAAAATATTAAATAATTCTGCAAAAATAACCCCCACCAGAATCAAAGATGGGGCCCTGCTTAAATGTCACCTCTTCAGAGAGGACTTCCCTGACCAACCTGCGTGTACATGCTTTACTGATCTCCTTACTCTGCTTAATTTTTTTTGTTACATTTATCACTACTGACATTACAAATGTCCACCTTCACTTTTGCATGTCACTTCCCTGAGTGTACTGTGTTTTGTTTACTGCATAGAACAGTGACTCTCACACAGTGCCTCAATAAATATTTGCTGAAGAGTTAAAACTTTGTCTTTAGATATTTTACCTGAAAATTACAAACTTTGTTTTTAGAAACAAAACTATGTCACCCCAATATTTTAAAAGAGAAAGGTATTATGGCATTGTCTAAATATAGAAATATTCAGTTCTCAGTAAAGACTAATTAAATGCATTTATTAATGTTTGGTTTTAAGGGATAATTACCTCAAATATTTACTTGATATTCACTTGTATAATCAAAAGCCATTTAAAAATTAACTTGCTTTTGAATGTCATTAAATCTTATAGCTCTCTGTGGAGTTGATAATCAACCAAAATTTTTTCTTTTTCTTCCCTTGATTTAATTTACATGACAGTAAATTGTATGTGAAATACTAGCCTCCACACTTCATGTGATAATCTGTATAATTCATGATCCTGAGGGTGTCAAGACATTTATTTTAGCCCATGTGAGTTTATAATGGCATTGAAACTTTATGTTGATAAAATCAAACATCCTATTTGACAAAGGGTGGAAAAAAAGTCTAGAAGGCCTTTAAGTAAAAGTGAAATTGACTTTAAAATGGCAAAACATACAGTGGCTCCCCATTTGGTTTAAATGAACATGCTATTATCAATCTATTCAAAAAATCTCAGTGTGGTACCATTTCCCTATTAAAGCTTTATGCAGAAGGGGTGGAGCTATTTTGTATGCTTATCCTTTGTTCTTCCACCACTTTCTCTTTCCCATGTTTACATTACAAGAGGAAAGTTAAGAAAATAAAAGAAGAAGCCAACTGAGAGAGGCCACATAGAAGATTTGAAGCTTCAGGAGTGGGAGCAAGGAGCACAAATCCTCCAGGCATGTTGCTTGCTTGGCTAACAATACATTTCACTTTAAAATTCAGTTAAACTGCATGAGAAGCTACATCATCATTTTCCTGAATTCATCTCTCTTTCCCATGCAACAAATGGCTGTTCTTCTTATCAACCACTCTCATAATGGGGAATAAACAACCAACGACCTCAACAACGTGTATTATTAAGATTCTTCCTTTCTCAGGCCAGCTGTCCCTGCAATTATATTTTACAAATACAATTCTACGCAGCTCCTCTCAGTTGAACACAATAATGTAATTTTACTGAATGACTGCAGAAGGCCTAATTATTTTTTGAAGCAGGCCTCCTGATGTTGTTTTGCATTTAATTCACAACCACATGCTGAAGGTTATTATCTGTGCAGCAACCAATTGAAATGTTTCCTAAAGTATTTCACATACTTTTAAACCTGTGACTTTAAAAAACAATTGTACTTTGCTTTGCTTCTCAAACACACCTGAAGGACTCAGAGATAATAGGGAATTAAATTATAAAGCTTATATACATTGAATTAAATCCATTCTTAATTCAAAAATATGTGCTAATTCTAGTGTTATTGAAAGTACACTTTGGTCAGCCAATCAGTTATCCATATATCTTATTTTAATAACAAAATAAACTTGTGAATCTGTTTCAGTGACTGGGAAGGATGTTATTCATTCATGGAGTCCTTTCAGAAAGCATCACTTAAAAATGATCTTCTTTCCTTGAAATACCTAGAGCCTGTTTAGATTTCCTTGTGATATTCATCATGATACTGTCTTAAATTGTGGTAACTTTTTTTTTTTACCAAGACATATATATGCATATATCCTTATCTTCCATTTAAAAGTACATTGATATGAAAAAAAATACCACAATAAATAGTTAATATAAAGCAATTGCTTACATAGTACTAGTACCTCATCCTTTTTGTATGTTATCTCCCTAAATCTTCACAGTGTTCCTGGGTAAAAACCCCATTGAACAGGTAAGAATTTCAAAAATTGGAAAAATTTAGTAGCTTACAAAAGGATAAACAGGTACTAAATGGAGAACACAGGATTCTCCTCAAGAATCTGCTGTCACAGATCTAACTCATAACAGTACATGCTGACACATATTTAGATTACATTTTCAGTTGCAGAGATATCATGTGTGTGTATGTGTGTTTGTGTAATTGCTGACACATATTTAGATTACATTTTCAGTTGCAGAGATATCATGTGTGTGTATGTGTGTTTGTGTAATTGTCAAGATGTGTAGATTTCTTTGGAAGGAATATAAGGTTAACATGAAAGTTTCCCACATGGACATTGGGTCTTTAAAAACTGACAAATACTACAGCAGTACTATTAACAAAGTACTAGTATTTTAAATTCTAGAATAGAGGCTGTAATAAAACTTGTCTTTACTATATGACTTTACTTGGGGGAATTAAATGTAGTGCTTTATGGCAATAAAAATTATTCACTCTCTGATATAGTACATAGTTACATTTGAGGGGAAAAAGTATCCTTCTGAAGACTGAAGATGAAAATAATATTTAGAGCTGTAATAAAAGAAAAAAATGAAGTCACCAATAATAATAGTAAACTTAAAATATAGACATGATTTGTTAAAACAAACAAACAAACAAACAAAAAGGATCTATTTCACTTTTCCAATAGTTCTGGCAGCCCAGTAAACCATCTCTACAATCTAGGCTTACTCTTGGTCGCAGAGGTTCATTTGTTGAAATGACATTAAAATATACCTACAAACCTCACGAATTCTACCACGGAGGCTGGTCGGTAAGAATAGTTAGCTATTAGTGAGCCCTGCCTGCAAGAATATATTTATTTATATTACCTAGGAAACATTTAATTCACATTGAGAATGAGTTGTGACAAGTGTAATTCCAAACCAGAAGACAGAAAAATACCTATGTTAATGAAGTTCACAGAGAAAGCATTCTCGTGTTCCAGAGAAATATCCTGAGAGTCATTTTCTTAGTTTCCAAATGATGAAGGTCAAATAGTTGTGACTTTGGTAATAATTCATACAGATATGTCATTTAATTTTTTTAACTTATCAATAAGAAACTTAGGAAACATGATTATTTAATTAATAGTTCCTGTGCTAAAGTATTAACGGAACTAAATAATACTCTTCTAATGAAAATTACAATAACAGTGTAAAAATATATCCTGAGGTCTATTCTGCAAAATGAGAGTCAAAAGACAGGATATGTGATTTCAAAAAACATGTTCACACTGCAGTGCTATTAATGACATGATTAATATAGTTCTTTTTATACTTTATATCCAGGTAGATAAAATGGTTTTTACAATTGATGAAATCATAAAAACATGAATATTGAAGATGTGCTTTATCAAAAGAGATACCATTAAACATTAGATGCTGCATGTGTAGGAAGAGGCATCCTGTGAATAAAAGAACTGTCATTTTAGGTCTTCATACATTCAAAGAGTATTTCCTACGTATTTTTAGCTATTAGGGAGAGATAAATCAAATTCATATATAAAATTTTCTAACACCCAGAAGCAATATATAATTTAGGATTAGGGCACAGAGTGATTCTAGGTGTAAGAGATTGATATCTTGTCTATTCCACAATAATAAAGAAATCATAAAATGGTCTTTTAAGTTGTTTGTACGGCTTTACAGTGAAAGGATTTTTCAGATTATATTTTCCCAAATACTAATTGTATAGTAACAGATTATTAATTGGAATGAAAATATTGCATTTCTACAAGAGTTGTTGTTATATATCAGTTCTCAACCATCAGTCTGTTGTAAAGATTTTGTTACATATTAAAAACTTTAGCCAATAAAGTAACTGGTGTAATACACTTAGAATAAAAGAAAATATTTGAGTAATCACTAGGTTAAATTGAAGGGGAAACATTAAACCTAGAAACTAAAAATTGAGAATACACCTTCATATAAAGGGTTCATGAAAAATTCTTCAAAAAATGTGAACTTTGATCACATCACAAATAAAACCTCAGTGTATTTCTCAAAGAAGAAGTTTTAGTTTCCATTTTTAATTAAATCATCAAAGTTAGATGTTTAAAAAACACCTCAAGGGCTTGCCTGGTGGTGCAGTGGTTGGGAGTCCGCCTGCCGATGCGGGGGACGCGGGTTCGTGCCCCGGTCTGGGAGGATCCCACATGTCGCGGAGTGGCTGGGCCCATGAGCCGCGTCCACAGCCTGTGCTCCGCAGTGGGGGAGGCCGCGGCGGTGAGGGGCCCGCGTACCGCAAAAAAAAACAAAAACAAAAATAACCTCAAGTTGAAAATAAACACAGAAAAGGGACAAAGCAAAGCAAATCTCTGCTAGAAAGTACTGTATAAAATAGAAAGCAAATTATGATGACTGATTATTTAGCAGCCAACATCATGGTAAGCTGTATATGTCCAAAACTCTATTCAGAGGTACAAGCATAGTTTTGAAAATTTTCATATTTATAAATAGAGAATGAAAATAAATAAGTATTCATATTAATAGGCCATACAAAGAAGAGCAAAGTATACCAAAAAGAGATAGGAAAGAAATTCCAACACAACTGAGGCAAAAAATAATTGTCCAAGAAAAGTAGAATTAAGTTTTTAAAAGACTTTTTTTGGACAAACGGAATATATAAAAACTCTTCCTGTCAAATCTGAATTTATATCCATCATGAAATATTGATTTCTAAGATATATTATAATCTTTCAAATATCTTCAGCTCTGTTGCTAGCCAACAGTCAGCAGCAAAAGCCAAGTAAATGGTGCCACTTTGGAAGTAATTTTTCCAGTCAAAGTTGCTTTGTATGATGGATGTTGAAGCAGGAAAAGATATTCCCATCAAGCTCTACCTGAATTGCAGATGTATGAGTGAAAAATCAGCTGCTGTTTTTGAAGCCACTGAATTTTGTGGAATTAATTGCTTTATAGCAATATCTTCTTCACTAAAATAATTTATTCCTTTGGAATTCCTTTGCAATTTCTTTTGTGCTTTTAGATACCTTTCTTCTTTCAATTGGTTCTCAATTTTGATTCTCAAATTCAATAATTATTGAAATAGTATACATAATAAGTAAAAACATTTAAAACACTCCAACAATAGGGAAATATTTAAACCTATTGTTCATGTATTTATTTATGGATGGTCAGGCCACTCAAGATGGCTGTTTTCTTGCTCTCTGTACATCTTCTGCTCCACCAGTCCCTGCTTCACTTATACTCTACTCACATGACTATCCAATCCTCTTAATCGTTGGGCTTAATCAGTAACTATCAACATGCTTGCCCCCTGCCCCAGCCACTGGTTTCTCAGGTAACTGATGAGCCAACCTGAGGTCAATTCCCTCTATAAATGGCAGCCTCTTTCTCCCCCCAGTAAGCTTGCTATCGTGTCCTGCCTGCCTGCCTGCCTGCCTGCCTGCCTGCCTGCATACATACATGATGGGCTTTTGCTTCCGACAGGTAGGATTCCCTATCCAATAAACCGTTGATGTCTCTGTCGCTGTCTCCCATCTCGAGGATGGGCTTACACGTCTGTGGGGTGCAGCCCAACAATTTACAGACATTAAAACGTTTACAACGATATTTGATAACACAGAAAAGGCTTATGACTTAATGTTAAATGAGAACAATTTGATAAAAATCTTTTTTTTTTTTGCTTTTTTTGTCACTTCATGGTCTATAATAACCACCTAAATCCACAATTTCTCCTACTCTTTTCCTGAGCCCATGAGCTGAACATGAGCAGAGAAAACAACCACCCTGATTGTTCTCACCTGAAATTCATGAACATTAGCCTTGATCCTTCCAGACCTATCCCCTCCCATCCCTACTCCATTTCCTCAGTCGTCAAAAGGGATCATTGCAGACTGTCACTAATCATGACTAACCTCACCTGCCCTCACATACTCTGCCCTTCTGCCTATTTCCAGAACTCACTTTTTCATAGATCTAACTAAAGGATGTTCCATTTCCTTCCTTTCTCGTGAGCATCACAATTCCCCCCTCTTTCTTACACCACATTTTTCCTTCCCTTTAGCTAACTTCAATTACTATTCAAACCATATATTATTTTTCTCATTTTAAAAGAAAAACTTATTTTGAACCCTTTCCCACCTTCCCCTGAAGTACCACTCACTTTTTTTTTTTTCTTTTTTTAACTCTCCTTTCAGCAGAACTCCAGGAAAGA
>NW_006796787.1:222749-229269 GCF_000442215.2 Lipotes vexillifer | reverse complement strand
GAAAGAGTGGCCTATACACACTCACTCTAATTCTTCTCACATTCTCCCTTTATTCCACTGGGGCCAAGTTTTCCTCCATAATACTCCATGGAAACTGTTCTCATCAAGATCACCTATGTCCTCCTCAACTTAAATCCAACAGTCACTTCTTACTTATCCTCATACTTGCCCTAGAAGAACTATCAGAGCCAAAACTCTCTCCCAGCTGCTCCGCGGCATGTGGGATCTTCCTGGACCGGGGCACGAACCTGCGTCCCCTGCATCAGCAGGCGGACTCCCAACCACTGCACCACCAGGGAAGCCCCTGTTAAACTTCTTTTATTTGGCTTCTAGACACCTCATTCCCTTGCTCTCCCACCTCCCTCACTGGTTGCACCTTCTCTGTCACATTTCCTGGTTCTTCTTTTCTCCTCACCCTCTTAAGTGCTTCAGGGATCTGTCCTTGGACTCTTCTCTACCCATTATAATGTGTTTGTTGCTTTATCTGGCCTTATGGTTTTAAATGCCTTCTATTCCCAAATGTTATATATCTGGACCAGACTTGTCTTTTGAACTGCACAACTCTACATCCAACTCCCTGGTCAACTTTTCCATTTGAGTGTTTAATGCACATCTCAAACTTAGCTTGTCCAGATCTGGATTCTCAGCCTTCTCTCCATCAACAAACTTTCCATTTCAGAATACAGAGTCATGGGTGGCGTATTCTGTTGCTCTGGCACAGAGTAGTTGTTCAATACATATTTGCTAAATTAAAGAATAAATGCATACATGAATCAAATGTTCAGGCACAAATACATATAAACAAATAACAAATGAAAAATGCAGTACATCAATATCTGAATAGTAGTGACCTATAGTGGTGGAGGGATTACAAATGCGACTATTTGTTTTATTTGTTTAAATTTTCCATAGTGGTTATTTGCAACTCTTATAGCTAGAGAAACTATTGAAAGTACAACCATTCTAGATTTTAAGACACAGAAAGAAAAAGACTGGATAAGTAAATTAATGAAAATACTGCTTTAGCAGAACTAAGTAAGAATTTATGAATTCTTATGATAAATAAGAATTTAGAATTTATGATTATGTTTATAGGGTCATCAAGTAAAGTTTCTTTTTGCTCTACTAAAAAGAAAAAAGTCATTTCAATGAAAAGTAGTGATATTAAATAAATTTTAGTGGACATTTTTTCATATTTATAAAAAATAGAGAAAAGGAATTTTGCCTTTTTATTTTTAAATTTTATTTATTTATTTATTTATGGCTGTGTTGGGTCTTCGTTTCTGTGCGAGGGCTTTCTCTAGTTGCGGCAAGCGGGGGCCACTCTTCATCGCGGTGCGCCGATCTCTCACTATCGTGGCCTCTCTTTGCGGAGCACAGGCTCCAGACGCGCAGGCTCAGTAGTTGTGGCTCATGGGGCTAGTTGCTCCGCAGCATGTGGGATCCTCCCAGACCAGGGTTCGAACCCGTGTCCCCTTCATTGGCAGGCAGATTCTCAACCACTGCACCACCGGGGAAGCCCAGAATTAAGCGTTTTTAATTGCTATGTCAGATCTAAGGAAGTGTCTGGCACCTGTAATAAGTATTTTTCATAACTAAAAATGCTATTTTAATTTTATTAGTTGAATTTTTTATGAGTAATTGATGTTCAACATTTGTATCAATTTCTTATTTTATATCCCCTAGGGCCTCTCCATACCAATAGTTGATTAACAATAATTCAAATGATCAAACCAAGTTTCTGTTAAATTGATATATAATTCAGATATTTGATCTATTCAAATCCTTCCACCAAATTACTGTTTCAAAATGAAATACAGTTTTTCAAGTTAAAAATCTAGGCATTTTAACTAAGGGTCAGACAATGTAGTCAGCTTTTATTTCCTTCTGAGTTGTATCTACTTTGTATTTGTGCTCATGGAATTATCCAGTGGATACTTGGAACTGATGGGGCTAAAGGACTCCAATATTATAGTCTAGGCTATGCTAAAAAGAACTCTTTGTGTTTTAAAAACCACATGTATCATCTACATTCCTCATGAAAATGATCACTGAACAGTTCTTAATAAAATAGAACTGATACTATATATTCATACATGTCCAAATACGGATTACAGTCTATATGACTTTTCCTTCTTTCTTAACAAGGGCTAGGGGCATCATGTTCTTTAATGAATAATGATGTACAATTTGTATATACACCCAAAGAACTGAATGTTTGTTATTCTTAATTTTGAAGTTTCTTTTAGAGCACAGTGGTTATGAGCTTAGGCCCTGGTTTTAGGCAAACTCTGTGACCTTAGATTATTGAAAGCTGCGACTCAGTCTCCTCTTTGTAAAATAGACATTAAAATAGCACTTAACTCATTATTGCTATTTTGAGGATTAAATAAAAGAATATACGTAAAGTTTTTGGAACATTTCCTGAATCATGTTCCTAGAAACTATGACATACAGCAATGGACATACGCCTACATTGGGATACATTTCTTTTTCTCTATATGTGCATTGTATTAGTTTGCCAGGACTGCCACAACAAAATACCAGGCAACAGAAATTTATTTCCCTGCAGTTCTGTGGCTGGAAGTCCAATACTGAGGTGTCAGCTTCTCCTGAGGCTTTTCTCCTTGGCTTCAGGTGGCCACCATCTGGCCGTGTCCTCACATGCTCTTTCCTCTGTGTGCAGACATCTCTGGTGTCTCTTTTGAGTGTCCAAATTGCCTCTTCCTTTAAGGACACAAGTCATATTGGATTAAGACCCACCCTAAAAGCCCCATTTTAACTTAATCTCCTCTTTAGAGGCCCTATCTCCAAATTCAGTCCTATCCTAAGGAACTGCGAGTTAGAACTTCAACATATGAATTTTGGGGGACACAATTCAGCCTATAACACTTATGTACAAATTTCACAAAGTTCTCTAGACACTGTCCCTCATTATGCCAATCCCTATATTGTTTAATTATTACAATAGTCCTATGAAAGTTGTATCATTTATTTATTTATGAAGATTCCAAGGCTGAAATAAAGGTTATCTTACTCAGAGGAACTAAAATGATGACAAGTTTAGAATCCAGGTTTTAAACCATGTCTTCCATCTGATTCAAAAGCCAAGTTGTTCCCACCACACTGTGATTTATCCTAAATTGATCAACTGTCTGTCACTGGTCAACTCACTTGCCAGATAAACCTTTCAAAGGACCACTCTTTTGTAGATGTTGTTTTAAATTTTTGTTTGCTTTTTAATCATCTCCATTGGCGAAGCTGTTTTATCGGTTTGTAAATAGATGTAACCTTGTAGAATTTCATTATTGTTTTACTGGAGTGATTGCCTTTTTAAATTTTGAATTTATCAATGATTGTCAAAGTAAGAATCAATTAAGCTTTCTTACAACTTTTGTCTTCACTAGACTCACTGGAACCAGGATTGGGCCATTTTTGCCTATGTGGCCAATTTGGATGATGGTAAAATGAGATTAAGATTGTCAGGAATTCCTGGAAAATGAGAATAACTCATACGGGTTTATTGAAGATTAGGCTGAACAAGGCACAGAATTTTGGGTTCCTTTGCCCTATCTTTATCACTGCTATCTTCTATTTGTCCACATTCCTAAAGTAGAGTAATAAATGGAATTAACAGTATGGCTTTTTTTTAAAAGGGTTTATTTTGGGGATAAAAACAGGACTAAGAAATTAGACCAATTTTTTTTCTAAGTGGATTGTAAAAGTACCACTGATTTTCAAAACAACACTGATTTCAGCAAATAAATGTTGTCATCTCAACTGACTCATTTTGTTAAAAGTGGTTTTATGTGCCAATCTGTGGCCTACTCTAAATGGATGCTCTTGTAAAAGTGCAGATTTTGAAATTTTCTTTTCATGCTATTAAGCCTTTTTCCTCCCCAGTGATATGATCCACTGAGCACAGTGAAAGACATATTATAATTTTTCACAATAACAGCATTTTTTAAAAAGGAGATACAAAAGTTCTTTCACTTCCATAGTTTTTCTTTCTTTCTTTTTTGCTAATAATTCCTCTTCAGAGACCATTTTTGCCATGAAAATAGATGTTTCTCTACTATATCGCTTTACCAGCAAGTTGCTTCAAGTTTCCAAAACCTGCGGCAATTTGCGATTTTGATAATATATGACTTTATATTATGCAACCACATACAAATTACCTAAAACAGTGAGAAAGAGCCCAGCTGACTACTTAGGATAAATATCTCAGTAAAACAATATTTTCATTTAAATTTTATATCTATGACTTTCTTAGTTATTATTAACATTATTTTATTATTATAAGTAATAACATATTGTTATTAATATTATTATTATGATTGATGTGGGAAGGTAGTATTGTCCACTGTGATTCCTGTTTGGATTTATAGATTTATTGTTTTGTAAAGGAGTGATTTTATTTATCAGAGAAAAAAACATAAAACTCTTGTATATTCAGGTTTAGTAATAATTTTTTTAAAGGTGTAGGACAGTTTATTATTTATGAATTTGATACTTTTTTAAAGATAAATGAATCCAAATATTATTTGAAGAAATAAACATCCTTTTTCTTAGTTTTAAATAGTTTTATAATTTTATATTTAATTTGAGTTATGAGAAATTTTACATATCAAAATGAGAAAATATATTAATCCTTAATACAATTAAAAATATATGTAATTCTAAAAAGTATGGTTGAATGCCATTTATTGGGTTCAACACTGGATTTAAGGTGGGTTAAAATTCAGATTCCTCAATGCCAAATTTTGTATAATATAAATTATTTTTGGAGAAGTACAAGGGAGCTTTAATAACGCTGACATGAATTAACATTTTTCTGTAAAATATACATTTCAATATTAGTAAAAACATTGATTTTTGAAATTAAAGTATTTTGAAATTAAAGCATTTCTTAATATTTTATTCTTTCTATCAACGATCACTATTAGAATATTTTAAAGACAGTTTTTCTTTCATTCACTAGAGCATCCCCCTTAAAAAAAAAAAACAAATCAACTTTTGAAAATGGATTGAAAATGTACGTATAGTGAAACTAGCTTTGCATTTCACATTTTGTTACATCATGTAGATTTTAGTTATGTGTATTTTATAAAATAATAATACTCCTTGATTATGATGTTGAAATATGATCATCCAAGCAAATGCAATAACATTTGAACTTTATCAATTTGAGTTCTCAAAGCAAACTAGTAAAAAGCCTCCCAAGTAAAAGATTATCTAAAGTACATACAGTGCCTCAGTTCTCTTAATTTTCCCTCAATTGGATGTAAAGGGTGATTAACTGAAGTGCTGATTATAAAATGATTTGCAGGGTACACAAGTAGATTCAGTCATCTATTTAAGTCCACAAGTATTTTTCCAGTATAAAGTAGCCATGGGTACAAATTGTCCCCCAAAACCAAGGCAATTAATTTCCACTTTGAAAGATTAATATTCTTGAGGGGGGGGAAATTGCTAGTACTGCATGATTCACATTTCCAGAAATTCACATTAAATTTATAACTAGCACCCAAATTTCACTACACATGCCCTCATCATCATCACCTCCTATTTATATTATTGAGCAATATGTATAGAATATTATATACTAGGCTTTTGTTATCTATGGCATTGACATTTCTCAGATTGAAGCCAATTTCACAGATCTGAATTAATACAAGAATTTAGTATGCTTATTATAAATAAAAGTTCCCTCGCAGTCAAAAGATATAGAAAGCTTCCAGGTAAATATTCAAACTGTTATGTATTCAAAGAAAAAATAGACTCTCTAATAGGGTATGTAAAAATGCTTTCTATTTCCATTGCATTCAGTTTTCTCTCTGAACTAAAATTCTATTAATGAATGTAATTAAAATGAAAATGGGTGAGTACTTTATATGAGTTGCATCTCTGGGCATAGTTATTCATATAGTTAAAATTATTGTCCTTAGAATTAGGTAAAATTGTAAGGCTTCCCAGACTTTGCATATAATATGAATTTGTGTTAAATATGTAGAAATTTTAAAAATATAAAATGCATTTCTGAGGCAAAATTGAAGCTTTTGTAAAATAATGTGGTACTTCTACGTGTCCTTTGTAAATGGGCCACATATACATTTTCAAACTTCATAAAATCAAGCAAACTAGTGAACCAGATGTTAAGCAAAAATAACATGGTTATAACTTTAAAAAAAAAAGAGAGAGTGGGGAATGTACCCCTCTCTCTTATTAGAAGGTATATGTTCTCAAAGGCAGGAAAACTATGAACAGCTGTTAGACACCATGCTTAAATTGGCTGTGAATATCTGAAATAGTTGTCCATAGTAATAGGAAATTCATGGTTATTTTACACCTTTAGAAAAGCTTTAGTTCCAGCCTATCAAAGCTCATTCTTTCCTGGAAGAAGCTCAGAATTACATGGTTTCCATATCTGTGGAGCATGTTGTGCTTCTCAATCATCTAACTGCAGTAAGACTGGCCCAATAAGATCACTGTGTCTAGGCATTTTCTCAAGCCATGTTTG
>NW_006796787.1:199471-222739 GCF_000442215.2 Lipotes vexillifer | reverse complement strand
GCAGGATAGGGGCAGGGAGGGCAGAAAAAACAAAAGCAGACTCCCAGTCACAGGATGAGAGGCCAGTTTTCTGCCTACGTAAAACTGTTAGTGGAACCATGAACAAGAAACTGTCTTTGTTTTTACTTTCTTAAGTAGCTTGACCTATTAGAAAAGAAAGTTCTCTGCATTTTCCCTATCATAAAGACCTTCTTACTATTGTTTTATAGTTATAGCTTCTTTAGGTCTGTACTGGAGGGTAATACTATTCAGTGAGTAGCATGAAACACTGTTTTTATTATAAAATACCAAAATCAGTCAAGCTTTACCAAAAAGAACCTTTTTTAGATAAAATTTTTACAAGCCTACTTATCTTTTTCTCTTTTGAAGGTTTTTGATCTCAAAATGTTAGAAAATAATAAATGATACAAGAGATTTTATAGTATTCCTGAGAATATCTGGCTGAGTATAAAATGTGAAAGTTATTATATAAGAAAAAAATCATTAAAAGGTATTTTATTTTTTATTGAAGTATAGTCAATTTATAATGTATTAGTTTCTGCTGTACAGCAAAGTAATTCAGCTATATATAGATATACAGATATATACATTCTTTTTTATATTCTTTTCCATTATGGTTTATCATAGGATTTTCAATATAGTTCCCTGTGCTATGCAGTAGAACCTTGTTTATCCATTCTAAATATAATAGTTTGCATCTGCTAATCCCCAAGTCCCAGTCCATCCCTCCCTTCCCCCACCCCTTGGCAAACACAACTCTGTTTAAAAGGCATTTTAAAAGTATCTAAAAAGATAGTCATATATTCTAAGTTTGGGGATTTAAAAAAATTTTTATAATGAGTTTTCATCCATTTATGATTTAAAAATAACTAATGTAAAGGACAATGCAAACTCTATCTTAAGGTACAAATAAACATTGATTATTCTCCCAAACAAACCTTACTGAACTTTACTTCAGTAGTCACTGAAATTTTGTCTAGAAGACCAAATTCTTCTTTGGTTAATTGGACTTCATGAAGTGGAATGGGCAAGAAGAAACTGAAGGTATGTTTGTTATTTTTGACATACCTAGCACCAGTTCCACATGCTACTGGATCAGGATATGTTGCCGATTGGATGGACATGACTAACTCACACTTTATACGACTAATTGAATTTCGGTGGAAAAAAATGACCTTTGAAAACCAGCTGCAAAATTGACCAGAAAGGTTTCCTATATATCAAAAATTATTCTCCAAACATGTTTTATGAGCTATGCCCAGCATCAACTCATTTGTCTTTCATATGAGTTTTTGAGGATATTGGATAAATCAAACTTAGGATATTACAGAGAGGAAAACATACAGAAATTTACAGTGAAGCAAAAAGATAACAAATACTAAAATTTATGTTTTAAGGCAAGAGAGCACAATTCTTATTTAATAAATCACTGACAAATTTTCACTTATCTAATAGGAGTAATTCATCTTTTTTAGGATTCTGTCTACAGGATAGTCCCACCAAAAGGGAAGGGGGCAGGAACGTCTTTTGATGGTGATTTGATGATATTAAAAAACCTCAAAACAATTTCATCAAAATCAGAATCTGCTCATGTTAAGATCGCCAATTCCACTGTTTATTATTTCTCTGAGAACTTTGGGCAAATGAGTTGACTGATGGCAAAGAGATTAACTTGCAAAACAGGATGTAAAGATCAGTTCTTTTGCTTTGGCAGGCTTCTTTCTGTGCTAATCCTTTGCAGTTATACTTAGGGGTCTGTACCCTCTTGACTTCAGACATTGATCTGCAATCCATACACATTTTTATCCCTTCTTTGAGCTCATCGGTTCATTGCTTTTATTATTTCACTGATTAGTGATTGTTTTGGCTACATAAAACCTTAATTTTGACCACTTAGGCTGAGGACCAAACTAGAAAATATGTTTTCTGAAGGTAGGAATGATATTTTTTTTTCTCTAAAACTTATCATTTCATACTAGCTCAAGATTGGGCACAAAGTGTGTGGGACTCATAATTCTTACCTGATTGATGAGTTTTGACTTTAGATTGGCTGATAGGCTCTGATTTTTTTTTAAAACAACTTTATTAGAGTATAATTGCTTTACAATATTGTGTTAGTTTCTGCTGTATAACAAAGTGAATCCGTTATGCATATACATATGTTCCCATATCTCCTCCCTCTTGCATCTCCCTCCCACCCTCCCTATCCCACCCCTCTTGGTGGTCACAAAGCACTGAGCTGATCTCCCTGTGCTATGTGGCTGCTTCCCACTAGCTATCTATTTTACTTTTGGTAGTATATATATGTACATGCCACTCTGTCACTTCGTCCCAGCTTACCCTTCCCCCTCCCCGTGTCCTCAAGTCCATTCTCTACGTCTGCGTTTTTATTCCTGTCCTGCCCCTAGGTTCCTCAGAACCATTTTTTTTCTTTAGATTCTATATATATGTGTTAGGATACGGTATTTGTTTTTCTCTTAGGCTCGAATTTTGTGTGTTTCTCACAATTTCTTCCTTGTCACCCCACCCCTGCCAACACACACCCCTCTTTATTTTTTCTCTTATTTGGATCTTCATGTTTTCAGCCTTAGATTTATCAACTCAGCTCTTCTCCTGGCCATTCTGTTGATTGGCTTTGTGGAGTGCATCCCTCAGTCCTTGGTTTCTGTGCCTTTATATCTTAGTCCTCTGCCCAATTTCCTGTCTTACAGAGGCTTTTGCATATGTTTCCATCTTATTAATAAAGTATTTGTTAAGATAATCAATGGAAGTAAGCATTATGAAAAATTCAAAGCCTGTAGATTAAAAAAACAACGACAGCATTTGCTTTCTATAGACTACTTAGAGTCGGGGGGGAGGGTGGGAGAAGATGTTTTGATTTGAAAGAAAATCTTGTCCTAGAAACTGTTCATTTGCTGTAATACAGGTGAAAAGTCCCTGAAACTTTGTAGAAAGTGTTTAGTGTTTGCAGCTCAAGTTATCAAAATCATTCATGTGTTAATTATTCTGTTTTAAACATATATTACTTACGGTAGACAGTTTAAACCACATCTGTATTAAATCTGCCATTCGATTAAAATGAAAAACTTTCTGACATTCACTGAAAGAACTGGGGAAAGGTTCCATGATGCCCACCTGTACCACATGTTTGCAGGGGCAAGAAGTTAAGCTGTCTGACCTATGGTCACAAATCGAAATCCCCCATCCCACATAGGACTGATGAAATGATGAACCACATAGATCTGCATCATGGTTCCAATTTACATATGTCAGCCACTTAGTTCAATCGGCCAAAGAGACCTGTTAGGCAGTACAACCTTCTACATAGAGTTTCAAGAAAGCAATTGTTAGATTCTATGGATACTATATAACCTTGTTCAATGGAAAGGGGCATCTTTTTCCTGCAATGTCACCATTTGAATAACTCTTTAGTTTTTACGGGCTGCTGTAACAAAAAACCATAAACCAGGTAGCTTATAAACAGCACATTTATTTTCCCAGTTCTGGAGGCTGAAAAGTACAAAATAATGTGCTGGCAGTTTTGGTGTCTGGTGTCTAGATAGCCATTCTTTCAATGTAATCTCACATGGCATAAGGGGTTAGAGATCTCTTTAAGGCCTCTTTTATAACAGCACCCTCACTAATAAGAGCTCTGCCCTAGTGACCTAATCACTTCCCCAAGGCGCCACCTCCAAACAGCATCACGTTGGGGATTAGGTTTCAAGTATGAATTTTGGGGGGACACACACATTCAGTCTATAGAGCACTGTTTAATTTCTTTCATAAACTATTAAATGTTTGCCTGACACATACCAGATACTGCACTAGATGCTCTGGATTTAAAAGAGAATAAGACACCATTTCTGTCCTCCAAATCTCAGATTGGTAGGCAAGACACGCACAAAAAATATAATTTCTTTTCAGGGTAACAGAGGTATTTCTCTAATAGATTCCCTCTGTTAGTGTATATATCTATTTAGTGTTAATGGAATTATTTTCATTAATAGAAGTAAATCTAGAGTTAGCTCATAAGCTGGCCATGACTGAAGAGTGATATTTTCAGTGGACCAGAAATGATCCTATAGGGTTTCCAATTTATTCTGACCATGATCACAAAACATTGATGTATAAAACCAATATATATATATATATATATATAAATTCATTAATTTATGTTAAGAAATACAATTATAGGAAAATTAGACATTCATATTTATTTTCCAAGTGTATTTTCTCCCTTTAGGCAATCTGTATTAAAAGCCTAATTATTAGGATATTGCTTTGTGAGCAGAGTATCACAGTAAGGGACAATTGCTTTTGGACCCTCATCTGTATGAGTATGTTTTGTCCCTTTCCACAAAGCCTGGTGGACAAGATGCTGCTGTAGTTCTAGCAGGATATCTTGCATAGGACCTCTATTGCTTGGCAAACTCCATCCAAAGCAGGATGTTTATTGGCTCAGTATTCAGTCATGTCTAAGAAACCATTAGGACTAAATTTAACCATGAGTCACAAATTATATGTCAGCTACTTTTCCTACATTGTTCTTAGCTGAAACATAGCTCTTCCTTGAAGATACCACTGTCTGCATCTTTCAGTTTTGAACTCACTTTCCTAATGGTCAGAAAGTAGGATTTTGTCATTTTTTTCTCTCGGTTGCAGTTCCATGATGATTAGTACCGAGCTTTTTTAAATAAAATGTTTTTCTTAAGATTCACAGCGTTATGTTCAGTTATCTTTTGCCTCTCCTTTGTCTACTGTCTTCCTGATTTCTAGTTTAATCCTCCTCATTCACTGAAAAATTTGGCAGGGAGCGAATCACATTCCTTTTCACTCAAATTCCTCACTATTCTCACTCTGAACTAATATCAGCAATTCTATTAATGTGGAATTTCCATAGCCCAGAGATTATTCTGACTCCTTGTTGTGACTGTATATATTTCTGTAGCAATTCATTACACATTAATGTTGAAGTTTAAATCTTTTAGGCAAATCTTATTTTCATGATCTCTAGATTCTTAGAGTCATTCCTCAATCTCTATGCCCTGCCTGTAAGTATCAGCTAAAGTGGTGGCAGAAAGTGATTGTCACAACCAACCTAGGGGCAGGACAGGAAAATGGACACAGACGTAGAGAATGGGCTTGAGGACTCTGGGAGGGGGAAGGGTAAATTGGGACGAAGTGAGAGAGTAGCATTGACATATAGACACTACCAAATGTAAAATAGATAGCTAGTGGGAAGCAGCCACATGGCACAGGGATCAGCTCAATGTTTTGTGACCACCTAGAGGGGTGGGATAGGGAGGGTGGGAGGGAGACGCAAGAGAGAGGAGGTATGGAGATATATGTATATGCATAGCTGATTCACTTTGTTATACAGCAGAAACTAACACAATATTGTAAAACAATTATACTCCATTAAAGATGTTTAAAAAATAAATAAGTCATGGGGGAAGAAAAGGAAGAAAGTGATTGTCAGGTTTTGGGGGGAGAGAAGTAGTGGAAGAGTTAGTGAAGACTTAATCAGAGCTCAGTTGTAAAAGGTCAGTAGGAGTTCACCGTGCTGGCCAGATGGCAAAAGCCTTCCTAGGGGGTGCTACCTCAACAAAGACGTAAAGTCATAAAATAGCATGATGAAGTACATAGGAAAGAATGGAAAGAAATAAGGCTGGACATAGAGCCAAAGATTCCTGATCACTGTCTTCACGCTTGGTTTCGTCCACTCACCTGTATATGTAAAATAAGCCTTTGATATGGTCTTCATGAGTAGTCAGTTTGTAGCCTTCTTATACTTCATCTGAGTTTTTGAACTTGATTTAAATCTGTCCCTTGAAATATCCATGTTTTTTTTTTCCCTGCCACTCAGTCAACACAACTGCCACACCTCAGGCAGGTGTTGGGCTAGAATAAGGCAGTCGCCAGATAATAGAGAGCCTAGTATATGCAGATTTTTGCTTTATTATTTTGGCCAACAGAAAATGACTGACTGAAGTGATTAGAAATCCACTTTTAAGGGGAACTGGGGAGCTTGAGTGACTGAGTAATTGGTGCTAACAGTAGCTTCACCATACTTCATTAATAACATGAAAAACATAGTTAACTTTAACCCTAGGTGATTCTCATTGTAGGTTAAACAAGTCTTTAAGAGAAAGCTATTCTGCAAGAATAGACAATTAAGGATAAGAGAAAACTACCTTAGTAGACTTTTGCCATTCAAACAGCTGGCAAGAGAAAATAAACCTTTTTCAGTTAAAAGGAACTTCTGAAAGAAAGCTTAGTCTTCTTCAGCTGACGTTTTGACATATATGCCTATTTTTTTTAACGTACTTGAATAATATATCTTGTTAAGGGGTCTATCAAAAACATGAGTCTTTTCTCCTAGTTTCTGACCAGTTGCCTAGGGATTAGTTCTCATCTTTAGTATCTGACTTGTTTCTTGACTATGAACCTATAGGGATTGACCTGTTCACGGTTTGACAGATATAAAAAATAATGATCCATATGTTTCCTAAACAAGAAGGATTTATGATTTTTGCTACTAGGAAGCTTGGTAGAGGAAATTTGCTGAATCATGGATGGTCAGTCTGTTATCCAGGCCTCTCCAAGTAATCTTTTCTTTGACATTGATAAACAGTTCTCCCAGGCTCTGTCCAACCTTTGAGAACCCAGAGACTCAGATTTACTGTTGAAGAAATGAACTGCCTTGCAGGCTCCAACAGTATCAGTTGGTATCAGTTTTATAGTTTCTGTAAAATAAGGGCCACTACTCTAGTTGGTCCCTGGCCATCTGCTCAACTGAGCATGTTTTAACACAGTCAACTGAAGCCCAGTAATTGGAACAATGGAGTGATGATGATTGTATTTCATTAAAAAAAATGGAAAAAGACAAATATTTTTAAAGACTTCAATATATTGATGTAAGCAAAATATGTAATAGATTGGACTTCATAATGTCTGTAGCTTTATATAGCTCTCAAATTCTATGACATGAATTGTGTTTTAATGGTCTTTTTTTAAAAAAAGACTCATGTCAATGTGAAATACAGACTCATCCAGGAAGAATGAATTTAAATAGTCATATGATCCAGTTGCTCACAAACCTATGGACCTCTAAGTGCTGAAGGAATTTGGAAATATCTCAGTGAGTCTGAGAACTCTCTTTGTATATGCTCCTCAGGCATTATTCAAAGAAGAAATAAAATATCTATAGTATACAGAGATTTTTTAAAATAAATCTATGAAGCTTCTTTTTATTACTAAGAAATTCACTTAAATGCTTCCAGAAATAAATTTAGTAGCTTTCCTATCTATAAACAATCAAAATTTTACAAAAAAGGTAAAGGGAAACCTAGGAATATTTCCAACACAAAGCACGATAGAACAATATAGAATAAATACAATTAAAACTCTAAAAACTATTATAGAACAGAAGATTACTAGACAGAGAAAATATATTTTGTTCTAGAATAGGAAAATACTGAAATCTGTCAACTTTCCCTAAGTTAATCTATTAGTGCTATGCAATCAATCCTGGTCAAATTCTTAATGTATTTTTTTAACATGAACAAAATGACTCTAAAGGACATCTGTAGGAATAAACCTAAGGAAACAGGGAAATAATAGAAAAAAATAAAGACATACTTTACTAACAGTAATTGTACTATAATGTTTCATAAATTAAATAGTATGGACATAGATCAATAGGTCATAGATCTAAATGGACTAGATTAGACTCAAGTATAATGGAAATTTAGTGTCATAAACATCATTTAAAATTAGCAAAGACTAATTGGATCATTACATAAACAGTGTTAAAAATAAGTATGGACATTTCTTCACTACTTACACAAAATAAGTAATAGATTTAAATGTACAGTATGAAATCATGTATCTGCAAAATCCTGGGTATATAATCTGCAATCTTGGTGTAGAGAAAGCCTCTTAACCACAAATTAAACATAAAATAAAAATACATTTAACATCTTAATGTACCCAACACAAGGTAGAAATTCTGTAAGCCTACATTTGCAACACATAGGTTAAAAGAGTAATATCAATTATATGTTAAACTATTATAAATCAATGTGAAAATTGTGTTGAAAATTTCTCTCAATAGTAAGGAAAGAGTAGGATCATTTCCTTCTCTGTTTCTCGAACTATCCTCACATTCCCGTGAACATGTGATGTTTGGCTAGGAGCATGCTGGGGGTTAGAGCAATCTCTTATATTTGACTCGAGTGGGCATGGGAGCATAGCTTCTTTACATATTTTCCCCACTACAGTTAAGAAATAATAAAGTTCTTCGAATTTAATGCCATGCTCTCATGATCTTTTTTCCTATTTCTGTGTGTTGAGACACCCCTGTATGCTCTACTTGGTATGGACTCAGACCCCAAGTCTGCCATAAACATGAGAAGATACATTTGTGTGGAAATGCTGAGCTACCTCACTGTCAGGTTTTTACTCTTCTGGGTCATTGTGACCCAATCTTTTATAGTACAAGAGCTGGAGAGTCAGTCAGCAATTAGAAACGGACATCAGCATCTATTGCTGATCAAGCAGAGGTTGAATGCAACTGCAGTACAGAAGCCATATAAATCTCCTCGGCCAGTCAACTTGTGCTTGCCCACCTAAGTCTAAGGAGGTTGATATGTGCTCTCTTGTCTTTTGACCCAGCACAGTAGATATGATTTTTCTGTAGGAGCTGTTTAGAGATTACATTTGATATTAGAAATCTAGAAAAAAAATTTTCAAACTTTTGAAAGATCTCAAAGTCCTTAGGGCAGCCTGATATAATTATTAGTATTAATATTTGATCATGGCGTGATTTATTATCTGCCCTAGAACATAAAAAATGGCAAGTATGTTCTTTAATAGATTAGAGATTGGATATTATAATTTATACTGTAACAAATACAGCAAAAGAATACATTACCCAAATTTTTTGCCACCTCTCTCTCAGGGATATTTTCCATGCACATGGGTTTATGTATCATGACATCCAGTGAATGAAAACTGGAAAAGGAAAACTGGTTAATAAGTTATTTAGTGTCTACAATGCCAAATACCTCACTGGCCTACTTCACCAAACTTGCTCTTTCCTTACCAAAAATATTAAACTGTTGGGGGCTTCCCTGGTGGCGCAGTGGTTGAGAGTCCGCCTGCCGATGCAGCGGACGCGGGTTCGTGCCCCGGTCCGGGAGGATCCCACATGCCGCGGAGCGGCTGGGCCCGTGAGCCATGGCCGCTGGGCCTGCGCGACCGGAGCCTGTGCTCCGCAACGGGAGAGGCCACAACAGTGAGAGGCCCGCATACCGCAAAAAAAAAAAAAAAATTAAACTGTCTGCTCATCTGTTTGTGATTAGAGTGTCTTAAAGACACAGACAACTTATTTCTCCACTAGAGTGAGCTAGTATTAGCCTTCTCACACAAACAAATCTAACCACCTAAGAAAATATCTCATGCAAACACTTTAAAGCTCATTGTTTTGACTTCCATAAAGTGTTTAAGTGAATGTGAAGATTTCATTAGCTAAAATAGTCATGCTGATTTTGTACTTCTCCAGAGTCAATTCATAGCAGGGGAGAAAACCTCTGCTTAATGCAGGAGAATTATTTTCTTTCCTTTTTTTTTAGTTTAACAAATATTCATAACAATAAGAGCCAAGTATCCTTATAAGGACTTTACATTTAATTTTCTGAGTGGTCAATCTTAGTTACTTTGGGCTGTTATAACAATAAGATAGCCTGAGTAGGTTAAATAACAAATATTTATTTCTCACAGTTCTGGAGGCTGAGTCCAAGGCCAGGGTGTCAATATGGTCAGTTTCTGGTGAAAGTCTTCTTCCTGGTTTCCTCACATGGAAAACTAAGAAAGAGATCTGTCTCATCAAGAAAGGACATTAATCTCATTGTGAGGGTCTCATCCTCAGGACCTAATCTAACCCTAATTACTTCCCAAATGCCCCACTTCCAAATATCAGACATTGGGGTTTAGGGTTTCAGCAATGAATTTTGAGGGGACATAAACATTTAGACAATAGCACAGCCTATAAAGAAGATTCTATTAATATTATTGTATAAGTGAGTAATTGAGGAACAGAGAGATTAAGTGCCTTACCTAAAGTAACACAGCTTCTAATGGAAAGAACCAGGATTTAAATTCCAAGCAGTCTGACTTCAGTGTGAGCTTTGCCTCTACCTTATATTGCAAGTTACCAAAAAGTTATTTTTTTAATGTAATATAGAGCTCAGAAATTAAAATTTGCTTTTGTAACCTATTTGTGAGTTCTAATAATTTCTAAGGATATAGCATAAAAACAAAGCTTATAAAAATCAATTTTTATTACCCATTATATTTTTATTTATGCGGTGCAAAATTATCTTTGCCAGCCTAATTTATTTCTAAGACATCAGCAACACATAATGTGAGCTTGTCACCTAAGTCGTAAACTATCTACTGTTAAACAGAACATGGGTGCTGGCTATTGTGACCTGGGGAAAAAATATAAGTGCAATAATAGGCACAGTTATTGTGTGTGATTGTTAATTTTATGTATCAACTTGGAGGGTGTTTTTGGATGATATTAACATTTACATTGGTGAATTTGGTGTAAGCAGATTGCTCTCCATACTGCAGGTGGGCCTCACCTAATCGGTTGAAAGTCTGAATTAAAAAAAAAAAGACTACAGCCTCCCCGAGCAAGGGGAACTCTCCAGAAAACTGCCACACTGCCTTGAACTTCATCTGCATCATTGGCTCTTCTGGGTAGTCTACAATGCAGTTTTTGGACTCACCAGTCTCCATAATTGAGCCAGTTCTTTATAATAAATAAATCTCTTTGTGTGTGTGCATGTGTGTATGTATGATACATACATACATATACATACATAGGATATAAACACACATGGTATATATATATACGTACATAGGATACAATAGGATATATATGAGTGTATATGTATATATATCTCTTTCTTTGGAGAATCATGACTATTACATTATGCTTATTGAGATTTGGTTGGATGGATAAAAAAAGTCAAATATACCTAGAGAAAACCCAACATAATACCCAAAAGAGAAATATACAAATGAATTCAACATCACTCTGTCTATGGACTTCACACTTAATTGAAAGATTTGTGTGACAGGTTGTGAAGATCAACAGAAGAATAGTGTTAAAGGCTGTACATGGGAAGGAGAACACATGGAAGTGACTTAAAAATTTGAAGCCAGCTGTATATGAAGAGATATTCTTGATCAAATGGAGAACTGGGATTGTGAGGGACTATGAACTGCATCACAGCTTGGGGCAGGGGGTTCAATTCACAGAGTAACTTAAGGAAATGCTCCTCCCTAAATCTGTGGGATGCAATATAGCAATCACAGAGTCCAGACCATACTGGTTGAATCACAACCTGAAAATGAGTGTGTCGCAGCTCTGAGAGTGGAAAAGAAATGTTAAAGCTGAGAAAATGTGGTAAAGGAGGAAATGGTAAAATCTGGCGATGTGAATGTGGGACGTATAGGATTAAGGATTCAAAAAATAATATTTAGTTTATGGGCATGAAGAACATGGAGTTTGGGGTTTGAACTTCCAAAGAATTCAGCTGGATTTTGAAACTCCCCCACAATTTCCTGGAAGAACTATAATTGATTTTTTGGAATGAATGGAATGGTTTGTATGTACTTGAAGCAGACCATAGTCCATTCTGCAATAACAAGTAGGCTGTCAGATTTATTATTGTATATAAGTGAAAAAATTTTACTAGGAACAAATGTTTAGATTTCCCCACTTTTTTATGTTAACATTTCAAGTTCTAAACCACAGTCAGCAAATATTAATTTTATATTTTCCCAGCCAGGTACTGAGTGTCCTGTTTTATAATTTTATTACAACTGCTTTTTAGGTTTGGCTGGTAGAAGTCTGCACTGCTACATTAATTTGAGGATTTATTAGGTTTGACTTTGAAAAGGGAAGTTTCTGTATAAAAAGATATATAACCAAAAGTTGATGGGAACAGTCACTAATAAATGCTTAGTCTTAAATTATGGATGGATTTATTAATTAAGATTTAATAGAAATGTTATTACATGAGGGATATATGGAAGAAGAGATATATGTTAGGATTTCTTCCAGAAATTTATTTAAAAGAATAGTATGGTAATCCAGAGTATACTTACTGGCAGGGCTTTCTGGTAATTCTAGAATATTCTGGAACTGATACTACTAAAAAACCCTCTACTCTGCTGTATATCAATAGAAGCAGTGAGCTAGCAGACACCTCTTGGCAAAAATATTTCAATTAGATAGCAGATCTAACTGACATGGTAGGATTGTCAATTCTCATCTCTTCTGTGGCATTCTCCAGGATCCAAGACAACTATCTCCAATTTTTTTTTAAATTTTACTAATAATTCTTTGTGTTTATGGAGATGAAGCTAACATACACATTTGGCTCCAAGCTGCATTCTCGATCCAGACAACATCATACAGCATTGATTTAAGAGCATGCGCTCTGGACCCAAACTGCCTATATTTTTATCCTGGCCTGCTCTTTACTAGATGTGCTAACTTGCATCAGTTACTTAAAATCCTATTATGCTTCAGTTTTCTTATCTGGACAATGGGCAAACTTATAGTACTTACATCACAGGATTTTTATGAAAATTAAATGATCACCTTAGTCTAGGCCTTCTAGAAAATGGAGCAGGAGGGGAGATGTAAGAGGATAACCTTTCATTTTTGTGTTTCCATCCTAAGGTGGTAAGAGTGAGAGAAAAAGGAAACAGTTGTTAACAAAGTAGGCAAAATTATGCTATATAATGTTTATCAATCTGGGTTCTATTTCACAGCAAGCCACCTAGAGATAAAGCAGGTCTCTTGGTAGGCATGTTTATTATGTACATGGGAATTACCTGGAAGAGTTATAATGAGGAACAGCCACAGAAAAGAGAAAGGAGGGAGAAAGAGAAAGGAGTTATCTTCATGACTCCTCATCTGTTGTTCCCATCAGTCAAAGTTTTTACCTCATTGTAGAGCTGGTTCTCATGCAATTTGAGGTTGTCATCCAGCCCTTGGTATTTTCTCAAGGAAACCTGTGGAGAGGTTCATCTGACTCTGAAAGTAGAGAAGAGACCTAGCAAAGGGAGGACTTTGTGGGAGGGAGGCCATCAGAGAAATCTAAGGGGTCCAGAGTGCTTAACACAATGAATTAATATTTGTAAAGCACTTAGAAGAGCACCCAATGACGGTAAATATGTGTGTTAGCTATTATTACTCTGAGACAGGCTGCAAAGAATGTAAAGTAAGAATGAGGCTTGTATTCCAACTGGTGGCAACTATTGGAGAATGTAGCTACAGTTCAGTTGCTGCTTAAAACAAGTTTATGGCATTGTTAGTAACTTCCGCATGTGTTCATTTTTAAGAAAAACAAACCTACTGAAATGCTTTAATTGACTTCAAAATTATTCATGATATTAGACAATATATAACCTCTTATTTTTCACACTGAGTTTTTCTACATATGTTCTAGGCCTGCACAGACCCATTTATTTCCATTGAACAAGCAACCAAATAACCTAATTTAAAGTATTACATACAGATTACTTTTGCTAATCTATATTTATGAAAACATTAATTTGTTTTCCAAAGGAATATCTTTACATGTGGTTACATTGTTCGCTAATTTGATTCTAGGTTTTCATATATGAATGATATGTGTTTTGCTCTTTATTTTCTATTTAGCATATTATATCTACCTACCTATGTATTTATCTATTTATCCATTTCATTCTTCACTCTTAAACTCACTTGATGTATCTTGAGAAAATAAAATTAAACTCATAGAGCAATTTAAAAAAATGAGGCTTGTAAATAAAGGGTTGCACCCGATAGTGATTTTAATGCGATTCTAATTGTCCCAAGATTGTCTCTGATGTCTTGGGTTAAACTGACACATAATTACAATTCCCCTTAAAGATTAAAAACACAAAGAGGGAGCTAGAAATGGTCAATTCTTCCAAGTTTTTTTTCCCAGCCAAGACACAGATAGTGATTTCAGAGCAGGCTCAGCTCTAATTTGGATGATGGCCAATGTACACAGGGGTACTGACCGCAGAGGGGAGTAAACTAATTCCGCCATGGTTTTGGAGGGAATGCCAGAAGAATAAATGGGGAACGGTATTTGACTTTCTCTCTGGAAGTCTCCATTTAGTAGTATCTCTTTGGCTCCAAGGCTTGTGAGTTGGGAGAAGGCATTCCCAAAAGAAGACTGGAGTCAGGGAATGTGTCATGAAGGACAAACAGCTACAACTTTGGGGAGCAAAGCTTAGAAGGTTTCTAGTAAATGTGGCTCTACCCAGAGTCACAAGGATGGACCAGACCAGTGACCCCTGGGGTGAGGATTATCTGGTGAAAGCTATGGGATACTTCAAGAAAAAAATAAAAGCACAAATATAAAAGCATAAAAATTATCTAGGTCCACCCACGGCACCTCTTCTTTTTTCCTATCCTTATCCTACATTCAAGTCCTCAAAGTTTTTTTTACCAAACTATTGCAGTATAGTATTGTCACACTTATCAAGATGTCAGATGGTGACATTCTGTAAATGTGCAATATAATTTTAAACTTGCTATGTAAATCTGAGTCATCTAGATGCTGACATAACAAAATTTCTTTTCTAGAATTTTAAATGTTTTTCAAAAAAAAGATTAAAAATGAATACTGTTTTGTTTCATTCTAATTAATATCACTAAAATGGAAAGAAACCAAATGTATCAGGATTTACTGTTTGCATGTTAAGTGGGATTCCCTCCTTGAAGGAATTTTTGCAACGTCAAGGGATTAAACTGGCAGCTGTTGGGCTGTTCTCATGCAGACCACAGAATTTGCCCCTCCTTCTTCGTGTCTGATGGAGATTTATGCCAGATGCTCAGAAGAAAGGACAGGATTTCAAAATCTTAAAGTCAGCATTAGGGGGAGAGTGGGTTGCAGGAGAAAAAAAAGTGGATTGTTTCAGCATTCTGAAATACTTGAAAGCTTGGGAATGTTTGGTGTTAGCGTATAAATTATCTAACACACCAGACATAGCTACCATCAAATTAAAGATTCAGAAAACTTATTTGCTCAGAGTGGGTTTTCTCCTAGTCACTTTGTCTTCTTGACTTCAGGAAAGTGTGGATGGATTTTGAGATTCTTGCCACAGAAAACACCAAATTTTCTTTTATGATTGCTTCACTGAAATAAACATAGATGAGATTACCAAGAAATGATCATTACTCAAAGTTTAGGGTCTATACTCTGAATGTATAATTCCTATTATTTTTTTATTCCTATTTTTTTTAAGATATAGATAATATAAAGGAAAACTGCTGTGAAGATTTTTTTCTTTTCACTGTTATGTCTTTTAAGATCTAGATATTGCTACTCATATTTTTGTCACTTAGCAAAGAACACTATGTAAATAAGATTGGTGAGTTTACATTTTACTGTCTCAAATCTATGATTTAGTATTCATATCTGGAATAATTAAAAATAAATTTGATCCTAAAAAGATCTTATTAACATTTTTTGCTTTGTAGTCATACTCCTTGGAATATTTTTTTAACTTAACCCGGTCTACATCTATTTTTGCTAAATTATAAAAGCTTTTCTCCACACCACCAGACTCTAGAGCTGAGGAATAAACACATTGATTTTTAAAATATAAAGACTTACTCTTGAAATAATTAAACTTGAGATTAGATTCCAGGAATGATGGTTTGGCATGCCAGATTACTTGAACCAGCCATTTGATTCTATCAATTATCGAAAATTTTACAGAATTCTCTGCTTCCTTGTTAACAATTATATTTCTTCAGATTCCATTTTATCCATTCTACTAACATTGTAAGCCCTAACTAAACAATATATTGTAGATTAACTTCATCACAGTAAAAGTTTAAATATAGATATATGTCCAAATAACTAATTTTAAAATATTGCAGAAACACATTACTAAATATTTGGAGAATGTTAATAGCAATATTGAAAAACTATATTTACACTGCTAAAGAGCTACAAAATTGCAATTTGTATTAAAGGAGAGAGTTGTAGGACTGCAACTATTAGATTGAATCTCTTCAAATATATATATTCACACTCACACTCACTTTTGATTTAAGATGAAAAAAAAGTCTGCAAAGATATTTTTATAAAAGTCACTATCAAAATATATTAGCATGATTAACTCAAGTCACTCTTCCCTCATCTCTTTTACAGTCATGTTTTGTTTCTGGTTTTGTTTTCTATCTTCACAGAAAAATAAAACACATAGTTTTATTTTTATTTTTTTGTTAACATCTTTATTGCAGTATAATTGCTTTACAATTGTGCATTAGTTTCTGCTTTATAACAAAGTGAATCAGATATACATATACATATATCCCCATATCTCCTCCCTCTTGCATCTCCCTCCCACCCCCTCTATACCACCACCCTAGGTGGTCAAAAAGCACCAAGCTGATCACCTATGCTATTCGGCTGCTTCCCACTAGCTATTTTATATTTGGTAGTACATATAAGTCCATGCCACTCTTTCACTTTGTCCCAGTGTACCCTTCTGTCTCCCCTTGTCCTCAAGTTCATTTTCTACGTCTGTGTCTTTATTCCTGTCTCACCCCTAGGTTCTTCAGAACAACTTTTTTTTTTTTTTAGATTACATATATACACGTTACCATATAGTATTTGTTTTTCTCTTTCTGACTTACTTCGTATGACAGACACTAGGTCCATCCACCACACTACAAATAACTCAATTTCATTTCTTTTTATGGCTGAGTGATATTCCACTGTATATATGTGCCAAATCTTTTCTATCTACTCATCTGTCGATGGACACTTAGGTTGCTTCCATGTCCTGTCTATTGTAAATAGAGCTGCAATGAACACTGTGGTACATGACTCTTTTTGAATTATGGTTTTCTCAGGGAATAGGCCCAGTAGTGGGATTGCTGGGTCATATGCTAGTTTTATTTTTAGTTTTTTAAGGAACCTCCATACTGTTCTCCATAGTGGCTGTAACAACTTACATTCCCACCAACAGTGCAAAAGTGTTCCCTTTTCTCCACACCCTCTCCACCATTTATTCTTTGTAGATTTTTTGATGATGGCCATTCTGAGTGGTGTGAGGTGATACCTCATTGTAGTTTCGATTTGCATTTCTCTAATGATTAGTGATGATGACCATCCTTTCATGTGTTTGTTGACAATCTGTATATCTTCCTTGGAGAAATGTCTATTTAGGTCTTCTGCCCATTTTTGGATTAGGTTGTTTTTTTTTTAAATATTGAGCAGCATGAGCTGCTTGTAAATTTTGGAGATTAATCCTTAGTCAGTTGCTTCATTTGCAAATATTTTCTCCCATTCTGAGGGTTGTCTTTATGTCTTGTTTATGGTTTCCTTTGCTGTGCAAAAGCTTTTAAGTTTCATTAGATCCCATTTTTGTTTTTATTTCCATATCTCAGGGAGGAGGGTCAAAAAGGATCTTGCTGTGATTTATGTCATAGATGTTCTGCCTGTGTTTTCCTCTGAGAGTTTTATAGTGTCTGACCTTACATTTAGGTCTTTAATCCATTTTGAGTTTATTTTTGTGTATGGTGTTAGGGAGTGTTCTAATTTCATTCTTGTACATGTCGCTGTCCAGTTTTCCCAGCATCACTTATTGAAGAGGCTGTCTTTTCTCCATTATATGTTCTTGCCTCCTTTATCAAAGATAAGGTGACCATATGTGAGTGAGTTTCTCTCTGGGCTTTCTATCCTGTTCCATTGATCTATATTTCTGTTTTTGTGCCTGGACCATACTGTCTTCATTACTGTAGCTTTATAGTATAGTCTGAAGTCAGGAAGCCTGATTCCTCCTGCTCCATTTTTCTTTCTCAAGACTGCTTTGGCCATTCGAGGTCTTTTGTGCTTCCATACAAATTATGAAATTTTTTGTTTTAGTTCTGTGAAAAAATGCCATTGGTACTTTAATAGGGATTGCATTGAATCTGTAGATTGCTTTGTGTAGTATAGTCATTTTTACAATGTTGATTCTTCCAATCCAAGGACATGGTATATCTCTCCATCTGTGTGTATCATCTTTCATCAGTGAATTATAGTTTTCTGCATACAGGTCATTTGTCTCCTTAGGTAGGTTTATACCTAGGTATTTTGTTCTTTTTATTGTAATGGTAAATGGAAGTGTTTCCTTAATTTATCTTTTTGATCTTTCATTGTTAGTGTATAGGAATGCAAGAGATTTCTGTGCATTAATTTTGTATCCTGCTACTTTACCAAATTCTTGGATTAGCTCTAGGAGTTTTCTGGTAGCATCTTTAGGATTCTCCATGTATAGTATCATGTCATCTGAAAACAGTGACAGCTTTACTTCTTCTTTTCCAATTTGGATTCCTTTTATTTCTTTTTCTTCTCTGATTGCTATGGCTAAGACTCCCAAAGCTATGTTGAATAATAGTGGTGAGCCTGGGCAAACTTGTCTTGTTCCTGATCTTAATGGAAATGGTTTCAGTTTCTCACCATTGAGGAAGATGTTGGCTGTGGGTTTGTCATATATGACCTTTATTATCTTGAGGTAAGTTCCCTGTATGCCTACTTCCTGGAGGGTTTTTATTATAAATCAGTGTTGAATTTTGTGGAAAGTTTTTTCTGCATCTATTGAGATGATCATAAGATTTTTCTCCTTCAATTTGCTAATATGGTGTATCATATTGATTGATTTGCATATATTAAAGAATCCTTGCATTCCCAGGATAAATCCCACTTGATCATGGATTATGATCCTTTTAATGTACTGTTGGATTCAATTTGCTAGTATTTTGTTGAGGATTTTTGCATCTATGTTAGTCAGTGATATTGGCCTGTAGTTTTCTTTCGTTGTGACATCTTTGTCTGGTTTTGGTAGCAGGGTGATGGTAGCCTCATATAATGAGTTTGGGAGTGTTCCTCCCTCTGCTATATTTTGGAAGAGTTTGAGAAGGATAGGTATTAGCTCTTCTCTAAATGTTTGATAGAATTTGCCTGTGAAGCCATCTGGTCCTGGGCTTTTGTTTATTGGAAGATTTTTAATCACAGTTTCAATTTCAGTACTTGTAATTGGTCTGTGTATATTTTCTATTTCTTCCTCTTTCAGTCTCAGAAGGTTGTGATTTTCTAAGGATTTGTCAATTTCTTCCAGGTTGTCCATTTTATTGGCATATAGTTGCTTGTAGTAATTCTCATGATCCTTTGTATTTCTGCAGTGTCAGTTGTTACTTCTCCTTTTTCATTTCTAATTCTATTGATTTCAGTCTTCTCCCTTTTTTTCTTGATGAGTCTGGCTAATGGTTTATCAATTTTGTTTATCTTCTCAAATAACCAGCTTTTAGTTTTATTGATCTTTGCTATCGTTTCCTTCATTTCTATTTCATTTATTTCTGATCTGATCTTCACGATTTTTTTCCTTCTGCTAACTTTGGGGTTTTTTAGTTCTTCTTTCTCTAATTGCTTTAGGTATAAAATTAGGTTGTTTATTTGAGATGTTTCTTGTTTCTTAAGGTAGGATTGTTTTGCTATAAACTTCCCTCTTAGAACTGCTTTTGCTGCATTCCATAGGTGTTGGGCTAGTGTGTTTTCATTATTATTTGTTTCTAGGTATCTTTCTTTTGATTTCCTCTTTGATTTCTTCAGTGATCTCTTGGTTATTAAGTAGTGCATTGTTTAGCTTCCATGTGTTTGTATTTTTTACGGATTTCTTTCCTGTAGTTGATATCTACTCTCATAGTGCTGTGGTCGGGAAAGATACTTGATATGATTTCAATTTTCTTAAATTTACCAAGGCTTGATTTGTGACCCAAGATATGATCTATCCTGGAGAATGTTCCATGAGCACTTGAGAAGAAAGTATATTCTGTTGTTTTTTGATGGATTGTCCTATAAATATCAATTAAGTCCATCTTGTTTAATGTATCATTTAAAGCTTGTGTTTCCTTATTTATTTTCATTTTGGATGATCTGTCCTTTGGTGAAAGTGGGGTGTTAAAATCCCCTACTATGATTGTTATTGTCGATGTCCCCTTTTATGACTGTTAGAATTTGCCTTATGTATTGAGGTGCTCCTATGTTAGGTGAATAAATATTTACATTTGTTATATCTTCTTCTTGGATTGATCCCTTGATCGTTAGGTAGTGTCCTTCTTTGTCTCTTGTAATAGTCTTTATTTTAAAGTCTATTTTGTCTCATGAGAATTGCTACTCCAGCTTTCTTTTAATTTCCATGTGCATGGAATACCTTTTCCCATCCCCTCAGTTTCAGTCTGTATGTATCCCTCGGTCTGAAGTGGGTCTCTTGTAGACAGCATATATACGGGTCTTGCTTTTGTATTCATTCAGCCAGTCTCTGTCTTTTGGTGGGAGCATTTAATCCATTTACATTTAAAATAATTATCAATATGTATGTTCCTATTACCGTTTTCTTAATTGTTTTGGGTTTTTTATTGTAGGTCTTTTCCTTCTCTTCTGTTTCTTGCCTAGAAAAGTTACTTTAGCACTTGTTGTAAAGCTGGTTTCTTAGTGCTGAATCCTCTTAGCTTTTGCTTGTCTGTAAAGGTTTTAATTACTCTGTCGAATCTGTATGAGATCCTTGCTGGGTAGAGTAATCTTGATTGTAGTTTTTTCCCTTTCATCATTTTAAATATGTCCTACCACTCTCTTCTGGCTTTCAGAGTTTCTGCTGAAAGATCAGCTGTTAACATTATGGGAATTCCCTTGTATTTTATTTGTTGCTTTCCCTTGCTGCTTTTAATATTTTTTCTTTGTATTTAACTTTTGAGAGTTTGGTTAATATGTTTCTTGACATGTTTCTCCTTGGATATATCCTGTATGAGACTTTCTGTGCTTTCTGGACTTGATTAACTATTTCCTTTCCCATATTAGGGAAGTTTTCAACTATAATCTCTTCAAATACTTTCTCACTCCCTTTCTTGTTCTCTTGTTCTTCTGGGACCCCTATAATTCAAATGTTGGTGCATTTACTGTTGTCCCAGAGGCCTCTGAGACTGTCCTCAATTCTTTTCATTCTTTTCCTTTATTCTGCTCTGCAGTAGTTATTTCCACTATTTTATTTCCTGGTCACTTATCTGTTCTTCTGCCTCTGTTATTCTGCTATTGATTCCTTCTAGAGAATTTTTAATTTCACTTATTGTGTGGTTCATCACTGTTTGCTCTTTAGTTATTCTAGGTCCTTGTTAAACATTTCTTGTATTTTCTCCATTCTCTTTCCAATAATTTGGGTCATCTTTACTATGATTACTCTGAATTCTTTTTCAGGTAGACTGCCTATTTCCTCTTCATTTGTTTGGTCTGGTGGGTTTTTACCTTACTCTTTCATCTGCTGTGTGTTTCTGTGTCCTCTCATTTTGCTTAACTTACTGTTTTGGGGGGTCTCGTTTTCACAGGCTGAAGGTTTGTAGTTCCAGTTGTTTCTGTGTCTGCTCCCAGTGGCTAAGTTTGGTTCAGTGGTTTGGGCAGGCTTCCTGGTGAAGGGGACTAGTTCCTGTATTCTGGTGGATGAGGCTGGATCTTGTCTTTCTGGTGTGCAGGACCGTGTCCTGTGGTGTGTTTTGGGGTGTCTGTGACCTTATTATGATTGTAGGCAGCCTCTCTGCTAATGAGTGGGGTTGTGTTCCTGTCCTGCTAGTTGTTTGGCATAGGGTGTCAGCACTGTAGCTTGCTGGTCATTGATTGCAGTTGGGTCTTAGTGTTGAAATTGAGATCTCTGGGAGAGCCTTTGCTGTATTATATTTTGTGGAGCCAGGAGGTCTCTGGTGGACTAATGTCCTGAACTCAGGTCTCCCACCTTAGAGGCACAGGCCTGACACCCAGCCGGAGCACCAAGACCCTGTCAGCCACATGGATCAGAAGAAAAAGTAGAGAAAAGAAAGAGAGAAAGAGAAGAAAGGAAAGAAAGGAAAGAAAGGAAAGAAAAGTAAGGAAGAAAAGGAAGTTATTAAAAAAATAAAAAATAAAAAATAGTTATTAAAATAAAAAATTAAAAAGTAATGAAAAAAGAAAAAGAAAGAAAGAAGAGAGCAGCCAAACAAAAAACAAATCTACCAATGATAACTAGCGCTAAAAGCTATACTAAAAAAAAAATGAAAAACAAAAACAAACAAGAAAAATGACAGGCAGAACCTTAGGACAAATGGTAAAAGCAAAGCTATACAGACAAAATCATACAAAGAAGCATACACATACCTACTTCCAAAAAGAGAAAAAGGAAAAAAATATACATATCATTTCTCCTAAAGTCCACTGCCTCAATTTTGGGGTCGTTCGTTGTCTATTCAGGTATTCCACAGATGCAGGGTACATCAAGTTGATTGTGGAGATTTAATCCTCTGCTCCTGAGGCTGCTGGGAAAAATTTCCCTTTCTCTTCTTTGTTTACACAGTTCCTGGTGTTCAGCTTGGATTTGGTCCTGCCTCTGCCTCTAGGTCCCCTGAGGGCCTCTGTTCCTGCCCAGACAGGACGGGGTTAAAGGAGCTGCTGATTAGGGGGCTCTGCCTCACTCAGGCCTTGGGGAGGAAGGGGTATGGAATGCGGGGGAAGCCTGCAGCATTGACGTTGCACCAGCCTGAGGTGTGCCGTGTGGTCTCCCAGGGAAGTTGTCCCTGGATCACAGGACCCTGGCAGTGGCAGCTGCACAGGCTCTCGAGAGGGGAGGTGTGGATAGTGACCTGTGCTTGCACGCAGGCTTCTTGGTGGCTGCAGCAGCAGCCTTAGCATGGCATGTCCGTCTCTGGTGTCTGCGCTGATAGCCGCATCTCAAGCCCATCTCTGGAGCTCGTTTAGGCAGCGCTCTTAATCCCCTCTCCTCACGCACCCCAAAACAATGGTCTCTTGCCTTTTAGGCAGTTCCAGACTTTTTCCCGGACTCCCTCCCATCTAGCTGTGGCTCACTAGCCCCCTTCAGGCTGTGTTCACGCAGCCAACCCCAGTCCTCGCCCTGGGGACCTCCGAAGCCCGAGCCTCAGCTCCCAGCCCCGCCCACCCCGGCAGGTGAGCAGACAAGCCTCTCAGGCTGGTGAATGCTGGTCAGCACCGATCCTCTGTGTGGGAATCTCTCCACTTTGCCCTCTGCACCCCTGTTGCTGTGCTCTCCTCTGTGGCTCAAAGCTTCCCCCCATCACTCCTGTCACACACGCACGTACACACACACACACACACACACACACACACACACACACAC
>NW_006796787.1:180101-199289 GCF_000442215.2 Lipotes vexillifer | reverse complement strand
CAGCAGGTGTTCTGTAGGAGTTGTTCCACGTGTAGATGTATTTCTGATGTATTTGTGGGCAGGAAGGTGATCTCCACGTCTTATTCTTCCATCGTCTTAAAGCTTCCCAAATTTTAAAATTTCCTGTTAGAAAATAGTCCTAGAGCAAATGCAATTCCCATGTGCAGGACACTGGATTTAGTTGTTTAGATCATCTCCAACCAAAATCAATCTATTTAACTGTGTGTGTGTGCACACAATATCATATTCTATTTAACAATAATCAAAATGTGGTAGACATTAAGTTTTTTACTAAGGATCTTAGCTTCTCCTTCTTCTGCACACATAGGAAGCTTGCCCCCTGAAATTAGGCAGGACTACATGAATTCCTTTAGCCAGTGCAATGTGAGCAGAAACATTTAAGAGCTGGGGTGCAATTTACCTTATCTCTCTTCCACACAGTGCAGGCTGGGTCCCTGAATGAAAATGATATGGGAAGAGTCCTTCCATGGTTTATGATAGACATTTGGTATTAACCACTCCCCCAAATAAATTAATAAACCTGTCTTGTTCAATCCACTAAGATTTGTTACCACAGCTGATATTAGGCTTTCTTGATTCTATCTTTCTCTTCCTCATTTTTTTCCTACTCAAATACTTACAGAGCATAAACAGTACAGTCAATCTTCTTTTCTAAATTAATAGTATAACATGGAAAAAGAAGACAGTGGCTAATTGAAATCCAGTTAGAAAGACAAGAGTGGACTTTTTTTCTCTATATAGCTGTCTCTTAATTAAAAAAATATTCGAATACTAACTCTTGTAATTCTTCCCTCTCTCTAATATAATCAGTACTTCATAAGCACCCACTTCCCAATGTTTTTCACCTGAGCTATTTAAATAGCTACTCATTGTAAAAAGCAGATCAAGGAAGAGGCACAAAGAATGAGTAAAAGAGAAAACTTGTTATAGAAAAAGCCTGTAAAAATAACTTTAAATGGAGTGTAATCTATAAAAATATCAGATCACTGTGTTGTATACCTGAAACTAATATAATATTGTAAATCAACAATACTTCAATAAAAAAGAAAACGAATATGGGATTGTTACAAAAGTAGTTCAAATGCTTACTGCTTTTGACTCAGTAATTTAAGAATTGAAATTCATAGAAAGAAGTTAGGAACCTTCATGGTACCTTAGATGATAGCCTTAAGGGCAGCTACTACTGATGCCATAAATTGTCCTTTGGCAATTTTATGGGTCTTTGTGAGTCTTTCCTTTGGTGTTACCCACAAAGGAAAGAAAAGAAAGAAAGAGAGAAAGAGAGAAAGAGAGGAAAGAAAGAAAGAGAAAGGGAGGGAGAGTGGGAGGGAGAGAGGGAGGGAGGAAGAAAAGAAAGGAAGGAAGGAAGAAAGGAGAATACTGTAAAATTATAAAATGGGGGCTTCCCTGGTGGTGCAGTGGTTGAGAGTCTGCCTGCCAATGCAGGGGACACGGGCTCGAGCCCTGGTCTGGGAGGATCCCACATGCCGTGGAGCAACTGGGCCTATGAGCCACAACTACTGAGCCTGCGCGTCTGGAGCTTGAGCTCCGCAACAAGAGAGGCCGCGATAGTGAGAGGCCCGCGCGCCGTGATGAAGAGTGGCCCCCGCTCACCGCAGCTAGAGAAAGCCCTCGCACAGAAACGAAGACCCAACACAGCCAAAAATAAATAAATAAATAAATAAATAAAAAATAAAAAAGCCCTTATAAAAAAAATGAAATTACTTACAGTGTGAAGCCTAGAGTATACTCCATTCTTTGTTAAAAAAAAAAAAAAAATTATAAAATGGCTTTAGTCAGTATTGTTAGTCTGATATCAGTTTTGCTACTAAATAATAAGATGAATCAATAAATTATTTCTAATTTGTCATCATCTGTCAAAATCCATGATCCAGTCTGTATTTTCAGATTGGAGTTTCTAGTGTATAATTATCCTAGGCCACACCTAAAACCATTTGAATCAGAATCCCTCAGAGGGAGTCAGCCCAATTTTTTTGGGGGGTGCTATTTAGATGCACACCCCAGGAACTGAAAACATATTTTGACATGATTCCCACTATAGCATTAGAAATGAGAATGGATCAGTGGCAAACATGGACTTCAAATGCAAACATGTTTGAAGGGTTATACCATATCTTAATGTTTCTTCCAAAAGCTGTTTTGGTTGCAGTTGTTATTTTGTAATTCCAAGTGGCTCTAGAAATACTTAGGTTGCCCAAATGAACTTAAAGGTCAAGATGGATGATACAAAAGTGTCCATGGATTTTACTATAGGAACGCCATCGTTTGTTCACATGATAACTGAGAAAAGCATTTGAATGGCAGAGAAAATACTGTTTTAGTTTTTTGTTTTGAGGAGAGATCTTCTCCGCACCTTATTCCCTCTTGTCTTGCTTTTATTTTCTCTTTATTTGTCTTCATTCCTAGATCCACTAACTGACATAAGCAATTTTAATTACTTCATTCTGAAAATGTCTTCTGAAGAGAAATGTATATTATCTTCTGTGTTGTAGCAAAGTGCACTTATTTAGGAACAGCTGCTGCCTGCTTCAGGCATGCTGAGAGTGTCAAGGTATACTACCCATTCGGATCTGAAGGTCACGGACTATAGGTCACAGAGTTCTTGCCATCAGGGTTTCACTTGCTTTTCTTTTGTTTAGATCACATTTCATCTTTACTCCTCCATTTTCTTCCTTGAAAGAGTGGAGATAACTTGTAGTTCAAATTTCTGTTGGCAAAAACAGCCTTCATTTTGATTGCAACATTTAATTCACTGTAGGTTTTATTTCCCATTTTATTCATTTCCAGAGTTTATTTTCATGGAATTATTACCCTCATAGGTAAAATTGTTTTTATGTGTGTGTGCATTTAAGCATATTTGATAACTGATTTTTATAGGGTATATAATATATCTTCACTTTAATTACCTTGTATGATAATGAAGGCCACAGAATTGATTGTAACTAAGGGGGATTTAATTTTTTAAAGTATGAGTAACATTTTTAAAAATCATTTACTTAACTTATTTTAAATATAAAATAATAAAGGATTAGGAAATTGTTTATCAGTTTCCCAGAAAACAGACTCTGAGTGGGTGTGGCATATGCAGGCTGTTTATGATGGAGCACCCTCAGATCAATACCTGTGGAAAGGAGGGGAAGGAAGCAGGATTGGTCAGAGGAGGAAGCCAAGCCGCAGTGCAGATCCACCACATCTACACCTGTAGAAAAAAGGAACGGGAAGCAGGATTGGGCTGACGAAAAAGTCAAGCTGCAGTGCAGACCTAACACATCTCAGCTCATCCCTCAGGTTGTTTTGAAGCTTGAATGTCTTTCAGAGCTCCCCTGAGTTGGGTCAAGACAACCAGACATTTATTCTCCTACATCTACCAGTCACGGTGTCATATGCCCACTCAGGAGCAGGAACGTGACCTTAGAGAAAGGTGACCTTAGGCAGCGGTGTTCTGCATCTGAGGTGGTCCCTGAAGGCTGTTGTGAAGACTATCTGTTGACATACCACCAGGAGCCGGGGTATCAAGCCCTTCATTGAAGGATTATCTGGATGCTACATCACTGGGTAAGTATGTGTATTTTCATATAGTATGTATATATAAATGTATGTTTATCTTGCCGAGTAGGTGTGGATAAGGATGTCCTAATGCTTTTTAATATGTTTCCAAAATTTATCTGAAATGTAATTATTCCCTTAATATCCAGTCATAGCCTCTTTAATATTCTATACTTGTAGGTTACTCAGTTTACTATTTTGTCTTTTTATACATTTTCAAAAGTAACAACCATCATTTGTGAAATGAAAAATATCAGAATGAAAAAAATTAGAAAAATATTTTACATGAGAAAGACAAACTACAGCCTAAAACAGAGTTATATAGAAATAACCACTTAAGATGTATTTTATTGAGCTAAAATGGTCCTGTCTAATGGCTAAATAGTAGTCATTGGCTAATAAGTAGGAAAAGAAAGGCACAATAACTATTAAAAACCAAGAAAATAATACAAATTCTGATTCAATGGCAAATATAGGTGTTATTGCTATATATCCAATAGTTTTCACTGGAAAAAGTAAGAGGACATGAGATGAGAAGGAACTAAAATGGAATTTTGTACTCATTTAAACTTTATATCTTAAAGAATATTTAAAAGAAATAGGTTACACAGAAGAGCCAAATAATGGTAGGTGGAAATTGGAAAAGAATATCAAGGTGTAGTTTTAAATTGTTCCTTCTGAGTCATACTGCTCCAACTCTAAGCTCTGTGGGTTTCCTTTCCCGCTAGGGGAGGGGAAGAGTCAACAGAACTACTAGCCTAAGGAAAGGTAATGGGGAAGAAAGAAAAAAAAGTACATAAGGGAGTAAAGGTATAGAAAAAAAACACGCAGAAATAAAAGAGAAAAAGGAAATCACTCATCAACAAGAGTTTTAAAAAAGAAAGAGAAAGGAGAAAATGGGAGAAGAGAATGATCATGTGACTTTACAGCATCTTCAGGGCAAACCTACGCAGATGCAAATCCTTCCATCAAAGAGCAGTTTGGCAAATCTCTCAACTCCTTTATTTGTCCTTTGCATTATTTTTGTGGATGTAGCTTTTCCACTGGAGAAAAACTGAGATATCTAGGGGTAGGGCATGGTTAAAAAATGTTGAAACAGGTGTCACTAGGTCTTAATATTAAGTTTTCTGATCTTTTAGCATAACACAAATCTCTGCCTCTAATTTCAATTCAGAAGTAAAGTACAAGTACAATACTGGAGATGTCTATGGCATACAAATGTCAGATAATAACTAACTGTTGACTGTAAACCTAAGTATAAAAAGAACCTTGAGAGACTCATATTTCATCCTTAGCATCTTCCTTAGAAATAGTTAAGCGTGCAGCTACTGGAGATGGTACTTAGGAGGGAATCAAGCTTCTTGACTTACTGGCTGCATGAATCATGATAGAGATTTTTAACTTTAATTACTTAACTCTCAGTTTCCCCATCAATTTAACTGGTATAGTAATCTTCATTCATATGGTTATTTTTAGATAAAATCAGTTAATGCTTTTAATGAATTTAGCATAATGCCTGGCACATGATACTTTATCAATCCATTTTATCAGTTAAATTATTACCTTAGACATTTTTAAATAAATTTAAAAATCAAACATGAAACATTTGAGGAGTTTATTATTCTAGCTACTGTCAATATTATCTATTCATTCTCAGTACTGGTCAGTAAAATGCTACCCTCAAGATATAGGCCAACTTGTCACTATGCTAACAATTCTAAAGGTGCTTTAAATATCTGACATTTGGGAATACTGTCTGTAAAAGTTGACTTTACAACTTCACACAAAATGAGGAAAGCTATGATTATATCCCAGTGACTTTGGTTTTGCAAGGGAAGGCCCTCTGGAAAAATATGCAGAGAGCTCCACGTAGTGTCTACTGTAAATTATAGTTGAATGACAGTACAGATGCAGTGGATAGTGGAGGCCTCTTCCAGGGATATGTAGTCCAAATAGAGAATAAGCACTTAAGCTTAGAGGCCAGACATTTAAAAAAAAAAAAAAAGTCCCTGAATATGACTTGTTGATTTTTAAAACTTATAGTTCATGTTTCCACAAAATACATAGTTACAAGAGCATGTAAGAATTTCAGATTTCTCTATCATGGGAAAAAGCACTTGCTTGAATTGCCCTGGCTTAAGGCAACACTTAAGTTAAATATTTGTAAATTTTAAGTCCCCAGATGCACAGAAAGTACATTTTCTCTTTTAAGAATTTTCAAGGTCAACTTTTTAAAAAGCCCCTCTAATGTTTGTCAATATAATTTAAAAAGGAAAATACATACACCTATTAATATTCTACTCTCCCAAGGTGTGAATCCACCCATGTCCATTACATTGATTAAAAGTTATGATAATCAAATGAAATAATAGCGATAGTAACATTAAATTCTGTTTCTTTATGAAATCACACCTTTTCCCTGTCATTTAATTAAACATTTATTATCACCTCCTGCTGTTTCCATCCTGAAATGCCTAATACATTTCAGGTGCCATTGTAGGCACTAAGAGGTATTAAATAATAAAATAAATTAAAATTTATGATACCTCCTTTCAAGGAACTTATAGTCCTACATACGAATTTATTTGTATGAATTTATTTTGACATCAGGCACCTATTTTTACCATGGTAAAATACACATAACATAAAATTTAACATTTTAACAATTTTAAGTGTATGCTTCTGTGGCATTTAGTACATTCACATAGCTGTGACACTCTCACTATTATACATCTCCAGAAAGTCTTCACCTTCCCAAACTGAAATGCTGTACCCCTTAAACACTAATTCCTCATTCTCCCTTCCCCTCACCTGGCAACCACTATTCCACTTTCTGTCTCTGTGAATGTGACTATTCTAGGAATGACTGGCTTATTTCACTTAGCATAATATCTTCAGATTTTATCCATATTACAGCATCTGTCAAAATCTCCTTCCTTTTTAACACTAAATAATATTATACTGCACGCATGATATTAGGTGACTTTTACATTGCATAATTGCCAGTGACTCCCTCTTAGAAAATTCTACCTATATTTTAAGATCTTTGCTATAAACCTTTTGTCTTAGAATAGTTTTAGATTTACAAAAAAAAAGTTGCAAAGAGAGTAAGGAGAGTTTCTATATGCCTTACAGACAATTTTTCCTATTGTTAACCCCTTATATTAATTAGTATGGTTCATTTGCTACAACCGATAAGCTGACGTTAATACATTATTATTGTCTAAAGGCTATATTTTATTTAGATTTCCTCAGTGTTTACCTTAAATTTCCTTATTCTGTTCAGGATCCCATCTAGGAAGCCACATTACATTTAGTTGTCATGTCTCCTTAGGCTCTTCTGGATTGTGATTTTTTTTCTCAGACTTTCCTTGATTTTTAAAAACCTTGGCAGGTTTTAGGAGTACTGTTCAGGTGTTTTGGATTTATCTGATGTTTCTCTCATGATTTGGGGGGAAAGCCATAGGTGTAAACTGCCAATCTTACCACATCATGCCAAGGGTACAAACTATCAGCAAATCTTATCATTGATGTTAATCATAATCACCTGCCTGGAAGTGGTGCTTGCCAGTTTCCTCCACTGTAAAGCCACTTTCCCTCTCTTTCTGTACTGTTGTCTTTGAAAGCAAGACTTAACTGGTACCAACATTTAGCAGGTAGAGAGTGATGCTCCCCTCCTTAAGGGAGAAATATCTATACAACTTATTTGGAATTCTTCTGTATAAGAGATTTATCTATTCTTCCACTTTTAAATATTTTTGTGATCATTTCTTTATATCAGTATGGATAAAACCATTTTTAAAAGGGAAGGAAATAACATCATTTAGTGCTGGCTATGCCACAGGACCTGTGTTAAGTATAGTACTCATTAATTCATGTAATCCTAGAGATAACCAATTTGGGATATATATATATATATATATATATATATAATATTCATATAAATGTATATACGTGTATCATTTCCTTCACATTATTGGTGAATAAACCAAATCTCAGCCTTAGTAACTTTAGTTTTTCAAGAAATGTATTATTCATCTAACTGTTTTGGTCATAAAACTGAGATTTTAGCTTACTCTGTGACTCCAAGAAATGGATGAGATTTTGGAATTATTTTGTTTTCAGTAACTCCTATGATAACAGCTTTAAATATGAGTTTCATGGAGTCCTTGAAAACAATCAGACAATGTATGGGTAACTGTAGTTGTGGACCTAAGTAGCTTTGCTAATCAGTACAACTAATAAGCGTCTGGTTCATGGTAATAGTGTAGGTCTGTCTGATCCCAACCACTGCCTTTTATAGCCAGTTTCTATTGATCTCTATGGTGATGGATCTATATCATTTATAGCTCATTTAAACACTGAATTTATGAAGGAGAGGTTAAAACTGTAGGCTTGGGTTCCTTGGCTAGCTGAGAGCCTTAGGAAAATTGCATATCCATTCAAAAGTTCTGACCCTGGATCTATAAATTGGGGAGAGGGAGAAGTGATCATAATAGTAACAGGTATTGCAAGGACTAAGTAAAGTAATTGATGATTGATTAGAGTTCTTTTGCATGGTGCCTGGTACAGAGTAGATACTTTGTGTTAGCTGTCATTATCAATGCTATTGCTATTGTGTGCTGGTTCCATATTTCTATATGTGAGATAGACTCATATTTAGTTTGGGTTTCCTGGAAGACAAGCCTGAGACAGATTCATCTGCAAACGATTAGGGCTTGAGGCAGGCAGAGCAGGAAAAGGAAGAAGGTAAGCCAGGGTATGATCAGGTGAAGTCAAGCCTCAGCCTGATCCCATGGAGAGGTCTGGAGTGTAAATTACTCTACCAAGATTTTCCACCTAATCGTTATAGAGCTGGACTTTTATATATTGCACCAGTTAGTCAATGGCTATGGGCTGTGGAGGGGAAGGTGGGGAAATGGAACTGGTATGAAATTTTAGGCACAACAAGGTAGTTCATGGACCATGCTCAGAAGGTTTCCCAGGTGCAAGGCATCACCAGCAAAGTAGTGCAGAACTAGTAAGAGGCCCTGGAGATCAGGCAGGGCACCAGAATTAGTCAATACAGTCTTTTCTCCCCAACTACATAGTAAACCTCCTGTAGATAAGACATTTAGTAGAATTACAGATAATTCTTAAACTCTGCAGATTTAGAGCAATAAGTTTGCAAATGGAAAATTGGGCATTATTTGCCTGCTTTGGAACCTTTTAACAAAATAACCCAGTTTGTTGTGGATACTGTATTTTTCAAATGATTGTTTTGTTCATATTGGTCTGCACTAGAGATGGCTTAGTTCTCTTCCTGGAATCTAAAATATTTATCAAGAACTATTCATAGAAACATGTGGATGGAACTACTACCTCCAATAAAACATCACAAATGTTATATAGCTGTGGTTCTCTAGCTCATGGTGCATTAATCCCCACTCCCTCCTTTGTTTAGTACCTCTCCTTTGTCCCCACCCACAGATACTCTGATTCATTTTGTACAGGGGTGAGGCCTGGGTTTTAATTTGTTTTCAAAGCTTCCCAGCCAAGATTGAGAACAACCAGATTGCAGTAAAAATTAGCCAGTTGGAAAATTTTAAATTGCTTAACTCCTTCAAAATGCAAGCAAAGAAATCTGCCTCATTTTGAAATGATTATATTAAAAAATATCAAAAAGGTATATAGTGACATTTTAAATGGTAATTTTAAGAAAAATATAGATTATTTCAGAGTGCCATAAAGTGTTCATTCAAGATGATCCTGAAAATTCTATCACCTTTCCTACTCACTCCAAAGCAGGAGTCAGGGGTCTAGAAGAATATAAATTAAACCATTTTGAGTGAACTGACACATTAACTTGGGCATGCAGATAATGTGGTTAAAATATTAGGCCAGATATACATGTAAACACAACCAAAGTGAAATTTTAGTATGTATTCAAAAACTAAGCACTCAGAATTGGATACAAATGTCCAAGAGAAACTCAAGCTGGTATTATTTAGTTGATATAGTTAAACCAGCTCTAACATAATTCTAGTTAGATGGAAAGGCAGTATAATTCAGGTCACAATATTTTCCTTTCTGTAAAATTAACATTAAAAGTTTCAATAGCATATTTAAAAATGAAAGCAAGTGAAACAGTTTTAATTACTTTTTTGGCTATTAAAGGAATGGCAATATTTTAAATTAGTTTGTAAATCATCGTCATTTTCCTCCCATGTATTCATCTGTCAACAATATTTCTTAAGTCATTTCTGTACTTATAAGAAATACAATTTATAGAATTATAAGAGATAAAAAATAATGTTATATACCCTATAATTATTATTATTTTTAAACATTGAGCTATAGTTTTTATCAGGGAAGAACATTAGTGATTGACTGTACTAGAAAAGAAAAGAATATTTGAATATAGAATCTCCCCCCCAAAATAAATTATGGCCCTCAATTTAAAAAATTCTACTCTTATTTCCACTATAATTCTATGAAGATTACAGTTAGAAAACTCCAGTTTTGTTTTTGGCCACAAATTTTTATCAGGGAAGAACATTAGTGATTGACTGTACTAGAAAAGAAAAGAATATTTGAATATAGAATCTCCCCCCCAAAATAAATTATGGCCCTCAATTTAAAAAATTCTACTCTTATTTCCACTATAATTCTATGAAGATTACAGTTAGAAAACTCCAGTTTTGTTTTTCCTGGCCACAAAAAAATTAAAAAAAAAAAAAAAAAGTCTACCATTAGGTTTCTACTGCCTCTGTTAAGTTTGCCAGATAAATGTCTCAATTGAAAGCTGTAACTGTGATTTATTGGGCTTGAAATATGAAGCATATCTTTCCTGTAGGAGTTTTAAATATCTTATTAAGCAATGGTAAGGTCTACTCAGTATTAATCAAAACAAACCACAGAACAAACTACAAAACAAGTATGTGTGGTACTTAGCCCTCTCTCAGGAACCACCAGCTAGTGGAGATGAAGAAAATATTCTTATATTCTCAAACTCTTATTTCGCTTTCCAGCAATGTTTCCAAAACTAATCTCTGTCCAGATTTACACACCTAGCAAACATTTGGCTGCATGTAAATACATATGTTTACAAAAATAACTTCTATTGCACAACACCTATCTCATAAAATACCTGACAAAGTAGCCTATTATTGTCCTCAGTAAAATGAAGGGAGTGGGCCTGAATTATTTTGAAGGAGATGCCAAAATGTGGGTAGCATATGTTAACTCACTTTTCACTCATGTTTCAGAATACGTTTTTCAAATCTTATAAAAGGACAAATGTTTTCATGCTTTTGCAAAAATCCTTCTTAGATATTTTAGATGTTTGGAAAATATCGCTTTTTTTTTTTTTAATGAAATCTAGTCTTTGAAAGATACACATTCTACTTCTGGTTTTTCCTTCTTTTCTTTTTTTCTCTGTGACAACAGTGGTGTTATAAGAGGTGAGGGGAAGTGCATTTTAAAGTGATGATATTTAGGCTTATAAATCTGTTGGAAGAAAATGGACAATGAAGGACACATGTTAGAAATATTATAATATTAACAAAAATAAGAACTTTTTGCTCTGCAACATACTGAAAAATGGGCAGGACTGAATAAAAGTGAGTTCAAAAATGCCATGAGCAACGCTAGAATGATAAGTACAGAATTATACTCAGCTTTATGGAATTAAAGAGCTTAAATACAACTGGCTATTTAATTGGTCTGGTTGTAACACTGCTGTTGCCTCCCTCAGGATGTACAGAATTGGATAAATGGAAATACAGAGGTTTTATTAAATTTTAATTGTATTTTATTAAGGCACAGGAAAAAAGACATTGTTTGTGGTTTTATTATTATCATGGTAATTTGCCAAGAGAAGGATTTTAATGAGCTAAATACTAATTATTCAAAGATAGATTAAGCTCTACGAAAAGAAAAATGGTTGCTCAGAGAATTGGACATGCTGAGGAATAAAAGATAACATTTGATGTAACAACCCATGCTGATCCTTTAAAAAGGAAAACAGTTGGATTAAGAAAAATCTGCTTTTCATGAAAAGGCAAAGGAGTACATAAAACCATAACAAAGGCAAATAAATATTCATTAATTCATTCAGCAAATGTTTATTAATTGCCTGCTTTGTGTACTAGTAACTTTTAATCACTAGGTATACAAAGTCAAACTCTACATGGTCCTGCCTTGAGGGGGTTTTTGGGAAGCAGAGAGAGATGTGAATCAATAATAATATAGGACAGTGCTGGGAAGGCTTGAAGTTCTGTAAAATTCCAAACAGAAGGACCTGTGAGAGCAAAGGAAGGAAAGGGAAGTTTCTCCAGAAACTTATATTTATACTGAATTTTAAGGCGGTAGAAAATAGTTCAATGTAAATAGGGCAAAGGCATTCCAGGTGCAATGTAGCAAAGCAGAGAAATAGCAGGAACTGGAGAAGTAGGCAAGGCAGTAACAAAAGATCCTTCTCGCCAAGATAAGGAGTCTGAAATTTATCTGAAAACTTAGGAAGGAGCTTCTGGGGGATCCCCATCCCCCTTAAATTGAGGTAAAATTTACATGTAGTGAAATACACTTACTGCAAGATTCTTAGTAGGCCAAGGATATAGTGAGTCTTTCATTTTAGAAAGATGTATTTGGCAGCAGTATGGGAAATAAACCATCTACCACCTGTCTTTATAGCAGTCACCTTAAATATACCAGGTGTCTCAGAGATATTTGTTGCTCACCAAATGTCTATGTGTTCCCATACTTTCCCTACCTCCATTCAGTTAGGTAAGACCTTGTGATTAGTTCTGGCCAGTGAACTATGTCAAAGGATACAGAGATTTGGCAAGGGCTCCTCTACCTTCCTTTCTTCCCTTTCGTGCAACCTGAGAGCCTGTGCTCTGTGTGGTGCAGCCTCAACATGCAGAACCTCTGTCAGTCTGACTCCCTGGATGACTATTGTGGAGTGGGGTCCACTTAACTCCTCCTCCACCCTCTACACGCCAACCTAGATGAGTTACAATGTGAATTGAAAACAAAATTTATTCTCATAACATAGTCTAATCTAACATGACTAATATCTTCCGGTCACTTATTTTATTCTTTGAAGAGCTTAGTTCCTGTCACATTCAACATTAGGCATGTCATAATTCTTGGCAATTTTAATATCTATGTTGATGGCGTTTTCAGTATTCCAGACATTCTGTTACCCGACCTTCTCTTGCCAAATGGTCTTGTCTTCCACCCTACTTTAACCTTTAATCCCATGGTCATACACTAGTATTTTTTTGATTATCAACAATTTCAATCTTGAGCATCTTCCTCTCTGGTCTTATCTCCTATCTTTCTAGCCAACTCCATGTAATATCTCAACTCGTATTATTCTTCAAATTCATTGGGACTTTTAATGTATTTATCCAAGTTTTCACTATTCCTCACCTTCATATCCTCACTTTTTTATCTCTCTAGACCCTAGGGCCATCATTATGATCACTTCCTTGCAAGCTCCACTAACACAATTGTCATTTTTTGGTTTTCATTGCTCCCCTGGAAAAACTTCCAGTCTAGCTGAATTCAACTCTGCCATCCCTGCATCTAAACCGTTGCAAATGAATATGGCTGGGAAAAAAGCAGCCTAGCATACTGACTACTCTCATTTTAAATTCATAACTTCTAAATATATGTTTCCCTTGCTATTAATTCTCCTACAAATTTTAATTAGTATTTTAAACCTTTTCCTCCTTCTTAAATTTCCACCGCAACATCCAAAACTAAACTCACTCATAGGTGATTATGTTGCTTCCTATTCCTCTAGGAAAATTGATTTACAATCAGAAAAGACTTTTCTCAAGCTACGACCACATGTACCATGTACATTCATGTCATATGCTCTTCTTCCAATCCTGTGATTGCCTAAGCCATCTGTAATCCTTGCCGAGGCTAATTTCTCTACTTTTGTACTTGAGTTCAACTCTCCTTGCCTACTTATGAATATGGCTCCAGAAACTCAATTCTCTGCAATGATCAAATTTTCCCTCTTTAGTCATTCTTGCCAAATATGCAAAGATATTATGGCAACTTTAAACACTTTTTCTTTACCCTAGATTTCATTACTTTTACCCCCACCTCTGCTCTTCTTTACAACAATCTCATCAAAAATTTGTCTATACTATTTCTCTCCTAGTCCCCTCTTCCCATTCTTTGTTGAATTCAGTTCCATTACCTTTTCCCCCATCACTCTACTGAAACTTTTCTTGTCAATGTCTCCAAGAGATTCATGTTGCTAAACACAAGACAGTCCTCAGGTCTCAGATTTCCTTACCACTTTCACTTCTCATATTTACTTCTACAACCTGCATTGATTCCCTCAACTCCAGAGTTTTTAAATCAAGTTGTACTCTCGATTTTTTTTTCACACAGCACAGTAAACATTTTTTTTTCTGCTTCTCTCCATTTCTATCATGATCTCTTACTGGATTGCTGAACCTCCTAACATCTCTTCCTAATTCAGTGCTTGCCCCCCTTTGGTCTATTCTTAAAATAGAAGGCAGAATGTTTCTTTTGAAACCCAAGTAAATCACTTCACTACTGTCTTCAAAATCCTCCAGTGGGTATCTTTCTCAAAGTCCTTAAAATGATCTACAAAATTCTATGTTTTCTGGTCCCCAACATTTCTCTGATTTCAACCATTTTTCCTCTTCATCACTTACTCTGCTCTAAGAATGCTCGTCTCCTTGTTGTCACTATAACATGCCAGGAAGGTGCCCTCTTCAGGGCTCTCATACTCACTACTCATTCTGTCTCCAGTATCATTCCCCAAGATATCTGTAGGTCTGGTTCACTCTTTGCCTTTGTATATCTGCTCAACTATAACTTTCTAAGTTAGGTCATCTCAAACCACCATAAATCAACATTCTTATTCTCTTAGCAATCTTGTGAGTTAGATATTATTTTTTATATTAAAGTTGAGGGAAAATGTTCACAAGATATTATCCTCATATTAAAAAGGAGGAAATGAAAGTTCACAGAATCATGACTACAGTGTTATTTTGTACCAGGGATTCTAAATTCTTTATATATATTAACCCATTTAATCATAATAAGAACTCTATTATTATCCACAAATATCAAATAAAATATCTAGAATCACAAAGTCACTAAGCTGCATAGATAAGCTGAGAGAGCTTCTTTGAATTAATAATCTTTCCTTTCACGCTTTGGGCTCCTGGTATTATCACTCAAATCATGAAAAATCACATTATTAGTGATAAATAGGTACTCAGGGATTGGTTTTACATATTTTCAGTTAAATCTCTCCTTCTATAATTCTATATTACTTTGACTGTAATTTTTTTTTTTTTGCAGTACGCGGGCCTCTCACCGTTGTGGCCTCTCCTGCTGCGGAGCACAGGCCCCGGACGCGCAGGCTCAGCGGCCATGGCTCACGGGCCCAGCCGCTCCGCGGCACATGGAATCCTCCCAGACCGGGGCATGAACCCGTGTCCCCTGCATCGGCAGGCAGACTCTCAACCACTGTGCCACCAGGGAAGCCCCGACTGTAATTTTTAAAGTAGTGAAATATTAAAACCCAGAGTAATTATAAATTTTGTATTGTTGGCATCTCCAAATGGGGTGTTTTGCTATATTTTAGTCTATACTGTAAATTTTTATCACAGTCTTGGTCTCCCCAACAGATAGTTTCTCTCCTTAACATAGAATTGTTATAGAAATGTCAAGACATAACTTCTAAAAAGATGCTACCTCAGAATTTTGCACTCACTCCTTTCCATCTCTGGATAATTTTTGAAATATTATTTGTACAACTAGTTCACTATCACAACATCAGTGGTGCCTAACTAACAATAGCTGGCATTGCACAAAGCAATAAAATATTTAAAACTGAAGAAATACAAAGATCCGCTTTAAAAGAGGGATTGGTGAATCTCTCTAACATGGATTATAAGGATAATTATAAAATTGACATAAACAGGTATATATTTAAAAATTTTGTTTCAAACTTTCAAGAAATTTAAACATCATTTGGCTGCTCAAATTACATTTTGTTTGTAAATTATCTATTAAAATTTTCCCATGCTTCTTCCCATCGCTTATAAAAGTATTATTTTGTATGGTACACAGGAAGTTGAGTTAATGATACTTCTCATTAGTGTATGCAAACCTCATCTTTTGTTCTATTTCCCTTCACTCCTAATCTCTACTTTCCTTCCTATCATGCAATTGAAACCCATTCTATTGTGTTTGATATGTTTTTAAACATTCATGTAATCATATAAAATATCTAGAATTATATGTAGGTTTTTAATTTTTAAATATGGTATTGGGTTAAAAATCTTATTCTGCTTTTTATCTTTTTTTTAAACTCAAGACAGCTTTTAAGTGCTATCTATTTTTAATATGCACTTAAGTGCTATCTATTTTTAATATGCACATCTAGTTGTTTCTAATTGGTGAATAAAATTTCACAAGTGTATGTCCACCTCGTTTTGCTCACCCACCCTTCCAGTTACCTGGAGCTTCCTGCCGTTACCAGAAAAGCCAAAATAAATATCTACGCACTTGCTGTCATACAAGCCATGGGAGAATTTCTCTGAGATATGCATTCAGAACTGTGATCCCTGCCTCAAAGGGCATTCCTCAACTTAACTGTACTAAGTACTGCCAGTTACTTACAGAATGCTCGTGCCAATCTAAACCCTTAACAGCAACTCATTTCTCTCATTTTCTAATCTGCTTTCCACTTCCACTCATTTTTTGCCTGGGCATCCCTACTTTTCCACACTTATATCTCATATCTCATGTATGTTCTTGTATTGGCACTTAATAACAGGATAATAGACATTTGGTTTAGATGAAAATGTCTCTCTTCTAATCCTAGACTAATACAGAGTAAAAGTAATTTGTGAGATAAATCTGGACTTTTACCTGTAGCTATTAATCATTTCTTTCTTGGCCTTATAGTTGTTTTACTTTACCTTAGAGTACATTTGTTTTAGGTCCAATATATGTAAGCTTCTTAAAGATAGAGCTATGCCTTAGATATTCCAATATTCATCCATTCATTTATTTATTAAAAAGATTAAGCACTTCTCTCATTATAGTAGTTTTCTAGGTATTAATAATACAGATATTAGTAAGACCCAGTTCCTATCTCAAGCAGTTCAAGTCAGTAGTGGAGAAAAGCATGGAACTAAATTATCAAAATGCAAAATAACTGCTACCATATAAGTATATATGCATGTATGGGTCATCTCTTTCGTATTTTGTTTATGCTCCTCTGGCCTTGAGTCACGAGATTGTAGAGCAAGATGAAAGTTTTTATTTTCCTTTTCTTTGTCTTTATCTACCTCATTCTTTGTTACTGCAGGGCAAGTACTATGATAAGAAAACAAGCAAAACAACCTCTTAAACTTGAATGGGTCAGATTTGAACTGAAGAGTGTTTTCTTAGAATGTGTACCTAAATATTGACTTTGTAACCAAGTTTTAAAAAGTGAACTAATAATAACTAAATACTTCTTATGAGAGGCCCTGAGTGTTAATAAGCCAATGCAAAGTAAAATCCCACTTTTGATATAACAAGTTTGGTGAAGATGGACCTTTGTGAATCACATCTTGCTTCTGATATGAGAATTGGTCAGGAAACAGAACATCCATAGTGCATGACAATTTGTAAAGAGGGTTTTTATCATAAGTGTTAGCTTCTTAATTCTTTTGAAAGACACCAAGTAGATTCAAATCACAGTTTTATAAAAGTCTCCATGTGTTGCCCAGCCATATGCATGTCAAGGTGAAGAGTCCAGGAGAAGGAAATAAAGGTACACTTACAACTTTCTTCAGTGAACTTGGTAAAGAGGACTTTTCCCTTTTTTTCATGTTCTCAATTAGATTGGCATGTGTAGTTAGGATAAGGTGATTAGAAATCAGTTGTTATAAATTCTGGAACATTAAGAAACAATAGACTCAAAGAAGATAGATGAAAAAAACACTGTCAGAGTTCTGTCTTGTTATGTTTTTAGAGGAAGAAATATTTGAGGAGAATCTTCAAAGGTGGCTCACCAGGTGGTTTTACCAGGTAAAAGGGGGAGAAAAGGACATTTTGGGTAGAGAAACTAATGCCTGCAATGGCACAGAGACATGCAACAGCATACTTTGTTCAGGAAGTTAAAAATAGTCCATTAATGCTGGAGCACAGATGGGGTTAGAAGGCCAGGAAGGCAGAGTTGTGTGAAATAAGCCTAGAGAGGTAGGTCTCATGAGAAGAGAAACAGTTTATTTTAGAGCAATGGGAATACTCTGAAATTTTTCTTTTTTTAATTGGAAAACTATATTTATTATAGAAAATTTGGAAAATGTAGAAAAGTAAACAAGATCAAAACAAATTTCTTCACTATCCTATCATCCTGAGATAACTATTAATAAGATTCCTTTCTGTATCACCAGCCCCATCTATATATCCATCTATCGGTATTTTTAGTGTATTACTATTATTTTAGCTTATTATACATTTTGGTTTACATAGCTTTAGTTTACTAAATAAGGACTGCAGTGTTTTGTAATCAGCATATTTACTTAATATACTGTATTATCCTAATGATTATGGTATTTCTATAGCACATCCTATTCAGAATAAATTCCATTTTATTTAAAGGTTAAATTTAAAAAAATGAAACGATAAAATTCCATGTCAATGAGTTTATTTATTTTTAAAGGAGAGTCACAATAAACATATTGTGCACTAGTTATTTCTGGGTTGTGATAACATGGATAATTTTTTTTCTTCTTTTATTTCCTCCCAATGAATTCATCACTAGACTTTAGTGTAAACATTGTGTTGACTCTTTAGTCTTGCTATCCTACTTGCTATGACTGTTTCATTTTTATTTTTTTAACATCTTTATGGGAGTACAATTGCTTTACACTGGTGTGTTAGTTTCTGCTTTATAACAAAGTGAATCAGTTATACATATGTTCCCATATCTCTTCCCGCTTGCGTCTCCCTCCCACCCTCCCTATCCCACCCCTCTAGGTGGTCACAAACCATGGAGTTGATCTCCCTGTGCTTTGCGGCTGCTTACCACTAGCTATCTATTTTATGTTTGGTAGTGTATGTATGTCCATACCACTCTCTCACTTTGTCACAGCTTACCCTTCCCCCTCCCCATATCATCAAGTCCATTCTCTAGTAGGTCTGTGTCTTTATTCCTGTCTTACCACTAGGTTCTTCATGACTTTTTTTTTTTAGATGACATATATATGTGTTAGCATACGGTATTTGTTTTTCTCTTTCTGACTTACGTCACTCTGTATGACAGACTCTAAGTCCAGCCACCTCACTACAAATAACTCAATTTCATTTCTTTTTATGGCTGAGTAATATTCCATTGTATATATGAGCCACATCTTCTTTATCTATTCATCTGTTGATGGACATTTAGGTTGCTTCCACTGTCCTTGCTATTGTAAATAGAGCAGCAATGAACATTTTGGTACATGACTCTTTTTGAATTATGGTTTTCTCAGGGTATATGCCCAGTAGTGGGATTGCTGGGTCATATGGTAGTTCTATTTGTAGTTTTTAAGGAACCTCCATAACTGTTCTCCA
>NW_006796787.1:176624-179792 GCF_000442215.2 Lipotes vexillifer | reverse complement strand
TGGGTCAAAAAGGATCTTGCTGTGATTTATGTCATAGAGTGTTCTGCCTATGTTTTCCTCTAAGAGTTTGATAGTGTCTGGCCTTACATTTAGGTCTTTAATCCATGTTGAGCTTATTTTTGTGTACGGTGTTAGGGAGTGATCTAATCTCATACTTTTACATGTATCTGTCCAGTTTTCCCAGCACCACTTATTGAAGAGGCTTTCCGTTCTCCACTGTACATGCCTGCCTCCTTTATCAAAGATAAGGTGACCATATGTGCGTGGGTTTATCTCTGGGCTTTCTATCCTGTTCCACTGATCTATATTTCTATTTCTGTGCCAGTACCATACTGTCTTGATTACTGTAGCTTTGTAGTATAGTGTGAAGACAGGGAGCCTGACTCCTCTAGCTCTGCTTTTCATTCTCAAGATTGCTTTGGCTATTCGGGGTCTTTTGTGTTTCCATACAAATTGTGAAATTTTTTGTCCTAGTTCTGTGAAAAATGCCATTGGTAGTTTGATAGGGATTGCACTGAATCTGTAGAGTGCTTTGGGTAGTAGAGACGTTTTCACAATGTTGATTCTTCCAATCCAAGAACATGGTATATCTCTCCATCTATTTGTATTATTTTTAATTTCTTTCATCAGTGTCTTACAATTTTCTGCATATAGGTTTTTTGTCTCCTTAGGTAAGTTTATTCCTAGATATTTTATTCTTTTTGTTGCAATGGTAAATGGCAGTGTTTTCTTGATTTCAATTTCAGATTTTTCATCATTAGTGTATAGGAATGCCAGAGATTTCTGTCCATTAATTTTGTATCCTGCTACCTTACCAAATTCCATGATTAGCTCTAGTAGTTTTCTGGTAGCATCTTTAGGATTCTCTATGTATAGTATCATGTCATCTGCAGTGACAGCTTTACTTCTTCTTTTCCAATTTGGATTCCTTTTATTTCTTTTTCTTCTCTGATTGCTGTGGCTAAAACTTCCAAAACTATGTTGAATAATAGTGGTGACAGTGGACAACCTTGTCTTTTTCCTGATTTTACAGGAAATGGTTTCAGTGTTTCACCATTGAGGATGATGTTGGCTGTGGGTTTGTCATATATGACCTTTATTATGTTGAGGAAAGTTCACCTCTATGCCTACTTTCTGCAGGGTTGTTATCATAATTGGGTGTTGAATTTGTCAGAAGTTTTCTCTGCATCAATTGAGATGATCATATTGTTTTTCTCCTTCAATTTTTTAATATGGTTTATCACGTTGATGATTTGCATATATTGAAGAATCCTTCCATTCCTGAAATAATGTATGATCTTTTAATGTGCTGTTGGATACTGTTTGCTAGTATTTGTTGAGGATTTTTGCATCTATGTTCATCAGTGATATTAGCCTGTAGTTTTCTTTCTTTGTGACATGTTTCTCTGGTTTTGATATCAGAGTGACAGTGGCCTCATAGAATGAGTTTGGGAGTGTTCCTCCCTGTGTTGTATTTTGGAAGAGTTTGAGAAGGATAGGTGTTAGCTCTTCTCTAAATGTTGGATAGAATTCGCCTGTGAAGCCATCTGGTCCTGGGCTTTTGTTTGTTGGAGGATTTTTAATCACAGTTTCAATTTCAGTGCTTGTGACTGGTCTGTGTATATTTTCTATTTCTTCCTGGTTCAGTCTCAGCAGGTTGTGCATTTCTAAGAATGTGTCCATTTCTTCCAGGTTTTCCATTTTATTGGCATAGAGTTGCTTGTAGTAATCTCTCATGATCCTTCGTATTTCTGCAGTGTCAGTTGTTACTTCTCCTTTTTCATTTCTAATTCTATTGATTTCAGTCTTCTCCCTTTTTTTCTTGATGAGTCTGCTTAAAGGTTTATCAAGTTTGTTTATCTTCTTAAAGAATCAGCTTTTAGTTTTATAATCTTTGTTGTCGTTTCCTTCATTTCTTTTTCATTTATTTCTAATTTGATCTTTATGATTTCTTTCCTTCTGCTAACTTTCCGGGTTTTTTGTTCTTCTTTTTCTTATTGCTTTAGGTACAAGGTTAGGTTGTTTATTTGAGAATTTTCCTGTTTCTTAAGGTAGGATTGTATGGCTATAAAATTCCCTCTTAGAATGGCTTTTGCTGCATCCCATAGGTTTTGGGTCGTTGTGTCTCCACTGTCATTTGTTTCCAGGTATTTTTTGATTTCCTCAGTGATCACTTCGTTATTAAGTAGTGTATTGTTTAGCCTCCATGTGTTTGTATTTTTTAAGAGCTTTTCCTGTAACTGATATCTAGTCTCATAGCATTGTGGTCAGAAAAGATATTTGATACAATTTCAGTTTTCTTAAATTTACCAAGGCTTGATTTGTGACCCAAGATATGATCTATCCTGGAGAATGTTCCGTGAGCACTTGAGAATAAAGTATATTCTGTTTTTTTTGATGGACTGTCCTATAAATATCAATTAAGTCCATCTTGTTTAATATATCATTTAAAGCTTGTGTGTCCTTATTTATTTTCATTTTAGATGATCTGTCCTTTGGTGAAAGGTGGGTTTTAATGTCCCCTACTATGATTGTGTTACTGTCGATTTCCCCTTTTATGGCTGTTAGCATTTGCCTTATGTATTGAGGTGCTCCTACATTGGGTGCATAAATATTTACAATTGTTATATCTTCTTCTTGGATCAATCCCTTGATCATTATGTAGTGTCCTTCTTTGTCTCTTGTAATAGTCTTTATTTTAAAGTCTATTTTGTCTGATATGAGAATTGCTACTCCAGCTTTCTTTTGATTTCCATTTGCATGGAATATCTTTTTCCATCCCCTTACTTTCAGTCTGTATGTGTCTGTAGGTTCTAAGTGGGTCTCTTGTAGAAAGCATATATACAGGTCTTATTTTTGTATCCATTCAACCAGTCTGTGTCTTTTGGTTGGAGCATTTAATCCATTTACATTTAAAGTAATTATCAATATGTATGTTCCTATTACCATTTTCTTAATTGTTTTGGGTTTGTTATTGTGGTCTTTTCCTTCTCTTGTGTTTCCTTCCTAGAGAAGGTCCTTTATCATTTGTTGTAAACCTGGTTTGGTGGTGCTGAAGTCTCTTAGCTTTTGCTTGTCTGTAAAGGTTTTAATTTCTCCATCAAATCTGAATGAGATCCTTGCTGGGTAGAGTAATCTTGGTTGCAGGTTTTTCTCCTTCATCACTTT
>NW_006796787.1:140734-176502 GCF_000442215.2 Lipotes vexillifer | reverse complement strand
GGCAGGCGGACTCTCAAGCACTGCGCCACCAGGGAAGCCTGGGTAGAGTAATCTTGGTTGTAGGTTTTTCTCCTTCATCACTTTAAATATGTCCTGCCACTCCCTTCTGGCTTTCAGAGTTTCTGCTGAAAGATCAGCTGTTAACCTTATGGGGATTCCCTTGTGTGTTATTTGTTGTTTTTCCCTTGCTGCCTTTAATATGTTTTCTTTGTATTTAACTTTTGATACTTTGATTTATATGTGTTTTAGCGTGTTTCTCCTTGGTTTTATCCTGTATGGGACTCTCTGTGCTTCCTTTCCCATATTAGGGAAATTTTCTACTATAATCTCTTAAAATGTTTTCTCAGTCCCTTTCTTTTTCTCTTTTTTTTCTGGGACCCCTATAATTCGAATGTTGGTGCAAAAAATGTTGTCCCATAGGTCTCTGAGACTGTCCTCAGTTCTTTTCATTCTTTTTTCTTTATTCTTCTGTGCACTAGTTATTTCCACTATTTTATCTTCCAGGTCACTTATCCGTTCTTCTGCCTCAGTTATTCTGCTATTGATCCCTTCTAGAGTATTTTTAATTTTATTTATTGTGTTGTTCACCATTGCTTGTTTCTTGTTTAGTTCTTCTAGGTCCTTAAGTGTTTCTTGCATTTTCTCTATTCTATTTCCAAGATTTTGGATCATCTTTACTATCATTATTCTGAATTCTATTTCAGGTAGACTGCCTATTTCCTTTTCATTTGTTAGGTCTGGTGGGTTTTTACCTTGCTCCTTCATCTGCTGTGTGTTTTTCTGTCTTCTCATTTTGCTTATCTTACTGTGTTTGGGGTCTCCTTTTCGGGTTTGTTGCAGGTTCGTATTTTCCATTGCTTTCAGTGTCTGTCCTTAGTGGCTAAGATTGGTTCAGTGGGTTCTGTTGGTTTCCTGGTTGAGGGGACTAGTGCCTGTGTTCTGGTGGATGAGGTTGGATCTTGTCTTTCTGGTGGGCAGGTCCACGTCTGGTGGTGTGTTTAGGGTGTCTGTGGCCTTATTATGATTTTAGGCAGCCTCTCTGCTAATGGATGGGCCTGTGCTCCTGTCTTGCTAGTTGTTTGGCATAGGGTGTCAGCACTGTAGCTTGCTGGTCGTTGAGTGAAGCTGGGTCTTGGTGTTGAGATGGAGATCTCTGGGAGATTTTCGCAATTTGTATTATGTGGGATTGGGAGTTCTCTTGTGGACCAGTGTCCTGAACTTGGCTCTCCCACCTCAGAGGTACAGCCCTGACTCCTGGCTGCAGCACCAAGAAACTTTCATCCACACGGCTCAGAATAAAAGGGAGAAAAAATAGAAAGAAAGAAAGAAAGAAAGAGGATAAAATAAAATAAAGTAAGATAAAATAAAATAAAGTTGTTAAAATAAAAAATTATTATTAAGAAAAAAAATTTTTTAAGTAAAGAAAAAAGAAATAAAGAACCGGACGGACAGAACCCAAGGACAAATGATGAAAGCAAAGCTATACAGATAAAAATCTCACACAGAAGCATACACATACACACTCACAAAAAGACAAAAAGGGGCAAAAATATATCTTGCTCCCAAAGTCTACCTCCTCAATTTGGGATGATTTGTTGTCTATTCAGGTATTCCACAGATGCAGGGTACATCAAGTTGATTGTGGAGATTTAATCCGCTGCTCCTGAGGCTGCTGGGAGGGATTTCCCTTTCTCTTCTTTGTTCGCACAGCTCCTGGTGTTCAGCTTTGGATTTGGCCTAGCCTCTGCGTGTAGGTCACCTGAGGGCATCTGTTCTTTGCTCAGACAGGACGGGGTTATAGGAGCAGCTGATTCAGGGGCTCTGGCTCACTCAGGCTAGGGGTAGGGAGGGGTACGGTAGCCGCAGCATGCCTGCAGCAGCAGAGGCCAGCGTGACGTTGCAGCAGCCTGAGGCGTGCCATGTGTCGTCCTGGGGAAGTTGTCCCTGGATCACGGGACCCTGGGAGTGGCGGGCTGCACAGCCTCCCGGGAGGGGAAGTGTGGATAATGACCTGTGCTCGCACACAGGCTTCTTGGTGGCTGCAGCAGCAGCCTTAGCGTCTCATGCCCGTCTCTGGGGTGTGCGCTGATAGCCATGGCTCACACCCGTCTCTGGAGCTTGTTTAGGTGGTGTTCTGAATCCCCTCTCTTCTCGCACCCTGAAACAATGGTCTCTTGCCTCTTCGGCAGCTCCAGACTTTTTCCCGGACTCCCTCCCTGCTAGCCATGGTGCACTAGCCCCTTCTTGCTGTGTTCACACTGCCAACCCCAGTCCTCTCCCCTCATCCGACTGAAGCCCGAGCCTGAGCTCCCAGACCCTGCCCACCGCAGCAGGTGAGCAGACAAGCCTCTCGGGCTGGTGAGTGCCGGTCGGCACCGATCCTCTGTGCGGGAATCTCTCCGCTTTGCCCTCCGCACCCCTGTTGCTGCACTCTCCTCCGCGGCTCCGAAGCTCCCCGGCTCCGCCACCCGCAGTCTCTGCCCGCAAAGGGGCTTCTAGTGTGTGGAAACCTTTCCTCCTTCACAGCTCCCTCCCACTTGTGCAGGTCCCCTCCCTATTCTTTTGTCTCTGTTTTTTCTTTTTCCTTTTGCCCTACCCAGGTACATGGGGAGTTTCTTGCCTTTTGGGAGGTCTGAGGTCTTCTGCCATCGTTCAGTAGGTGTTCCGTAGGAACTGCTCCACATGTAGATGTATTTCTGATGTATCTGTGGGGAGGAAGGTGATCTCCGCGTCTTACTCTTCCGCCATCTTCTCGGAACCTCCGCTGTGACTGTTTAATGGAAAAATTCCAAACAATGCCAATGGTATTTTCCACATTGTCTTTTTGTTTGTTTGTTTGTTTTTGTTTTTTTGCAGTATGCAGGCCTCTCACTGTTGTGGCTGCTCCCATTGCGGAGCACCGGCTCCGGACACACAGGCTCAGTGGTCATGGCTCACGGGCCCAGCCGCTCTGCGACATGTGGGATCTTCCCGAACCAGGGCACGAACCCGTGTCCTCTGCATCGGCAGGCAGACTCTCAACCACTGAGACACCAGGGAAGCCCCACATTGTCTTTTGAAAGCACTCTAATTGTAACCCTCCCCTCAACATACATATGGAATTGCATTTTTGTCAAGATCTTTAATCATCTTCTTGTTGCTAAATGCAATTTAAATTCTTAGTCATCTTCATCCTTGACCTATGAGTCATTTGACATGGTTGATTAATTCTACCTTGTTGAAACAGTTTTGACTTGGCTACTGGGGCACCTATTCTTATGATTTTCCTTTTACTTCACTGTCCGTGTCTTTTGAGTCTTGTTGGCTCATTCCTCATCACTTGGCTTCTAAACTTTGGAATAACCCAGGGCTCAGTCCTTGGATTTCTCTTCTATATGTGTGTGTGTGTATGTGTGTGTATACACACACATATACATACTACACTCATTTATAATAATTTATACATGTATATAAATATAAATCAATTATATACATACATATATTTATTTTTATTATATTTATACATACCATATACACACATACATATACACATGCATACTATACATACTCATTCTCCGGGTGAATTCATTTAGTCTCTGACTTTATATGTCAACTATATAGTTTATATGATATATATAAACTCCCAATTTTGTTTACTGAGCCCAGCCCTTTCCCATGAACTCCAGCCTTATAGCTTGTTTATGTTATATCTCTAACCACTTAGTGGGCATGTCTAACATAACATGTCCTAAATCAATTCCCTCATCTTAGCCAACCAACCTGCTCCTTACACAGCTGTCCAGTTTCAGTTAATGGCAACTCCGTCCTTCTACTTGCTCAGCTAAAGAATCTTGGTGGAAATACTTGGCACCCCACATACAGTCTATCAGCAAATCTTCTCAGCTGTAGATTTGATAAAAAATATCCAGAATTGAATTTTTTCTCACCATTTCCTCTGCCATGACATTCAAGCCACCACTCTCTCAGCTTAAAATATTGCAAAAGTCTAACTTGTCTCCCTCTTTCAGGCTTTGTGCTAATGCTCCAGTTTATTCACCACAAATTGATGGTTTAAAAACACATAGTAGATCATTTCATTTCTCTGTTCAAAACTCTCCAATGGCTCTCCATATCATTGAGAGTAATGTTTAAAGTCTAAAGAATATTCCACAGACCCTTATATAACCTTACCTCCTTTGTATCTCTGACTTTAGTCTTTACTCCTCTTATCTTCCTTTTGTTATTTCAGCTATACCCTCACTCTCTGGAAATAAGCTAGATATCCTCTAGCCTCAGGGACTGTTATATCCTCTTCCCTCTGCTTGATACCCTTTCTATCTACATGGCTCAGTCTCATTTAATTATGTTTATTTAAAAAATTTGTTTTAATGTTACCTTCTCAGAGAGGGCTTTCCTTATCACTCTGTTTAAAGTTATTGCCTCCTTTTTATGCTTTATTTTATTATCAAATAATCATACAACTTATTTATTTGTTAATTATTATTTCCTTGTACTGCAGTGTAAGCTCCATGAGGGCAGGGATGTTGTCTTTTTGCTATATCCCCAGTAGTATAACACCACCATGTCATTATATTTTTGCTGAGTAAACAGATAATTGAATACAAAATTTGCATTCAAAATGTTGGAAATTATAATTTAATTATAATATAATTTGAATGTCAAATTTAAAATAAAATACATATTATATATATTAATATTTATATATATTCAATATGTATAGAATACAAAGAATAGTTTATGACATGTAATTTTATAATTGTATTCAACTTATGCCTTCCCTGCATGGATGTGTTTTCTCTAAAATGAACAATGTTGGATTCCTTATTAAAGTAATAAGTCCCTTGAGTTTATAATGACGGAATCATAAAATTTACAGCTGGTATAGCATTAGAGATGATTCTTGTCTTATTTGGACAAAAACATAAGATTCTTACTGATGATGTTTCATAGATTATTATACTTGTAAGATGACACTCCACACTCTTGAATTTCTTGCTGTATTTGCTTTTTTTTATTAAAGTAAGTAAAGTATTTTATTGGAGTATCATTGCTTTACAATGTTGTGTTAGTTTCTGCTGTATAACAAAATAAATCAGCTATATATACACATATATCCCCATATCCCCTCCCTGTTGCACCTCCCTCCCACCCTCCCTATCCCACCCCTCTAGGTGGTCACAAAGCACCGAGCTGATCTCCCTGTGTTATGCAGCTCCTTCCCACTAGCTATCTATTTTACATTTGGTAGTGTATGTATGTCAATACTACTCTCTCACTTCGTCCCAGCTTACCGTTCCCCCTCCCTGTCTCCTCAAGTCCATTCTCTACATCTGTGTCTTTATTCTTATCCTGCCCCTCGGTTCATGAGAACCATTTTTTTTTTTTTAGATTCCATATATATGTGTTAATTGCTGTATTTCTTAATGTCAATCGTATTTTGTTTCAAGTCATGTGCAATTAAGAGGTGAAAAGGAAGGGAAGAAAAAATCAAAGTTGTTTTGTAAAAATTCAAAATACTTCAAACTATTATATTGAAAGTGATGGGGTTCAGAACACACTACCTCAAAATATGGCATCTTGGCATATTGACTACTTTAAGCTGAAGGAATTTGAGAAATGGCAGGTGCAGGAGGGACTCTCTGACCTTCCCGTTTTCCCCTGAAAAAGGACATAAGACACTTTTGTGAGAGATGCCCTCCCTGTACATGGAAGAAAGTAGCATCCTTATCTTCCAAGATGGTGGGGTGCCAAGAGGAATCTGAAGGCACCATCATTACTGTTTCCCCCAGTTCACTACCCTTAGCTCATACCCTTTTGTCTTCTGATGTTTTTCCATGACTTTTTACTCTTCATCAAACCTAATACAAAAATGTTCAGGCTTAACCTTTTCTTCAAGTCCTCCTTTCCTCATGAACACTCCCATGTGTCATAAAACTTCTATTAAATAAATGTGCATGCTTTTTTCTTATTAATCTGTCTTTTGACAATCTACTTTACAGGGTCCGAGCCAGGAAACCTAGGAGAGTAGTAGAAAAAAGAATTTTTTTCTCCCTTACAAAAGTATTCAAAGTTTTTCTTATCCTGAAGCAGAATAAGGTGTTTTATATAAATTTATTGTAAAATAACATGAAAGAAAATATTTTGCTTTATATGAATAATATAGGTATATAAATATGTAACATGTGATTATATATTTAATTAAATATATATAAAGGTAATTAGGAAGAAAAAATATAGATAGATGTACTAAATTTGAAACTCGATTTTTTTAGCTGACTTGTATATGTCAAGGTTTTATATTCATTTAGCACATATTTCTGCATCTGAAGACACACTGATATTTTTTTCCCTCAGACTACACATAACTCAATCCTTTTATTTAAACTTGGGAAGTTCAGTTCTGCTTTAGTCTTGGCTTTTAGTCTTGACTGTGAAACACAAGCTCTGGATCAAAGGGCTTAAAAGTCTCATCATCCTAAAGCCAGTAAGTGACAGAAAGACTTTTCAATAGCTCTATGGAAACCACTTATGTTGAGTAAATTATATGCCACAGTCAAACATTTTTCAGAAAGTTTTAGACAACATAATGGGCATGGGAATTCCGTCAATTTTGTTTCTTCGTTCAGAAAAGTTCTGTAATAGGTTTTCTGTGTGAATGTTTTACATAAGCCTCAGATTTTATTACTCTATCAGATTTGGAGTGAAGCATAGAAGATAGTCAAGCAATAAATTATGGAATTCTGCATCACAGCAGTTATGCAGCAAACAGGTAAAAAAAGAAATACAATAACTATTTGAAAATGTAAAACTAAAAGTGAAACTATCAGTTTACTGCTAGTGAAATGTTAATTCCACTCAGTTTTTTAGCTATATTAAGAAATAAGAAATATTAGCTGTAATAAAACAAAAAGTTTAAAGCAAAGCAGTTGGGACCATGTAAAAAAAAAACTTAAATTATGCCTCAGTCTATTGATAACATATTGAAACTATACAGTATTTAAGCTTTCTGCTTCATACAAAAAATAACTTAAGATGAAATATCTTGTCAAGAATGTAGGAATGTTTGTATTCTAATAGCCAGACTATCACAGCCTTCCGCTCTGCAGTGACCCTGATCCACTTCTTATTTCTCATATAATAATCACTTCGTAGCCCTACAGCTCCATGGCTCTGTGGCATCTGCATTGGAAGGGTAGAAATTCTAGCTCTTCCACAAATGACAATAGTCAATGTGGGAAGGAATGGAGAAACTTCAAGGCAGTAAAGAGATGTAAAAAATCTCCTTGTCCTGCTTCTCAACAGCTGTCAATCTCAGGATATCCACAACAAGACACCCCTGAGAACAAAGTCAGCCATCCTTTGGTGCTTGTCATCTTCATTGAGGACTCACAGCAGGCAGGATAGCATGATTGGCTACCTGGGAAATCCAGGCTTGGGGGATGTATAACAATAAGAATGACATTAAACAAATGAACAAGGATGGTAGGCACTCTCTTCACTGGATGCCTGTTTAGCACACACGACTCCAGTGGCTAGAAGAACAATGCAGATCCCAAGAGAATTAACAACCGGCTTGTGTCAAACCCTCAGTTTTGGCTAAAGCGTGTACTCTTGGCTTTTCATTGTCAAAAACAGCTAAAAGCTGGGTGTTGTGCTCCACAGATTAAGACAAAGCTTTGTTCTTCCTTTTCACAAATAGGATTACAGTACTGTTTGCTTAAAAGACATTTTTTTTTTTTCTTTTTGGTTCTTGTTTTTATACTCAAACACTTGATTGACAATACCCTGGGAGATGTCATTGTTTCTGTAGCAATCATTATAGTATGCTTGAGCACAGAGATGCCATGAGTATTCTCTCCCAGGTGTTTCATCAATGTACCAGAAGGATGGCCTCTTGGAAGGCTCACTCATCTACTGCTTTAACATCAACTGATGTCTATTTGAAGAGCATATAAGAAAGAAGACATTAAATGGTGCAGAGCAGAAAAGAGGGAAACTAAGTTCATTAAGGGCCCCCATCTGAAAGCAGCATGTGCGGAATGTCAATTTAATAATAGAATTGACAGCTTTTCTCTGGTGTCACTCTGTGACAATGGCTCCTTTGACAATTTATAAAATGGACCCTTTGTAGATGTCAGTGAGTGGCACTGCATACATTTGTGAATACCCTGCATAACTAACATTCTCCGTGATGCTGCATTTTCAGGACCTGTCCCAAGAGTCTTTTCAAACTGACCCAGGGAAGGGGAGTATGAAGACATAGTGAACTGACCCTACCCCCAATACAGTATTTAATGTTGAAAGACCACAATCATCAGGTCATAAATCACAATGTTTAACTAGTTTGGCAAATAGTCTTAGGATAGAAGATACTTTTGGACTATGTTACGCTAACACTAATACAAAAATACATCTAATCACTTAACAACTTTGTGATGACCTTGCTATAAGCTGATTTCATTATTTCAGGCTTAATTTGGCCTTTCAATATATATATGGGTCATTCTCATAAACTGAGTCAATCAACAATGTGTTCATCCAGATGTGAAGTTATCAAAGACCTTGAATGGCACTGACAGCAGAAAATGAAGGACAATGTGGAAGCAACAAAAATTTCTCAGCACTCAAGTTCTAGATTATATTACTTAGATTATTCTTTGTGGTTAAACGCTTTTTTGGGGGCTGGGGAATTAGTATTGAATTGGTCAGGAAAGCAAGGTAAGAAAAAAAATACAAATGAATTTGCCAAATTTCCAAGATCAAATTCCTATTTGAACTTCAGTGATTCACTCTATGTATAGGGAAACTTTATTGTATTTTCTTATTTTAGCAGTGTTTCACAAATTGTTATTCCTAAATGAGCAAATATATATAAAGCATTTGAATCAAGATGGCAAATATATAAATTTTATTATAGTCATCATGAAAAGTTGATTTGACAATTTTATTCACTGCACTAAAACTAAAATTACAAAATACATAAATCATATCTTTATGATAAGAATACTGAGCACTAGTTTTGGGTGACAGATGACAGAAGCACATGCATATTACTTTTAAAGGAATATTAATTGATTCATTAATCCTTTTAACCACATTTGATTTCCTTGAAGAATACTTTTACAGTATCTCAAGTAGCTACATTATAATAACATATGAACTTTATATGTAAATAATAGACACAAATTAGAAAGTGTTTAGCTTATTTTATAACTAAATTATTGTTATGCTAATATTACCTATCTATCTAATAATTTATAATATTTAACATTCTACTATGTATAGGATTAATTTAATTTGGGGTGGAAGGAAGAGAAGCATAAAGTAATTCTATAGATAATTCATAAAGTTCTGGACCTGGAAGGAAGCCTAAAGATCCATGAATCTAACTTCATCATTTTACCTACGAGGAAACTGAAGCCACAAAGTTTACTGACTTTCTGAGTTTTAGGACAAACTTTCACAATACAGAACATGTTAATCAGAAATTGTCCAATAATTTAAGGAATTTAAAAAATAAGAACATAGAAAGGCAGTACGAATTATTTGACTGTGAAACATCCCTGTTCTACATTGGTGATTTGGCCTGTATTTGTGGACTGTTGGGCAGCTGGCACCAAAATGGACATACATAGACCTGTTCTATGGAAATATTCAATGTACATCAAATGTGAAATAGGTAACCATTATTTACTTTATTCTCAAAACTGATTAGTTTCAACAGTTAACTAATCTGATCAAAAGAAAGTATTACCTTAAGCATTTTTAAAAAGTTGAATATCTTTTAATTTGACTTAATAAGGCAACCTATGAAATGAAAGAAAATATTTGCAAATTTTATATCTGATAAGAGGTTAATATCCAAAATATATATCAGGGACACATGACTCAATAGCAAAAACAAACAAGCAAACAATACAAATAAAAAATAGAGGAAATTGGGAGACTGGAATGACATATATACACTAATATGTATAAAATAGATAACTAATAAGAACCTGCTGTATAGCACAGGGAACTCCACTTCTCTGTACAGTAGAAACTAACACAACACTGTAAAACAACTATACCCCAATAAAAACATATTAACAAATTCTGGGTAACTAATATACAGTATGATGATTATAGCTAATAATACTGTTTTATAGACTTGAATGTTGCTGGGAGAGGAGATCTTAAATGCTTTCATCACAAAAAAGAGAAATGGTATTAATAATTATATGATGGCATGGTAATTATGTGATGGTGATAATCTTGCAATGTATAAATGTATCAAATCAACACATTGTACATCTTAAACTTATACAATGTTATATGTCTATTATATCTCAATAAAGTTGGAAACATAAACCAAAAGAAACAGAGGAACTAAACATTTTTTCCAAAGAAGACATACAAATGGCCTATGGGCTCATGAAAAGATACTCAACATCACCAATCATCAGGGAAAAACAAATCTAAACCAAAATGAAATATCACTTCAAATCTGTTAGAATGGATATCACCAAAAAGACAAGAGATAAGTGTTGGTAAAGGTGTAAAGAAGAGAGAACCCTTATGCACCTTCGGTGGGAATGTAAATCGTTGCAGCTACTATGGAAAACTATGGAGGTTTTTCGAAAAATTAAAAATAGAACTATCATATGATCTAGCAATTTCACTTCTGGATATTTATCCAAAGGATATAAAATCAGGATCTGCATCCTTATATTCGCTACATCATTATTAATAACAGTCAAGCTATGGAAACAACATTAGGTGTCTGTCTACATATGAATAAATAAAGATGAATGGAAGAAAATGATTCATTCTCTTGAATCAAATTATTTTAAAATATTTTTAAAATTTTAATATGAAATAGTACAAAGAAAATTTATGAATCTCTACATTCAGTTGCCTCCATAAAACAGACCCAACAAAGTAGATGAACAAATATTAACATTTTACAGTACTTAATATATTATTACTTTAAATGGGTAATTCCTTCAACCCTGTAATCAAGAGCAATTTGTTGATGGCCATTTCATGGAAATCTTATAGAGTAAGAATTCTAAGACCTTTCCTCAAAAGAAGGATGTTTGATTTATAGTAGTGATAATAGTGATATTAAAAATTGTATTTCCTGAGTCCCAGTTGAGTACCCTCTCCAAAATTTCAAAGACTTGTTATTTGAAGATAATAGTATCTAGTTGTCTACATCATAAAGAGTGATCACACTTTGAGAAATTCTAATTCCCCAATAGATTTGTGTGTTTATAAAATTTTGTATGAAGACTATGCTTGCTCCATAATTGTATTGGTGACCACATTAAGACTGATAATCACACATTACATCCTTTGTACATTGCTTTTACTAGCAGCTAATTTGACTAGGTTATGGCAAAATATTAAATAATAAAATTGAAAGGGATGACTAGAATATGCTTGTAATCTTGGGGGGGCAGCATAAATATAGCTTCCAAACATTTTAGTTTAGACTATGAAATATGAATCAATCACTGCTAAATGTTAATGATTATACTTATAATACAAATTTATTAGTATAGAAAACTAGATTTTTAGAAGCAAGAAATGGAAACTGATCTAGTTGATTTAAACTAAAAAACAAAGAATTTATTGAGAGGACATGGAGTGGTTCCAAAAATCTCTGGGGAGCCCAGAGAACAAGGTTGAAGTTTATCCACCCATCATTCAGAGATTGGAATGACACAAGTGACTGCCACTGGCTCTGGCCACTGCCACTCACATTGACTGCCTCACCTACTCCAGACTCTGGTGTTTGGCCTGTTATTACTACTGCCTTTGGAAACTGAATGTAGCTGCTGCCACTGCTGCCTCTGCTTCTCATCCTCAAGCAGGATTCTGTGTGACCCCTGAATCTTCTTGTTATTGTTTCAAGTTCAGAATCTGGGATGGAGGCACTTGATTGGCAAAATCTACATCAAGTGCCTGTATCTTCACTTACACGAGAGTCTGGGATAACCTTTTTTGACATCATTAAATTCTATTGTGAGAAGTGACTATCCTAATCCTAAAAATGGTTCAGAAGCTGGATGACAAAGTAAAAGATGTCTGTTATCATTATGAAATAAGAAGTGCAATACTATGGAATAAAAGTAATCTTTAAAAAATCTGAATGAATCCATCTCAGAGAAAATATTTAACGATATTTATATTAACAGTACCAAGAATTAAAAGTGATTCTCCTACATGACAGTATGATCTCAAATGATTTACTAGCAGTGAGTATTAGATACAATTTAGAGGAGGATACCCTGTTTTTGGTATTAGTAGGGAATATAAACCCTACATGGTCCCAGATAGCCTTACACTGAAATCCTACAATTCATATGAAAAATAGTAACTATCATTACAAAATAGAAGCTTTGTAATCATGTAGTTATCACAAATACATTATCACATGTATTTGTGATAAGTGCATTTGTGATCCTACACTCTCCTTATACAAGTCTTTAGAGTATATTTGAATTTTTGCAGAATTCTTTCAACATTTCTGGCAGAATTCTTGAAGTTGTCATGTATACTTATGTGAGCAACAGACTATGGTTAGGTTCAGTCTGTGACTGTGGAATAATAGCGCAGCCAAGTTTGCTTTCCATAATGTTGTTTCAATTTATACATTCTTTTAAAATCCCCCTTATATGAATCACGTTTGACCAAAAAAGATTTTTTTTTTTTTTTTTTTTTTTTCCTTGCGTTATGCGGGCCTCTCACTGTTGTGGCCTCTCCCATTTGCGGAGCACAGGCTCCGGACGCGCAGGCTCAGCGGCCATGGCTCACGGGCCCAGCCGCTCCGCGGCATGTGGGATCCTCCCGAAACGGGGCACGAACCCGCGTCCCCTGCATCGGCAGGCGGACTCTCAAGCACTGCGCCACCAGGGAAGCCCCAAAAAAGATTTTTTAAAGCAAGGCAAAATTCACAAGATCCCAGCTCACAGAAAGTTAATGCAGAAATTTTGATTGTCTTCTTATTTTAAACATTGAAAAGGAAATTAGAACATCACTGTATCTACATGATTCTTAAATGTGAGCTGATAAAAAATGAATCTGTGTGAACATCTCTTTATGAAGACATTAGAAAACACAGTATAAATGACTGCTGCAAAACTTTTGACTGCATTATGGAAAATCAGAAAATATATTCCATGAAGAGGCAGAGATCATTTTTCATTTATTCCTTCAGCGAACATTTATTGAATGCCTATCATGTGCCTTGGGAATTTTGTATGTATAAGTAAACAAAACAGATTGTCTTCCAAAAAACAAAATAGAAAGCTGCCCTTACGGAACTTACAATCTAGTAGAGCAAGATGGACTATAAAAAGTAAACAAATTTTTAATAGTGTATAGTGAAAAGTGCTATGAATTAAAAAGAATAGGGAAAAGAGGGTATTGGCAGTGTGAGGGGCTGCAGTGGGGAAGGTGGCAAGTTTAAATAGGATTATTTAGCATATGGAGAAGGTAATATTTGAACAGAGATGTGGAAAAGGAGATGAGCCTATTCACCATACCAGTGTCTGGGGAAAGAGCATTCCAGGCAGAAAGGACAGCCAGTGGAAAGGCAGGACAATGCTTGTTGTGTTTAAGGAACAGCATGAAGGCCAGCATGGCAGGAGTGTAATGAACAAAAGAGTGAAGTCTAATAGGATGTGAGGTCAGAGTGGTAGAGAGGCCAGATTGCAGAGGACATTGAAAATCGGTTGTCCATGGACAGGCCATCCCTGAGTGAGCCACTGGATGATTTGGAACAGATGACTAACACTATCAGATTTATGTTTCAAAAATGAGCTCTAGGGCTGTACTATTGAGGTTAGGTTATAGAAAAGTTATAGAAAAGTTAGGAGACTATTGCCTTAATTAACTGAGTTGATTTATAATATCCTCTTTGTACTCCTTGCAGGGTCATCTGTGGGTGATGGTAGAGTAAATGTTAGAGCCCCAAACTGGGATGTGGCCCCTGAGTTCCCAGTAGACCCTGCTGTGTACTAGCTTGGGCACAACACTTAACATCTCTAAACCTTTTAGTCCTCATCTATAAAATAAACAAATACATGTGTAGTTCTTCATCCGTAATACGACGTATTGTAAGAGCACAATAATGCTGGTTAGCTATCACTGAGAGTGGCAAGTTAGTTCTACTGGTAGAACTAAACCAGTTTACAAATGCCACTTAGGGATTCCAGCGAGGCCAGTGAAAGGAATGCTCACTGTGGGTACAGGCAGAAGATAGCATATGTTGTGTGGTTTAATACAGCAATTTTATATTTTAAGAATATTTATTTCGGGAATTCAACTACAGAAAAACAAAAGCTTGAAAATAGTTGTGTGGCCATTGGGGATGTGCTTTATGAATAAAAGCAGGACTGTGGAGATGAAATTTGGCCTATCAATGTTTTTGAAAGCAATAGGAGCAGGAGAATTTTATAATCAAAAAGGGGGTACCGGGCTTCCCTGGTGGCGCAGTGGTTGACAGTCTGCCTGCCGATGCAGGGGACACGGGTTCGTGTCCCGGTCCGGGAAGATCCCACATGCAGCGGAACGGCTGGGCCCGTGAGCCATGGCTGCTGAGCCTGCGTGTCCGGAGCCTGTGCTCTGCAATGGGAGAGGCCACAACAGTGAGAGGCCCGCGTATCACACACACACACAAAAAAGGGGGACATAAACAAACAATAAACTGAGAAAACTCATTAAACTTTCTTTGCAATCTTGTGTCTGCAAGAAGAAAATTTAAAAAACTAATATGAGAGAAGCTGTAAACTAATTGATTGTAATACATTACATTTAAAAGTTAGTGTAGCAAGGTAGATACATGTTCTTGGAATATAGAAGATGGAAAAAATAACCAGAGTTAAATTTACACACTGTTGTTCAAGAAAGTGTTTTTTGATCTACCTTTAGGGTACTCTCGTGGAGGAGACGGAATGCCAAACTATCAAATGTACTGATACTAAATGTTAAGGTAGAACATTCAACTTTGTTTTACAAATAGTTGAGAGCAATAGACATGGATTTAGACTAACTGATGTGTGATCCTATACAATTCAACATACAAACATAAATGTTTCTAATTACTCATATCATCATCCTGATCACAAGTCTGGATTTTAATAAATCTTCCTCTGAGAAAAGGGTCTTTGAAAAGCATACTAAATCCATGCTTTGCTCAGTGAATTAGCCGTTAGAAGTCATTTAAATCAGTTTCAATGTCAAGCTCTTATAATAGTTCATTCTCATTCAACTCTTGACTAACTCTGAATGGATTATTAACTTGATTATTTGAAAAAGGCAGCCACAACAAATATTTAATGCCAATGTTGTTTATTCAGCCCTTCCTAGATACTCTGGGTTCAATATCTTGCACTGTGAGTTTCTCCATGTGGGAGATTAAACAAGAAAAACCTTGAGGGGCCTTGCCAGTGAAAAAGACTCAGCTGTGTTCACTAAAATAGCCTTCCCATGTTCATTAGGTTCCCCTTCCAAGCATTCCATCCTTTGGAGATGAGAACCCCCCAACTAGTTAATTGCATTATTGCAGATTGGAAGACAGCACATTTCTCAGTGTGCATGAATTCACTGACATCCTCATTTATAAATGAGTGGCCTGTGAATTTACTTACCATGAAATAATTCCACAAAGTATGAGCACTTTAGGTGAACTGAAAAAAAAAAAATTGTGTTTTTGCAACACAAATGGCAAGTATGCCAATGGAATAACTAAACTCCCTTTAAATTGAGGCTATAGGCCATACCATAGTATTTCTAGTTAAAAAAATAAAATAAAATAATTTATTAAATGATGGTTTTCTAAATCCATATAAATTTGCCAGGAGCAGTTGATGGTTCCACATGTTTTTGAATTTCGTCAGTGTGAGGAGTAACTAAGAGGAATTTGAGTGGTATTTCAGTGTCCTGGAACAAACCCTTTTGCATGTTTGTTTATATTGCTGAAAATGTGGCATGTGAAATATTTAAGTTCACTTCATTATAGTCTCACAGCAGGATTGAAATGGATTAAGAACTATGTATAACCTGTGAACCATCCAAGTCAAGCATATGTGAAGATAGAAAATTCTCCATAAATGCGATACACAACACTAACTATAAATGTAATTGTGGCCTCCCATTTCATTGACGATTTTCAATATCCTTCTCAAGTGTTATGTAATTATAATCCATCAAAAATTCAGACAGAAAAGCCAGATGACAGGTAAACCTTATTCATCAAAATCCTCACATGACACTGCTTTTCTAGAATTTAAAAACAGCAGCCCATTATATTAGAAGGCAGATTTAACTTAAAGACACTGACCAAGTAGCGAGCCATGCTACGCCACATGCCTTTATATCGTGTTACCGCGAGAGATGATCAGTCTTGGTGCTTTTATGGAGACGGTGTGTATGATGTCACAATCATCGCTTATTCATCCAATTTGATGAAAAGAAAAAAATAATAGTCAAACTACTCTTAGTCATCAGATGAATAAAATACTCATTTAATCAAATTTTTCAGTTCTCAGAAAGACACAATGTAAAAATTGTCCATGAAAGCACGACTTCAGTGTAGAATAGTACAAAAAATTTAGTCAAAATGAGCAATTAAAAGAATAAACTCAGAGTGAATCAATGGTAATTATGTATAACCTTATTGTGATATTTTCCTACATGTCACTATAATAATACTTCCCATATTATTTTTCTGATGCAATATCTGGATTCCACTCAAAGTAGCAAGATGGAACTTTGAACATTACAGTTTCAACAGTAAATTCAGAGGTTTCAGAAAAAAGAGAGCATATACTAGTATTCTTGTTGTTTTTATTGCTGCCGTAACCAATTACCACAAATTTAGTGGCTCAAAACAACTCATTTATTTCAGTTTGGTCATTCAGAAGTTCGACCAAGTTCTCACTGTGCTAAAATCAAAGTGTGGACAGGGCTGTGTTCTTTCTAGAGGCTCTAGGGGAGAATCTATGTACTTTTTCCAGCTCCTATAGCCTGCCTGCGTTCCTTGGCTTATGGCCCCCTTCCTTCATCTTAAGAGCCAGGAATATCACATCTCTCTGACCCTTTAGTTGTTGCATCTCTGTCTATCTGATCCAGTCTGGAAAGGTCCTTTGCTTTTGAGAACTCATGACTAGGTTGGGCCAACCAGGATACTGCAGGGTGATGCTCCCATGTCAAGGTCTTTAACCTTAATAGCATCCGCAGAGTCCCTTTTATTCTGTAAAGCAACATATTCACGGGTTTAGGGGATGCCTCCCACAAAGCAGAAATGCAGCTCAAGATTCGAGTGTATTAGACTGCAATTATAATTGATTGTGATTGGTATCCTTGCTCCAATTTTTGTCAGCGTTATTTGTTGTGTCTCTACTTTCATGTCTCTTCAGTTCATTCAAAAATTTGAAAATAATCTGAGGTCAAAAGTCTGGCATCCACCACAGGGTGTGGTTATAGCCAGTTGCCCTTCATACTGTGAAAAGTCTGCAGAATTCTCAGGTTTGGTCTGTATAGCCAGAGGTTTGCAGATGCTCTCCAAAAGCTTTGCCAATTCTTACAACTAAGAGAATTCTGAAAACATTATTTTGCACTTAGACAAGTCTTTTTCCTTTTGAAATAACTTAAAAATTGTATATGGTATTTATTTTGAAGAGTAGTGACTATTTAATAAGAATACCTAGTTATGATGCTTTTATAGATTTCTGTGAACTTAACCAAATAACTCAATCTCTCATGCTTTTTCTTCTCATTTATATCCATTCTTATCATAGCTCATCATGTAGGGGTGAGGTGAAATGTTACTGATGTTAGATTTGTAAGCAATTAGATGCTATACAAATGTTAGTTATAATTAATAATTTATTCTCTTAGCACACACTTAGAGTATTATTATGTTCATATTAATTAAAACAGTAAATCACAAACACACACACACACACACACTCACATGCACACAGAGAAAAAGACAAGTGACACGATTTACTAGATGGTTCCAGAAATAGTTCTAGAACTTCCACATTTGTTGTCTTTTTCTTTATATGGAACCTCTCCTTTAAAAAATCCAAATCCTTTCTTGAGATAGGGCTGAGGCCTGGGGCAGGACCAAGTATTAAATGGCCCTAGGGTAGCATAAATTAAATTCCTGAGACCCTTCGGGTTGATAAATTAAGGCCCTCATTCCCCTTTTACTTTGGAAGAACTCTTTCAAAATAAAGTATCTCACAGCAAATTACAGGCACTTAAGAGAAGGGTCTACAGGCAAGAGACTGAACTTGTCTTTCCAGTTTGCTTCTAAGCAGAGAAGGAAGTAGGGAAATGGGCTTAGCTAAGTGTCCATAGGCTCTTCTTGGTTGTGCTTATCTGTGCTCACTTTGGTTAATACTTTAATTAATCTCTGTATCTCTGCTAAGGCCTTGTTTGGACAGGAAATACAACTGCATTTTCATAAATTCTAGAAGAAATGCCATATGGTTGGATTTTCATAGCATCTTTTCTTGGAGGCTCAGGGCACCTGCTCCATTTCAGGTTCATATGAACACAGAAGCACATAATACCTTCCGAAAGATCCCTCTGCTGGGGGGCTAGCAATAAATCCCTCTGCAGCCAGACAAGTTGGCCTTTATTTTTTGTATTGCTCTGGGCATCTCACATGACATTCCCAAATAAGGTATTGTACTATAAGCCTGCTATGATTGCTAGTAATGACTTAACTGCAAAGGAATTATAACAGTATGAACAGTATAACAGTATGAATAACAGTGGTTTGCACTGTGAAAGTCCTGCTACTCCAAAAATGCCAGAGCAACAAATATAAAATGCTTCTCATTCTCCAGTTTGAAAGGAGTAAAAGTCAGAAGACTACAACTGCTGCTAATCTGTAAACACTGATTGTTCATTCAACAGCAGGAAGCAAAACAAATGTAAAACGAGTGATGGCATTAGCCATTCTGCTGTGTGCAAAGGCAGTCACATTAGGGGAATGAAAATAAAATAAAAATTATATTCAAATACAAGACATTTGGGCGGAAAAAGGTTTTTGCTTCCAAACTTGTTAAACAGGAAATTCTTGTGCATTTTGACTCTGGTTTTTGTTAGAATCACATTACTATTGTTATGAGATATGTGTCTTTTCCCTTACATTCTATCTTGCATTATAGATCAATGGCAGAGAAGTACAAAATTAAATTTATATTCTCAATTATATTGTGTACCTCTTGCTTCCAAAAAGGATTTGAGTTACTTTTCACAAGTAAATATAACATCATTTTTTAAAAGTACAGACATTTGTTAAAATAAACCGTATTAAAAGACATTATTTATTGCGTGGCATGTGAGGATAAACAAGAATTAAAGAGTTTACCCACTCACAGTTCAGTAAATATTCCTATGGCATATGTACAATTTCAAACAGTCATTTATTTACTGAACTGATTTTTAAACTCTAGAATTGTAGTCTACAGTTAAAGATTACAGATTGGATGCAACCTTTGTATAGCATTATAAATTAGGACAGTGAACTGAGCAGACGTTCATTTCATAGGAGATGGAAAACTGAGAGACTTCCCACTCTAGAGAAGGAATTAATGCTTCTTAGCGTTTAGACATTTAAGATTGATAATATCATCAAAAAGAGGACTTTTCATGCTGTAATGAGTAACCTTTAATTCATGATTATGAATAGATGCTATATTCCATTAAAAATTTTGCCCTGCCAACTTATTTTTAAGTATCTTTGGGTTCTAAGATAGAATAGATGTGTGAACTCTCTAAATTATTTCAAAAATCCACCTACTTGGACATTCCTTTTACCCAGGTACCATTTCCACTCGAAATCATCCCAATCTGATTTAATTGCTTCCTTTCATGACCCCATGAGGGTGTTCATTTGTCTAAACATCTATTCTACTTCTTATGATACTGTATGCCTCAACCCCAGCATCATGAAATCTTCACAAGCCAGATGCATGAAAGTAGGATGGTATCTCAGAATGGTAGGGACATCTTCCACACTGCAGTTACCCATAGAGATTCACGGGCAACTCAACTATCAGATGAACCCTGGGTTTGGAGATTTATTTTTTCAGCAGTGAGACTGTACTTCACCCACTCCTCTCACTCTCTACATTTGAATACTCGGTTGCTCCCCCATGGGACAAGAAATGGCTTACACTTGGGATTCTTGAATGATTGCCAGAAAGGAATTGACTCTGAGAATTGCCATTTTTCAGGTTCCCATAGCATGCAGTAAACCCAGTTATCCAAGCTGAGAGTGAGAGACTGGCCTGATATGAACACAGGAGTAAAAATCTAGACAATAGTCATAACTAATTACATAGTTATCCTCTAAGGGGCGGGGGTAGAAGGATTTATATCATACCTCGTCTTGGCACTCTTATAAGAAAATTAATACTCATACTCATGTTAATAGCCCTAGGTCACTGAAATCACATAAAGACTATGCCACAAAACATACCACTCAATTTCATGTGTTAGTCCCAAATATTTCTTAAGTATTTTCTCATTTGTTAAACTAGGTCAGGGGTTGACAAACTATGGATGGCAGGCCAAATGGGACCTGCTATCTGTCTTTGGCGGTCCCACAAGCTAAAAATGAATCTGAAGTCATTGAAAACAACCAAAAGAAGAATCTTATATCACAGCACATAAAAATTATATGCAATACAAATTATAGTCTCCATACAAAAATGTGCATTTGAACACAGCCACCCTCATTTATTGCATATATTGTTGATGACTGCTTTTATACCACAACTGAAGAGTTGAAGAGTTGCAGCAGGAACCGTATGGCCCATAAAGTCTCAAATAGTTACTCTCTGGCCATTTACAGAAAAAAAACCCACCCCTGAACTGGATTATTTACTCCTTAGGGTTAGAGACCATACTTTGTATATTTCTAACAGCCCTCCGACTGAAGAAAACACAGGATGTACTCAATGACAATTCCCTGTTACTCACTCCAATGTGACTGCCAAAATCAAACAGGCATAAGCTATATTTGTCATCAGAGGACATTGTGGCCTAGAGGGATTTTAAGGCTTGTGAGTAGGATTCCTGGTGGTAGAACAGAGTGGTTGCACATTAAGCAAATGCTCTCTATAATTAATGACTTACTCTACCTTCATTCTTCATCTGGAGAGAGTTTAAACGTAAATTATTGGAGAGAGAATGGAAAGAAAAAGGGAACTCTCCTTCTCTCTCTCTCTCACACACAGACACAGACAGCACAATAGAAAAAAAAAATTAAAAAGACAAGGGAACAGTACTAATTTATAATGTAAAATGATCACCTATCATGTGTGTGACAAGCACGTATTTGGATTTCTTCATTTTTTTCCTTTAATGCTCACAAAAATCCTTTAAGGTTGTTTTATTAGGTTTTATTATTATTACCATCTCAGTATTGAAAAAACAGATTGACTGTGGTTAAGTAACTTCTACAGGTCTTAAAAGTTGGAGAAACTAGATTAGAATGCAGATCTGACTTTTCCTCAATAAGTATCTGTTATGGGGTTGAATTGTGTCCCCGCTCCCACCACCAAATTTAGATATTGAAGTCCTATCCCTCAGTGCCTCAGAATGTGACTCTATTTGGAGATGGAATCTTTAAAGAGGTCATTAAGTTAAAATTAGGTCATTTGGGTGGGCCCTAATCTAATATGACTAGTATCCTTATAAAAATATGAAAGTCAGTCACAGATGTGTACAGAGTGAGGATGATGTGAATGCACAAAGGGAAGATGACCATGGACAAGCCAAGGAGAGAGGCCTCAGAAGAAACCAAACCTGTTGACACTTGATAATAGACTGTTAACTTCTAGAACCGTGAGAAAATAATTTCTATTGTTTAAACCTCCCTGTCTGAGGTGCTTTGTCATGGCGGGCCTAGAAAACTAATACCGTATCTAAAAAAGTTCAAGAAAAGGGCTTCCCTGGTGGCGCAGTGGTTGAGAGTCCGCCTGCCGATGCAGGAGACACGGGTTCGTACCCCGGTTCGGGAAGACCCCACATGCCACGGAGCGGCTGGGCCCCGTGAGCCATGGCCGCTGAGCCTGCGCGTCCGGAGCCTGTGCTCCGCAACGGGAGAGGCCACAACAGTGAGAGGCCCGCATACCACAAAAAAAAAAAAAAAAAAAAAAAGTTCAAGAGAAATGTGATTTCCATTAAACCAAGTATCTGCCATTAAGAATATTAATAAAAATAATTTACATGATGGAACATTCCTGTTCAAAAGTTACTTTTGAATTTTCACCTATATTTTTTGAGGGCCTATCTCATATGGACGGGATGGTTCCAGGCGTGCTGGATGTATTAGTGAATAATGGAGACTAAGTTCCTTTCCTCATAAAGCTTACACTCCACTGAGGAGACAGTCAATAAGCATATGAAGAAATATATTTGAGGCAGAAACAGAAACTTCATGGAAGGTAATTTGAATATCATAATTGTGAAGAACTCTGAAGACATTTAAGCTAAACCTAGGTGGTGAGAAGACATTTAAAATATTGAAGAAAAGTCTTCCAGAAAGAATGTAGAACTTCTAATGTAGGGCTGATTTGAGCATATACAAGTGAAGTTAGAAAGACCATTGTGGCTTAAGCACAATGAAAACAGGAGAGAAGTGTTTGAATTTGGAGAGGTAAGCAGGATGTAGGTTTTGTAGGTCTTTTACTTCACTTTCTTTCAGTGGGGAAAACTGGAGAGGTTTTAAGGGAGGGAACAAAATGATACTTTTTAAACTTTTAAAAGTTTGTTTCCCTCTTTAAACCAGATGAGCAATGATAATTTGTATTAGTGTTTTAGCTGTAAAGATGTTGGAGACTGAAAAGATTCAATGTGTATGTTGAAGGTAATGTTAAGGGAAATGATGTGCTGGATGGAAAGTGTGAGGAAAACGGAAGAAACAGGGTGAGAACTTCAAAGGTGACATCGGGAGAGAATTATCTTTGTCTTACAGAGGGAAGATGACTAAAAATTGTTTGTGTTTTTGAAGTTTGTATATTAAATACACATGCCATGACATGAAATGGATAGTAGGACGTACAAATATGAGGTCAAAGCGTAAGCTGAAATAGAGATAAGATGCAAGCTTACTTGAAGACATAGGTCTAAATAAGACGGTACAAGGAGAAATTGTAGGTTGAAAAGAAACAAATAAAGGCTTAATAGAAGCCTGGAGAAATCCAGCATTAGAGAAAAACAAATGCCGTATGCTAACAAATATATATGGAATCTAAAACAAAAATGGTTATGAAGAACCTAGGGGCAGGGTAGGAATAAAGATGTAGCCGTAGAGAATGGACTTGAGGACACGGGGAGGGGGAAGGGTAAGCTGGGACGAAGTGAGGGACTGGCATGGACTTATATATACTACCAAATGTAAAGTAGCTAGTGGAAAGCAGCCGCATAGTGCAGGGAGATCAGCTCGGTGCTTTGTGACCACCTAGAGGAGTGGGATAGGGAGGGTGGGAGGGAGACACAAGAGCAAGGAGATATGGGGATATATGTATATGTATAGCTGATTCACTTCGTTATAAAGCAGAAACTAACACACCATTGTAAAGCAATTATACTCCAATAAAGATGTTAAAAAATTAAAATAAACAATTAAATAAAACCCAGCAAAGGTACTTGAGAAGAAGTAGCCAGTAAATTAAAAGGATAATCAGAGTATGGTGTCACAGGAGTTTAGAAAAATGGTCTATCAAGTGGGAGGGAGCAGACAACTGTGTAAAGGGATAATTAAGATGACATATTACAACATGGAGATCAATAGAGACATTTTAAAGAACAATTTCAGTGAAATGGAAGGAGATTGAAACCCAGTTGGAATGGGTTGAGGAGAGGACTATAGGTAGGAGAGAAGCTTCAATAAGTATGAAAGAGATTTCTGAGATATTTTAACATTAAAATAGCAAAGAAAATATGGCTGGTGGGAAATGTGAAGTCTTTTTTTTTTTTTTTTTAAGATGGAGTGATATTAAGGCTTGATTGCTAATGTTTGTTTTGCTGTTGGAAATAATTTAGGAATGAGATAAACTTGAGGATGCAGAGAGAAGGGGGCTAATTGTGCATGCAATACTGAAAAGCAAAGCCATTAAATGAATGGGAGTGAATGGGGATCTTCAGACTATGAAGAAACTGGTCTTAGATAACAGTGGACATCACATTGCTCTCTTTGTAACTGGAGGAAAGAGACTATCTGAGCATAGACACAGATGAATGAGTGAATTTAGTTATAGGAAGATAAGATCTATTCTTATGGTAACAAATTATTTTCAATGACATTTGATATGATGTCTTCAGTGTAGAGTGAGAGAGAGTGGTGTAAGTGTTTGGAGAGAGAAGAAAAGGTGTGAAATTGGAACTTAAGAGCCTGGAGCAGTGTAGTGGAATTATAATGTGAGCTGAGTGCCCATTTGAGATCCATAAACATAAATTTAAAGTGAGATCAGTCCACAGAGTGGAGGGATTTTTTTTTCTTTTTTCTCCAGCCATACACAGCTGCTGAGGAGACCAGTAGTCGTTGAATAGACGGATTTAACCATGGTTGAGGGTTTGCCAGCAAGTAGGTCAGAAGAAAAGGAGGCCAAGGGCATTAGCCAGACATGGGTCACAGTGCTGCACAGTTATCCAAGGAATCTAAAGAATTTCAGTTGGGTAAAGAGAGCAGTGAGAACAGGGATGTGGAGAAAGGTAAAGAAAAAGATGGATTTTAAGAGTAAAAAAGTAGAGTCAAGTATTAGAGGTCTAGGAAAGGTTGAAATTTAGCTGGAGTGCAACAAGAAAGCATGTAATTGTGAAAGGGGGAATTTAAAATGCAGGTTTTTGAGGTGGGATTGATAGAGATGAAAACAAGATCCAAGAGGGAATAATCTTAGAAGTTGAAGAGATCAAAGATTTTGGATGAATCAACATTGAATTCTCAAGAATGATAACTACAGTAGCATAGGAGAAACCAGTGAACCAACAAACTAAAGATGGTTGTGAATGAGGAGAGCTGCTGTGCATTTTCACTCAAAATGCTAAAGGCTGAGAGACTCTTTACGTCTTAATTAAGCACTGTCTTTCTCTGTCTCTCCAGAAACTGCAGGCTAATGACTTAGTTTTTAGAGATAAGTAAATTTTCTGTTTATCCCACCACTACAGTACAGATGAGCTAATAATGTGGAGTGACTTTTTTTGGGATGTCAGAACACCTGAAAGAATGCTTCTGATCAAACCTGAGAATTATTGGTACATATGTACATTTAACGATCATTCCAATTGCTTTGTTCTATTTAACAAAAGGTTAGAGTATTTTTCAGAAATAATCTAAGATTTGCATGTTATTTGGAAATTTTGTTTTCTAAATTTATAACAAAAGCTAAGGCAGTAGAGTTTTAAAAATTAAAATAATTTCAGTCTAGAATATAAAGCTCTCCTAAATAGAATTTTTAAAAAATGGCCAGTAAGTTAAGAAATAGGCATCCAATAGAGTTGATTTAGTTATTTTAGGAAAGCTGAGAAAGCAGATTAGACCACATCTTAAAAGGGTAAATTCTAATCAATTAACAGTTATTCTTTGGTCTAAAAATATATAGCAGAATAGCGTGAAGGTAGTCCAGGGATAAAGCTAGGAGTGATATGAAAAATTACACTATGAAGAATCAAATATTCAGTACTAGATTGTATATGGCATTATACAGCAACCTCTCTCTAAAGGAATATAGAAAACTTAGAGTAGAGCATATTCAGAAGGAAGTATTGATTTGACTTATGAAATATTGCTATAATCATTGACAGGTGATTGATTTTTTTTAAATGACCAGTGAAGAAAATTACATAGTTCTTTTATAAAGCACAGCTTGTTTTAAAAGAATAGCATATTCTTAAAGTCCTAATAAATGGAGCCTTTCTGTAGGTAACCAGACTGTTAAATCATAAAGCTATAAGCAGGTAAGTGTGCCATCTATTGGTGAAACAAGCACAGTGTAAGAATACCTACAAAGCCATGGCCTCAGGGCAAATTATATAGACTTCCTTTTATATGTCATATAAAGTGATGTTTCATTATACCCAAATATCTTAATTTACCCACAGAAAAATTGGGCTCGTTGCTGCTGTGCTAGTAGCCCAGCTACAGAAAGGACATAAGATCAGAAGTCAGGGCATCATAGTTCTTGCCCAGCTTTCTGCAATATGCAGTGTAAACTTGCATGTGTTGTTTCACTTCCCAAGACCCCACTTTTCTTTTATATAGAAGTAAATTACAAGATGATAAGGATCCATCAGTTCCTTTAAGTTCTAACGTTTTGCAAATTTTACAACTTTCATATATGAGTAGATGCAGATGTTTCATTTAAGTAAGTTTACCATTCTTTTACTCTTAGAGATGTACAGATTCCTCTGATGTAAGCCATAGAAGCCATCGTACATAAGGTCTCTTTCAGGGGCAGAGAAATTAACTTGATACGTTATAACTGAATACATAAAGGAATAGGTAAACCACAAATTTTTTTTTTTTAATTGAAGTAAAGTTGACTCACAATACTATGTTAGTTTCTGGTGTCCATCTGAAGAAAACAAAAACACCAGTTTGAAAAGATATATGCACCCCAATATTCATAGCAGTATTATTTGCAAAAGCCAAAATATGGAAGCAACTTAAGTGTCCATCAGGAAATTAAAGGATAAAGAAGATGTATATTATATATATAATATGATGGGATGTTTATGTATATATATAATATATATACATTCTATAGATTATATATAACATAATGGAATATTCCTTATCTGTAAAAAAAAAGAATGACATTTTGCCGTTTGCAACAAAATGGATGGACCTGGAGGATACTATGCTTAGAGAAATAAGTCAGACAGAGAAAGAGAAACACTGTATATTTTCACTTATATATGGAGTTTAAAAGTAAAACAAGTGAATGAATATAACAAAACAGAGATCAACCTACAGATACAAAAATAAGATATTTTTAAAAATTATAATTCTATACCTCCTTAAGCTGTGTAATCATTAACTTTCATTAACCTGTGGCACAGTGTTTACTGATTAATTATCTTGGGATCTTTCCTTTTTTCAGAAATATTAAAATGGAAATTAAGATTTATTTAAATTAAAGAAATTCAAGAAATCATTTATTTAAATTTTTATTTAAAGAAATTAAAGTAGTTAGAAGTATTTCTGGGTTTTGTTGTCATTTTTTGTTTTTAAGTAACAAAGATTTAGGTTTTTCTTTGAACAGTGTTGTAAACAAAATGTATTACCATTTTTTGCAATCCATTTTAAAATTAATATCTTTAAGTGAGGGTGCCTTGTGATGAGGATTACAGGGAAGCTAGCTGGTGCAGGGCAATTGGTACAACTTTTGGGGACATTATTAACATGCTTTAATTCAATAATTCTTCTGGTAATCTATCCTTAAGATATAGTCAGTAATTGATGGCAGGTATTATATATATATATGTATGTTCAGTGTTATTTATGATTTAATATGTATATTCTAAACATTAAGTTAACAATAGGTATGTTGTTATTCAACAATAGTTATATCTCCAAAGAATATGGAAAAAATTGAGAAATTCAGATAACATGGTCATCATACTTATGTGGTACATTCATCAATCATCACAGTTGACATCCTCATTAGCAAAAAAAAAAAAACCCCAAAACAACAACAAAAAAAATGTCAGTGCCTCATAGTAGAAATAAAAATGGGAAAGCTAAAAAAAAAAATCTATAATTTCATATCAGAATAATCTTAATATAACATATTGTTATGCTTATAAATTTTAATTAGGAAGATAACATTCATTAATATTTTATTACACTTTTGTCCAGAAGTGATTGTAAATTTTACACCTTGAGGTCTGTACTGGTCATGTACTGTTCTGAGAAGTGAGATTTCTCTAGGAAGTAATAGTACTCACTTATTAAAGTGAAATCATAGGCAAAGGGAAGGCATGCTGAACAGTTTTTCTTTTAAAGAAAAAGCCTAATATATCTTAAATAGAAAGAAAAAAAAAGAGAGAGAGAAAGAAAGGAAATCTCTCTATTATAGGGATCTTTTCTTAACTTTAATACTAATATTTTACTACATTAATGTTTTAGCCATCAATATGTTAACTGGTTAACAATGAGGGTCATTAGGATACATTTTTCTTAGAGGACAAGTAGTTGGCATTTATGAGGTGGAGGTGACAACGTTTACAAGGCTCTTGAGTCCTCACACATGTTTCAGTCATCAAACTAAGCCTGAGGCATAAACAAGTTGAATCTTGTGTCTAATTTTCCCATTCATTCTTTTATGTAAAAATCATTTTGTCACAAATTTTGGACTGTATATCATGATATAAAATTAGAACTTCAAGTATGTGTTTGCACTAGCAATTCGCATCCATTTTGTAATGAGAAGGAATAAGAGGTGAAAGAGCAATAATACTACCTTAGCTGGGTTTTCCCCAAGACCCCACTTATGCTGCAGAAATACCTAGTCTGGAAATTCACTTATTTTTTTCAGCCAAAGCCATTTATTTGGCACCTATTTGCAATGTTAAGTTGTTTTATTTTCCACTCAGCTCACTATGTATAGTGTTTCAGCATATGTGAACATATGAAGGAATAGATGAGTCACGAATCAAAATCTATTTCCACAATCAATGAAAATATCAGTATTTCCAGGTATTTGTATGGTGTGTCAGATAAAGATATATGATTTCTTTGTGAAGTTATGCCAATTTTGTGATCTTTTGAAAATTTGAATTACTGGCACAACCAGAAACTCTTACTTCTTCCAGAGTAGTAGCTGGGCATGAAAATGTGAAAATGTCTACTGAGACAACAGATGTGGAATGCCCCATCTTCCTCAAAATAAAATAAGACAAAAGAATTATTTTTAAAAACTCATCACAGGGACTTAAAATGCTTTCATTTTTGTCACTTAAGAAATATACTGGGGGGCTTCCCTGGTGGCGCAGTGGTTGAGAGTCTGCCTGCCGATGCAGGGGACATGGGTTCATGCCCCGGTCCGGGAGGATCCCACATGCCGCGGAGCGGCTGGGCCCGTGAGCCATGGCCGCTGAGCCTGTGCGTCCGGAGCCTGTGCTCCGCAGCGGGAGAGGCCACAACAGTGAGAGACCCGCGTACCGCAAGAAAAAAAAAAAAAAAAGAAAGAAATATACTGGGGAAATTATACCAAGGAGAGAATTGGAAAGGACATTTGCACAGATGACATATTTCAAAATGCTGTTTTGGAGGAATGACAGTCTTATGCAGGTACAGAGATAAGAGAAATTTATGTCCATATATCTATTTATCTGAACAGAATTTAAAATTAACTGGATGTATCTTTGCTTTCTCATGTTTCTTATCAGTTTCACATTTCTTGCAATGATACTCCAGATGTTTAAGAGGCATCTGCTATTTAAATTCCATGATTTCAAGTGCTCTATAACCTTTTGAATGAATTAACTTTTGAGTCAAAATTTATCATGCTATTCTCAGTCTGATTTTTTTTTTAAGTTTGATAGAAGTAGTTTGGCTACCTTTCAGTTATTCAAGCATGAAAGAGCCATATTTTTCATACTTTCAGACATATTTGGAAAGATTTCCACCCTTGGTTAACTCAAGCTTATGTGCAGAATGACAATCTAATATCTGTCTTCTGGCTGCTCCAGCTGCCAATCTATTACTAGGGCCCACATTCATCTCAAGAGACTGAAGATGGAGGATGGAATGAGGGTACTGTGAATGTGAATTAATGCTAGGAGAGAGAGAAAAAAAGCAACAGGAGTAAGAAAACTTGGAATATATTAGGTGAGATTCCCTCCCAAACTCTCACTTTTTCCCTTTCACGTGAGAAATTGAAAAGTCCCTCAAGTGAGGGACTCTTGAGAGCAAATTATCAGGTTAATTTTCAAATACAGTTTTGGAGGAAAGGAATAGGAGTCAGTAGAAAGGGAGCATGGGTAAAATGGAAACAGTAGAAGTTAGGATTCCTAGAGCCAGGATTTTGATTCATTATAATCCTGACTAGAAAAGACAAAATTTGTAAAAATAGAAAAGTAGCATACGCAGCTTCCCTCTTTAGTAAATAACTTAAAATATATGATTCCAGCCTAGACAGTTTAACTTTGATTCCTTGGAAGATCCTAGACTCACTCAATAATCAATTTGATATTACCTAGGAAAAAGGGTAAACACTACGATAATATAAACAGCCAGGCTGTGTGAAGAATAAATTTGGGTCCAATTAATTTTGTTCTCTCTGTGGCAGAATGGTGACTTCAAGATAAGAAGAGAAACAACATAGTGATATCTTCAAATTTCACAAAAGATCTCTTTTCCATCCCAGATGGCATTCTCTCACAGGTAAGACCCAAAAACAAACTTGTGAGACACATATGCCGTGTCCCAAGAGCTCCAATCTAGCGTCATTGTTACTTCATGAATAGTCTGACTACCTTGCATGACATCTATTTTTTATGTTCAAATGTGTTTAAAGGAATTGATTACCTTAGTTGAGATTAGTGGGTCATTAGAAATAAAACGTTTAAAGGAATATTTATGATAGTTCAGAGCACAACAGTTGGCAGACAGTGTCAGACGTTTTGATTGCATTAATCACTGAGACTAATAGGTCTTAGGTGTGAAAGTTCTGCTCGGGCTTCATTTATTCCAATTAGAATGGAAGGGAGAACAAAGCGATTTTTTTTTTTTTCTGTGAAAAAACAAAGTTCCACCAAGATGCTGTAGACTGAGAAGTGAATGTGACACTGAAATAGTCCCAGTTTGAGAGATTAGGTTGGGTAAATGACTAACGAACATATTTGGAGGTATGCCTCTCTTTCACTTCTCACTACTTAGAAATGTTTCCATCATTTTGTTAAAGTGAGCATGACCTGAATACCTCTCTTCAGAAGTCCAGAATGCAAGTGTGACCACATCCACTGTTTAACTTATTTTAGATGCTTCTTTGGTAAAATAAAGGGAATGGACTATAATTATTTTCAAGATTCTTTGTATCTCTACAAAGGATATGATTCTCTTTCTAGATTACCCAGGCTTATTAAAGAATGAGCAATACTGAAAGTTTCATCTAAGCATCATAACAGTATTATTTAGAAACTTTATATTTGCTTGAAACTTACCTCTGCTTCACTTTGTGTATGTTTTAATTGTAGGAATTTATAATTTATACAGGACCACATTTTAGTGTTAGTAGAAAAAGTCATCCTAAGCGTAACAGTAGTTTTCAGACCTGTAATGCTTCTTCCACCCCAAGAGGCTTTAGTAGAATTGTTGGGATGCTTTAGCGGTAACAATCACTGACAGGAGGGAGCTACTGGCATTTAGTGCTTGTAGAACAGGGATGCTAACATTCTGTAATGCAACAGACAGCCCCTCACAACAAAGGATTGCTCTTCACAATATCCAGGATTGCCCTTGAAAAAGACGGAAGAGCTGTCCTAATTTTTCATCCTCAAAAATTTGAAGGCTTCTCCTTTTACCTTATGGCAAATATAAGATGAATTAATACAACAACCAGAAATTTTCTAAAAGCCTAGTTTTTCATGGCCAATCCAATTAGTAGCAGCAAATATCATAATCTGGTAACAACCAGATACATTTACTTCATGTGTAAGAGAGATGCTGAGCTTGAGGTTGGCGATCCTTTCCATGCATTTCCTAGAGTGTTCTTCTCTGAATGGGAAGACAGTCAAGAAAATGTTGACCAATGTGTCCAAGAGCTGTTCTCAGAGGGGCATATATTGATCTTCAGAAAACATTCTGCAGTGATTATGTAGCAAAAACTCCTTGGACAGAAGCCATAGAAACTCTCAACAGCTGAGGAAAACTTGGCAGGAAAAAGAGAAAGAGGGAGAAATAAATTTCCTCTGTTGGGATATTACATAGATGCTTGAACTCTAAGCTCCTTGTGGATGAGGACACTGGCCTCTAACTTCTTTATGTTCTGTCCAGCATCTGGAAGAATTGTAAGCAGATTGCTAATATTTCATAAGAGTTAAGTAACTCCTAGATTGATAAATTCTCAGAATAGAATTAGATACTTAACCCATTTTGTTACTCTGTGTGTATGTGTTTGTGTGTGTATTTTCATAAGCAGACAATATCATTTGGTGAGCTTAGCTTTCAATGGAATTTAAAATTTCCTTGAAAGTCAAGAGATACAAAACATCAATGAATATACAAAATGTAATAAAGAAAAGAAAAATAAAATGTTCATATTTGTTGTATGCAATACAAGAGTACAGTGAGGTGCCAACTGTGGGACAATCGATTAAGAATGACATTGGGAACATCCTGGGCCATAAGTAGTATATTTCTTAGCAATTGTCTGTGTTGCAAGGAAAGAAAATCTTAATAGGAAATGTGAAGGAAATATTTTAAAATGTGAAGGAAAATATTTCTTTATCTTAAACATTGATTAGAGTTTTAGTAAGTCCCTGCATATAGTTTCATTCTTATTATAATCAAATGTGGAAAATTCAGAGAACATCAAATAAAACTTTATAGGTAGAACATGAGTTTAACTGATGCTAAGAATATACCTTTCTAATTTGATAGTTCTATCAATGCAAAATACAATAGGAAGTTTCTCAAATAGGAAAATTTTTTAAATGGTGAGTTTTTGGTTGTTTTTTTTCTAACTTTAAGCACAACAACAAAAATAAATAAAAATTTTAAAGGCACCTGTTTAAAATTTAGCAGGACAGTAATATAAACCAGTGTCTTCTAGTTGGTGAATTTTCCTTTCTTCTTTCTTTAAACTTCTCAACATTCATTTTATCTGAGAGAAATGTAAAAAGTGTCCATAGAGGGCTGTGATTATTATTCTCATTAAAGTGACACCATGGATAGGTCATTTGGGGAAAGATTAACTAGATTGTATCTGTGCTTTTTTCCTCACTGAAAGGTCTTCATCTGAGATGAGTGAGTGGGGAATTTTTCCAGCTGCTGGTAAATTGATATGTGGTGAGGATTAATTTTCCTCGGGTGATAATAGGAGCAATCTAAACACATTAAGGGAGCAAGTCCTAAATATTAAGGAAAAATGGATTATATAGCAGAAGTTATTAAGTCAAAGAAAATATGCCCCAATTAAAATGTGAGGTTTTCTGCTTTTCCTGCTTCAATGAGATTGAGACGGGGGCTGCTTCTTTAGCCTAGAACCCGAATGAAAAATATTTGTGCAGCAGAAATGCAGACGATTTCAGCCTGCAAGTGACATAGTGAGAATAATTTTTGTTGTTAAGCTTTTCTGAGGTTCTTATTTTAGCAAAATCTAGCCAAAGCTTTTATATCCCTTCAAGGTCCTAGGACAGTGTTTGGCATATTATGAGATCAATTCATGTTGGCGAAGTTGCAATCATCACCATTTCTGTTGTTATTCATAATTGCTGGATTGTTAGGTATACTTGCATTCTGAAAAATGGAACTGTTGGATGCTGGAACTCCACTTATGAATACTAAGATAGAAGTTACACAGATTTGGGAAACCTGTACTTAATATTGAATACTACCAGGCTGGATGCAATCCCGTAGGCGAGTTGAACAAGTTGATTGTCTAAAAAAATAATCAAATGCAGTTTGGCAGACATAAATAAATAACCTGGATCTTGTTTTTCATCGGGGGGGCTCTGTAAGAGAATTCCAAGTAAGCCTGGAAATCGGAGGCTACTGAAACTACCTATAGATGATCTTTTTTTCTTTTTTTCATCTAAATGATCTCTCTTAGCCTAAGAATAAACACTAGAAGTTGCTGAAAGTCAAAATAGAAACCTCAGAATCTCTGGAAATCATGGAAAGGATTGAGGGTTGAAGTCAGGTGCCTCCAGTGGTCTCAGTGTGACTCCAGGCTCTCATTCATGCTTATTCCTACACAGCTTCAAGTCAGAATGTGAACTGTTTATCTTTCTTAAATGCCATTTATGCAAAACTATACTTAGAGGACCAAAAGATGGTAGTGATGAGGTACAAAATACTAAGATATATCTATATATATAGACATATATCAAAATATATGTCTACATATAGATATATAGATCAAAATATATATATCAAAAATATATATAGTATATATAAAAGCATTTTGTATATATATGTATCTCCTTTTCAGATTCTTTTCCATTACAGGTTATTACAACATACTGAATATAGTTCCCTGTGCTATACAGTAGGTCCTTGTTGTTTATTTTATATATAGTAGTGCGTATTTGTTAACTCCAAACTCCTAATTTATCCCCCCCGCTTTCCCCTTTGGCAACCATAAGTTTGTTTTCTATGCCTCTGAGTCTATTTCTGTTTTGTAAATAAGTTCATTTGTTTCACTTTTTTAGATCCCACATATAAGTGATATCATTTAATATTTGTCTTTCTCTGTCTGACTTACTTTACTTAGTATGATAATCTCTAGGTCCATCCATGTTGCTGCAAATGGCATTTTAAGTGCACAATATTTTAATGTATTGAGTATGTAATGGAAATTTTCTGATCTTTGTCTGCCATCTAGTGGTATACTCAACAGTTTGTCTTTTTTAAAAGGCCAGGGTAAAACTTACTAAATTGGTCATTTAATAAGTTGTGAATAAACAGAAATAGAAATTCAGTATATGCATTATAGGATACTTGTACATCACCTGGTCAATTGCAAGGTTTTTCAAGGCTTCTATCTGGTTTCTTACAAAATGTAAAACTTCAGGGTTAGAATGAGCTGGATATGGCTGTTGCCCAAAAGTTACAGTCTCTCAAATGAAGCCCCAAAGGAGCTAAACGCAAAATAAGAGGTTTTAAAATTCTAAGTAGCTATTACATATTGTTTCAGTATTTATACTTGGGCAACACTTACCATGTGGCAGGTGTTATTTTAAGTACATGTACACACACTAGTTCTTTTATTTATGGTACATACCTTGACTAAAAATGTTTTTGTCATCACTGAATGTCTGTTGTCTTAACACTAACTGTAGACATTATTTGTCTCTAAAAGTAGAAAAAAATGGAAGTGATTTAGGAGACTACAATATAGAAGGATAGAATGACTACTGGCTACACATCTTCCTTCTGGGATAGAGCTTGTCTTCTTTAGTGAAGGGGAAGTCACAGGAGAAAGTAGCTATAAGTGGCATGAATAGGGAATGACATGCATTTCTAAAATAAAACACACCAAAATGAAAAGTTCAGTAGCATGTACTACTTAAATTGTTTATCATATTAAGAGACAATATTGACAAGTTCATATACTTCCTTTGAAATATTTGACCAGTAAAAATAGCTTATTATCAACCGTCCCCACACCAGCCCCACCCAATACACTCTTCTGTGACCAAAGACTGTTGTATATGAAAAACTGACTGGGTCTTCACTGCAATCTGTAGAAAAGAGAAAGAACTTTTCTCAATATAAGGAGAATTAACGCATACAAATATTAAGATTTGCTGGAATGTGGAGGCAATTAATATCACATATTATACAAAAAAGTAATTAATTATAAAAAGAGCATAGGGCTTCCCTGGTGGCGCAGTGCTTGAGAGTCCGCCTGCCGATGCAAGAGACGCGGGTTCGTGCCCCGTTTCGGGAAGATCCTACATGCCGCGGAGCAGCTGGGCCCGTGAGCCATGGCCACTGAGCCTGCGCGTCCGGAGCCTGTGCTCCGCAAATGGGAGAGGCCACAACAGTGAGAGGCCCGCATAACGCAAGAAAAAAAAAAAAA
>NW_006796787.1:114238-140555 GCF_000442215.2 Lipotes vexillifer | reverse complement strand
AAAAAACAAAAAAAAAAAAAAAAAAAAAAAAAAAGTCAAAAAAAAAAGAGCATAAACACATGGATTTTTTGTCTTAATATCAATAGAAAATAGAAGTTATCCTATAAGGTTATTATGCATTTTCTTGAGAAAGGTCAGTTTGCTCATTTGAGTCCATTGGGTTCTCTAGTTTTAATTTGAAAAATGATTATTATACTTATACACAATTTGTATTAATAATCTAATTTTTACACCATTATATGACATCCTGAAAGAAAAGCACAGTTTTTTATAAAACTATATACAAAAATGTATGAAATGCTCATTTTGATATGAGAAAATCTATTCAACATTTTCTGTGGAAAGCTCTTCTGGTGCTTATGAGAATTCCAAAAGTGAAACTGCAGGTCGCTAACTGAAAATTGTGCAGTTGTTTTCTAGGAACATAGCAAAAATTGTTATAATCACTAAAAGTTCAAAATGAGAAATGAAGGCACTGATTTGCCACATTCCACTTCCTGCTTGAAGCATAGAATCTTGTTCATAGGCACCAGGTTAGGCTGCACCTATATGAGTAGATATTGTGTCAGTATATTTTAATTTATGTTGGAAAGTTCTAACATATTTTAGTAAGTATGCATAGAAATTAAGGCCATTTAATATGCCATATCTTTATTTGAAATGATAACTGTAAGTTACTTTAAATATAACAGGTATTTTCAAAGTATTTTACAGAGATGGCTTTCAAAATTGTATTTCTAATTTGAATATGTACTTAGTATCTTACTGATTTTTATGATATCTTTATTTCAAAGTTGTTAGCAACTATGAAATAATTTGAAAAGTAATAAAGAATTCTGTATAGAGAATTTTTCTACTTATGGCAAAATTTAGTTGTTAACAAGTATGGGGTTGTTAGGCATAGTGCAAAGAGAAAACAAGTGATTTTTTTTCCCTAAGAAGACACGTATATGTCTATTTTCAAACCCAATAAAGTGAAATATCATCTTGTCAGACATCAGTGTGGTTAGTGAATGCCCCAACCAATGTCACCTACTACTCAGGAAGTAAGCACGTAAGCATTCTTGCAATAGTGGACTCTTTTATAAATATGTTTTGCCGAGGCAAGGTCACCAATTTTGACCTTTCGGGTAAAGAGCTGAATTATTTTATGTGATGCACTTTCTAGCAACAAGATTTCTAAATTTAAAAATATATGTATATACCTATCAATACTAATCTCTTAAATTTAAAACACATAATTTGCCCCATTACACAAAGTGTACAATTATTTAAAAGTACACTTAGTTTTAAAGATAGAATGATGGCTTATAAAGTTATGGAGAATGACATTTTCACTCAAGGCCAGTGTAAATGAAATCGGTAAACTTGTATTTGTATATTCTGATTACAGCGTCTATTTTTGACATGTAAATACACATATACAAAGACTTACAAATAACATTTAGAGTACATGAACTTCTATCAAGCCTATATGTATATATAATATATATTTGTATGTATTTAAACCATATAATATATATAGTCATATATATATATAACCATATATATAATAACCAAGTTTTAAATCTAACATTTTTCATTTCAAGAGTATTTTATTGGCTATAAAATATTATATTGTTGTATTTCTAAATTTTAGGTAACCATTTCTTAATGTTAAATTTTCCTTATTAAAATAAATAAATAGCTCCAAGTATTTTAGCCTATTCACTTATTAATTTTATTATAAATGCATAATAGTCAAGTTAAATAAGAAGGGAACTTTAAGATTCTGGTATGTATTTTCATATTGCTATCCAGAAAGCCAATAAAAACTCTGAGAAACAATTTACAAGTTAGTATCAAAAGCCTTAATATTTTATGCCTCTTGACTACATATTTCCTCTCCTATAAATTTGCACAAAGGAAACGATACAGAGTTTATGCAGTGCTTTAAGCCTGAAATTCATTTCAGTGTCATTTATTCCTTTGAAATATTGGAAACCATGTAAATACTTAAAAATGCAATAATGCTTAAGCAAAGTATGATAAAGAGAACATTATGAGATGTTATATAGTCATTATGATTATAATAGCAAAGAATCTATAATATTATGGAAAATATAGACAATATAATACAAAGTAAAAAAAATACTTATAGTATGTTAATACCCAAAAGAAAAAATACAAGAATATTAGAAAATCCACCCAAATAACACTCGTCATTGTTGAATAATGGGAATAGAGGCCACCTTTAATTTTTTCTGCATTTTTTCTACGTATACATTTGATAAATAAGCAAGTATTGATATATCAAGGAAAATATATCATTAATTTTAATTTATGACATTACGGATGCAAATCTACCTTTACCACAATGGAATCATTTGACTTCAGAATTATTTACTTAAGGTGGCAAAATAGAGTTCCAGAAATTGATGTTTGCAATTGATAACCACTGACTCTGTTTTCCCGATTATTTCTCCAAGTTTAAGAGTACTCACTGATGAACACGTACCAGAACATGTTTCTTTCTTTCTGTTATATGAACATTTCATGGCTATGACTAGTTATAGATATTAAGAAAGGGTAAATATTATTATATGGTGCAGAGTAAGCATGAAAACGACTTACAATTTGCAGCAGTAGCTCCTAAACTATAAGCTGAAGAACTCCAGAGAGATAGTTTTTGCAAAGATTCATGGATCCATAGTTGTACCAAATATCTATGGATAAAAATGTGTATTTCATTTACTTATGTAATTGTAAACTCAGTACCAGCATTATAGTTGTATGAATAAATGGATAAATGAAAGTTTTGTGGCAAATTAACATTAAAAGTTTAATTGAAAGTATATATTCACTATGTATTTTTTCAATTAATGAATGGTAGAATTGCAACTATTACCACTTATACGTCCAATATTTATATTTAATATCACAATGCAGTCTTATAGTAAAAACCATGATTCTCAATTCTCAAAACATAGTGTCCATAAGGATCATATGGGGTAGTTATAATAAAGATTTCTGACTAATCTCAGAGATAGTGATAGGGAAGTTTTGGGGAAAATGCATTTGTATTAAGCATTCTAGAGGATTCTGATGAGTTTGATCTTTGGACCTTGGTTCTAAGAACAGCACTTAAATGCCGGGAACAACTAGACACTTAGGAGATACAATGAGGTTCTTGTCTAAAGAAGGGACGGTACCACTGTAGCCCAATGATGAGCATCTCCAGCCTATCAGTAAGATGATACAAAACAGGAAGTTGTCACTAAAAACTACAAAAAGTCTAATCTAATTTAGCAATAAGAGCTAGTGTCCAGAGAGCTAATTTCATGTATAAAAACAAGCTCTGTGTGTATGTGTGCACATGTGTACACATGTGTATGTGAATGCACATGCATGCATAATAAATTACCCTATGGAGTTTTTGAAAATAAATTATTACAATTGCTTCTGTTTTTTGCTTGTTATATTGTCAACAGGAGGACACTAACCACATTGTGTATTTCCTTTTGGTGTTCTTATCCTTAATTTACAATGAGAGCTAAATAAGTATTGAAAGCTGAGTGATTAGTGTTTTAGAGAATTCTTGAAATTTTAAACTATAGCCATTTCTACAAAACTTCTTAAACCAAATCTTAGACAAATAAAGGATCAGTAATTAAATGCCAGCAACTTCTCTAGTGAGATGGAATTTAAATGCTGTAAACACATAACACCTTTTTTATAGTTATTATCCTTGAGATTTCTGTTGTTTATTTTCTGCCCTCATATCTTCTCTGTTTTCTTCTTCTACTGACTTGCAGCTAGCAGGAGATACTCTCAAGCAGTGATGTGATTTTGCCCCTGACCCTTGCTGTGACTGTAGATTTGTAATCTAAGTCAATTTCACTCACAGCAGGGCCATTGGTAAAGTATTTTCATTCTGAACAGCAATTTGGTTAAGCTCTTTAGTTTTGGGTGGTGTCCAAGGAATATCCATGGGCAACTGACTTCTGTAAACCCAAACAAAAGGCTTCTCGTCCCAGTGTGACAAATATATACATACTTTATATGCGCAACTGAGATATAGTGATACTTAACAATCTTCGTACTCAAATACATTCAGATCCTGGTTATATGATCACTTTTATTATTATCTGTAATCCGAGCAGTGCTTTACAAGAATATAAACTAACCATTCTCAAAGAAGCTAAATTGTGGCACACCATAAAACATGGGGCAAGATGTTGTACAAATTTCGAATTTATTGCATTGCAAACAGCGATCAGGTAGACAAAGCAAATATAAGCCAGCTCATGTCTAAATGAAACTCAGAAGCAACCTTAATATAAATTCCTGGATAAAAAGAGATTCTCGGATTTCACAGAACAGTATTTCAAATAAGAAGTAGAATAGTTTATTCTAGAAATGTAAATGAAATAAAACACAAACATCCAAAAAAAAAAAAAAAGTAGAATAGTTTATGTAGAGCGTGAGCCAGAAACTCAAGAGGTTGCTAAAGAACATAATTGTATGAATTGGGCTGTATGTAGGACAACAAGAAATGGTGGAGCCAGTGACAAATTGGTTAATGCATAATCCTCCTAAAAGAATTTGAACTAAAAAATAATTAACACACGTATAACAACATTGTGACTACAAAGAAAACATATTTGTGGGCTTAATTTGGTCTATAAGATAGACCCTTAGATATTCTATCATTAAAGTTCCATTCAGGAACTACTCCCCCACTCCCTGAATTTTCCCCCTTTCTGAAAACCTTGGTTGACTATTCAGTATTCCAACACAGGGGCCCTGTATGCAGCTCTGTAACCCTTTTCAGCTAAGTATGTTATTCTGATTAGAAACTGTTGTCCAACACATAATATTACATTTGAATGATTTAAATTCAGAAAGGCAGTGAATGAATATTCCTTGATTCCTGATATATTAGAAGGCACCGGATAAGATGCAGATCCTTTTATTAATGCTTTAAGAAAAATGTGATTTCTCCTCATTATAATAAACAGTAAATATGGTTTTTCTCATGATAAGGCTCTGATGCTCTGGGTCCAACCATCTGTGCATCCCTGCCTGAGAGGGTTCTGCCGAGTGTTGCCCACCATGTTTTTAGAGTTCTTACAAAGTCAGTTATACAAGAATACACTGTAACATGAAACTAAATTCTTAGTGAACAAAATGAGAGATGAGAGTTCTGAGGGAACTGAGCTTTGAAAGCTAGTTGCAGTATATGTGTGTGGAACTTAGTCCATTCTTTGAATATGCCATGAAGCTTAGCCTCCTAGAATCTACACTTTATTTCATGATTACATGAGACAAATTTCACACATGAAAATTTAAGAGAAAAATTGCATTACTCTTAAGTTAAAGTAGACCTTAATAAATAGAGTTTTCAGGAAAGAAATTATTTTGATATTGAATTTGAATTGCTGTGAAAGTTGAAGCACATTGAAATGAATTAATCACAGAGAAACATAGAATTTTTTGTTTGATCTACATTGCTTAATTTGTTATATCTATAGAAAAAAATAAAATACCTGTTGGTGCATTCAAACCATGTTCATATACTTCAAGAACAGGCACTGAAATGGTCTTATCAGCTGGAAGGGAATATCAGTAACTAGAACTGATAGTTTCCTTATGACCACTCTGAATTTGGAGGATAAAAGGGCTCAGAATCATAAGCAGAAGTATGAATTCTCTATATCTAAAGACAAAACTCTCCTTTTCACAGGAGTGAAGTACATTTTTCCCCAAAAGGCTGAAAATATTTTTGGCTATTTTCAATATTAAAAAAGTTCTATTCACAGAAGCTTCTTTCTGACTTGTATATTTGAAACATATAATTCAAAGAGATTGCTCTATCTCATCTCTTCCTCATCCAGTTTCTATTTTATCCTCCCTGTAGCTTTCAAATTAGGAATTCCCAGTCCCCAGGTAGGATAGCTTTAGGCATCATGGCTGTTTTTTACCATTATAACCAGCACAGAGTACCTGGCACATAGTTATTGCTCAACAAATGTGTGTCGAATGAGTTGGGAGAGACTCATCCCTCCACACCAGCACCAGAAGTAGAGGTAAATGCTCAACAAAATTGGTCAAGTGTATTGACTTATTTTCCCTGAAAATGTCCCAGAAAGGAGACTTTAAAAATGTTTAACAATTGGTCTAATATATTTGGATCTGTTGGTAGGGTGCCAGGTAGGGAGAACATGCATGATTTTCTTACATAAAAACCATTATCCATTTTATGTGCACTTAAACAAAAAGTGTGACTTTTGAAAAGTAGATCAAGTGAAGACTTTGGAATTATTCTCTGGTTTGTTGGTAATTTCTCCACTTAAGAGAGAGAATAAATAGCTGAGTCATATGTAGGTCTAGGAGAATTTATATATTTTAAATTTGTGAACATACTTGTTAAAATTTTCTTGAAATGTTTTCTAACTAAACATTACAATGATTAAAGATTTTAATGAAGAATATTATATTATTGTCTTCATGGAGGGTGGTAAATTATTAATGTATTTTTTTCTCAGCTATCTGTGGGTTAAGAAAAGCCTATAATATTTTACAAGGTTATATACATTTTAAATATATGGTTGATTTCTTATTCACATAAAATAAATCAAGGGAATGCAGAAAATATGCTGATATCTCTTTTTTGGATGTTCATATTACTGCATATTAATAAAATTATTTGATCTGGAGGTCAAAAACATTTTTTTTATTTCCCAAACTTCCTAGAGCTGTCTGCATTTTTCATTTGGAAAAAGAAACAATCTGTGGAAAATATTTAGCTGTTTGGGAAAAACAACTGCCACATAATACATCAGTTACCACACAACTGTCATATAATACACTGAAGTGGTTACGAACACAACATGGTTTAATTTTATTTGTTTGTTATATGTACATAAATATTTTCCACATGAATAATGTCAAAATATCTTCTGATTCATGCAGAAACTCACAAATACCACTTCTTTCTTTTCCATAAAAATCTTAACACGTAAGATTTACTTAGAAGTTCTTGCTGAAACATGAAAGTTAAGGGAAAGCCTATTAAATCATTTGCTCAGGTAAAATATCATAATTCACAACAGTGTGACAACTGCAAAAAACAAAAAACAAAAAACACAATGTACAAGCTGTGAGTCAAGTTTATTCAGTGTCTTACTGAGGACTGTATTCCCGGAAACAGCCTCTCAGACAGCTCTGAGGAACTCTTCTGAAGAGGTGGGGAGAGGTCAGTATACATGTGATTTAGATGAAGGGGTTGCATGCAACCAAGAGCACATTTCAGTAGAAAGTTGCTGCTAGTCAAGAGAAGGTAATAGTTTTAGTGCTTTTCTAGGAATGGGAAGATGCACAAAATTTCTCCTGAAAATATCTAAATATTTGATGGCCTCTTCTGCCAGTTTTCCCAGAGCACAGAGTGCCTCATTCCACCCCGAATTCCTTTCTGGGTACGTTGAAGGTCAGCGACTGCAGTGGCTAGTGACCTAATTCTTGTAGAGCAGATGGCAAGTAACATTCTTCAGTTGGCAACTACATTTACAATATTCCCTCCTAGGAAACTTTGTTCGAGGATATATGAGTATAAACTGAACAGGAGTTACAGGATTCTAGAGTTTGGGGAGGCAACTGAGAAAACTCTGGGTTCTCAATACAATAATCTTAACTAGGAAATAATCTACATGTGTTTAGAAAATTATTTCTGCCTTTCTTATTCAAAGATAATCCACTGTCACCATGCATGTTAAGATGTTTCTGAGATTGGTTACTCCCTAGATTTTCACAATCTTCTCTCTTTTTCTCAAACACCAACTGCCACCCCTTTTTGTGTGCCAGAGGTGGCTGGTGAGAATTTGTGATTCATATCATAATTTTCAGAATCAAGGTTTGGTGTCATTAGAACCATATTCTAGCAAATTGAAATGTAGCAAATGTAAAGATCAATAAAATCTTTTAATGGTTATGAAATCAACTTCTTGATTTTCTTTTGTTAACTTATGGCTCAGTTTTGAAGTTAAAGGATTACACATTTCTTGACAAAATAGAAATGTATTTATAAACATCTTTTATTATATGTTGGCCTCATGTCAACTCTTTATATAACAAGTGCTCCTTTGCAACATCATTGAGATCTGAAAAGTTTATTTAGAATATATTTTCATTCATGTGGCAGCTTTTCTATAAGAAAGCAATAGTTGATATATTATAGATAATAGTAAAGGCAGAAGAAAAGCTGCAGTTGTTTCTAAAATTCTTAGCAAAAAATGATGGGAGTGGTTTTTTTTTTTTTTTTTTTGCGGTACGCGGGCCTCCCACTGCTGCGGCCCCCCCCACTGCGGAGCACAGGCTCCGGACGCACAGGCCCAGCGGCCACGGCTCACGGGCCCAGCCGCTCCGCGGCACGTGGGATCCTCCCGGACCGGGGCACGAACCCGCGTCCCCCGCATCGGCGGGCAGACTCCCAACCACTGCACCACCAGGGAAGCCCGGGAGTGGTTTTTTAAAGGAACCTCTGAATTGTTTCACATCCAGAACTTGTTATGGAAGCTCCCCCTCTGTGTCAAGAGGAATAATAAAGGCAGCATTTGCAACAGAAACAAAAGTAATCATTTTTAGTCTAAATTAGAGCTGCAACATCAAGACTTTAATAAGTATATAGTCTCTCTTGTTCTCATGCAATGTAAGTTCTGGGGTTTGATGTAAACATTTTAAACTCCTGTATTTTTCCACATGTAACTAAACATCAACACAAGATCAAAAGATCATTTCTCATTAAAGATTTGCCTGCTGCTCTTTTAAGTATATAACTTATCGACACGTATATATTTATAATACGTAAAATGAGAAATGTAAATAGTATATGCTCATCTCTGTTCCTAGGGAGTTCTGTGAATAAATTTCCATTAATCTGGTGGCAAATACACCATAAAGTTGTATAATTCATGCCCTTTCTGGATGAGTTTAATAAGAAATAATCTGCTATTTTTCATTTCCTTTCCTCTCCCTACTTCAATTACACTTCTATAGAAGTCTTAAATGTTTATGTATGTATCCGGTTATGCATATTGTAAACATCTGTCAACTCAGTAAAACTCATTGCAGGGTAGTCATTATTTTGAAGGAAAACAGAGCTCATCTCAATGAAACTAAATTTAAAGAAATACGGAATCAGAAATTTTGGTTTTACTTCACTGATTTGACCAGGATACCACTAGAGAAAAATAATGTATATGCTTTTACTCTCACAAATGCCTTTAAAATATGTTGTGTATAAATATTTCTAAATATCTGTGTTTGGGTGTAGAAAGGACATCATCAATAAATGTCATACCTGGATTCTGAGGGATAACTGGATGTGGTAGAGGTATAGTCCACATAGTTTATGTATGATGTCTGTTGTAATAGGTATCATGGGTTGCCAGGTAAACGTGTACTGTTACCCTTCAAAGACAAAAGCAAATTGTAACTGAGAGGCTGTTGAAAGAGGCACTGAGCAGAGCAGCTTAGCCAAATATCACAGCAAAGTATTTTCTAATGGCCAGTTGAATAGAATTTGTTATTTTTAATAATGTGTGGGATTAAATGTTTATAGGAAGTGCCGTTGAACTATGATAATTCATAGTCAGGTACCATTTATTTTTATTTTGTCTCACTTGGACTACTGAAGGGGAAAATCATTGGACTAATTATCCTTTCCTTTAGGAGGTTTTATAGCCTGTGTTATAATTTGTTAGCTTGTATTAGTTGATATTGTTGGGTTGCTATGGCAAATTTAAAGACTCCCATTTAGTAAGATATACCCTTAGGGTTAAAAATTTAATTATAAATAATTTATTGTATCCTGTTTGAAGCTTAGATATAAAGCCAATTATTCCCTTTTCTTTTACTATGCAAACATTGCAAACATTGAATTTCACCCTAAGATTTTTATTGGCAAAACCAAATTTGGTTCATTATCACATTTTTTTTCCTTATAGCGATATTATTCATACCTTTGTAATTTAGTATATTTTAGGAGAATTTTTATTGTAAATTTTTTCTTCTTTGGGAAAGCCCAATGTGGATCAAAATTTTGTGAAATAAGGTGGAGAGAAAGCCCAACACTTGACTTTGTCACCTTGTCAGTCCATACCATTGGGGTCTGAATGCCACACAGTAACTAGTGACCACCTAGGGGATCCACTCGTCCTTAATGTACAGTATTCTGGAAATACAGGAATCAGTGCCTGGTCAGACACATCACAATGGCCTTATGTTGTCTAAGCAACTCAGTCTCTATTCCTTTTTTGCTTTCCCCAACTCTACCCAAGGTCAAGCTGTTTGCCACTTTTCCTCACTCATAAGGGCCAGGTCAGGTTGGATAAATTTAAGATTCCTAAAACCTAGCTAAGCCAACCTAAAGAGGCACAGTCCAAATGCAAGCACACAAACTCAACAATTGGTTGATCCCATTCAGGCCCACTGAACTGTGTGTAATGGACTCAGTTTGTGAGTCAAGAGGTCGAGATTGAAGATACATCACACTGACGATCATTGCCACAGCGTCCTGCTCACAGTGCCAATTGTTTTATTAGAGCACTTAGCAACCTCTGCTGTATGCTGGGTAGCGTGTCTCTCCAAAACTTATGGAAGTTAGGACAAATGAAACATAAGCACCAATGGACAGCAAATAGAAACATCACAAACAACCAAAGAATTCTCTGAGAAAGGCTCAAATTTGGTCTGCAGTGAACAAAGCAGGTAGGGAGGATGGACTTGCAGCCCAGTTGGCTCTGGTTTTTATTGAGGTTAAAAGGTAGGGTCCAGAGGGAGAGTTTGCATGATTTGAATTTCCCCTGCAGCCAAGGGAGGCTTTCTTGTTACCTTACCCACACGTGGGGGTGAGGGGAAGGAAAGGAAGGGTATATATGGAAGATGTCAGAGGTCAAACAACAGAAATGGAGTCAGACTTCTTTTTTTGGTCATGCCACATGACGTGGGATCTTAGTTCCCTGACCAGGGATTGAATCCTGGCCCTGGCAGTGAAAGTGCAGAGTCCTCACCACTGGACCACCAGGGAATTCCTGGAGTCAGACTCTTAATTATGCTCTCTAGCCTTAAATTTTTGAAATTATATTGCAAAAAATTACATCTATTAAATAGTCAGGAATTATCAAAACTATAATTGTGAAGTACTATAGAAACTTCTGAAATGATCATTACTAATAGAATCTAAGCTTCAAGAAGGAAGAAAACAGTATATTTCCACCTATTCATAGTGCTTGACACAGAGAAAAAAGTCAATCAGTATTTTGGAATGAATGAATGATAGTTTGGGGAGGCTTCTCCCAGGAAGTGATATTTGAGCTGATGTCTGCAGTTATTTGAAGAGCAAGACAATATTCAGACAGAGGAGAAGGAAGTAGAAAGGCCTTTAGGCAGAAAGGGCTTGGAATTTTGGAGGAGCAGAAAAGAGGCCGTTATGGTTAGAGCTTGTGGACTAAGGGAGAGAGGTTAGTGAAATCAAAATGGGAAGGTAAATAAGAACCAGGGCAGGGCTATCAGGCATGATGAGCAGATTACATTATATTCTAAAAGCAAAGCAAAGTCATTTGAAGGAGTTTAAGCCAGGGAGTGACCTAATGTACTGGAAGAGAATATTCTGTCTTCTTTATGATGTGCAAAATGTAATTCAGGGAGTAAGGTAGAAGTGGGAAGATATTGCATGAGTGGAGAAAAGAGGTGTGAGTTGAGTGATCACAGTGAAGATGGAGGAAGTAATAGCAATGGAGATGGGGAGAAGCGGAAAGATATAATGTGTATTTTGGGGATAAACCTTAAGGTACTCAGTGATGGACTGGTTTTGGGAAAAGAGAAAGTGCCATGATTTCTAGGTCTGTTGGCTTGAACCACTGGATATATAGAGTGCTATTTATGGGAATGGGGAAAACTGGGGATGGTGAAGGAATACACTGGGTTGGGGTGGGGTAAACAGCTCCGTTTAGAAATATTAATGTTGAAATATCTTAGTGTGTAGATATTAAGAAGGCAGTTGATAATATGAGTCTTGAGCTACTTTTTTAAACTAATAGAGAAGAGAAGAGAGGCTAAGACTGAGTTCTGAATGCTCAAAGTTTAAATTAATAGAGGAACAGATAACAAAAGAGAATGAAGCAGGAAAGGCCAGTGTAGTAGAATAAAAACTTGAAGAATAAGACGCAATAAAAACGGATGGGAACTAAGGAATTAAGAAAGGCATTCATCATATAAATCAGGCAATGTAAGTATGGAAACAATCAATATGCAAAAAGAGAGCTTGATAGAGTGGAGAGTGGCTTTTAGATAGAGTTGTTCTGGAAGATCTCTCCAAGGAGATGATGTCAGCAGAGACCTTGGTGATGGGAAAGTGTGAGGCATGTGAAGATCTAGAAGGAATACTCTCCAGATTAATGAGAAAGATGCCATGAAAGCTGGTAAGGGCACAAGCTTGAGATGTTGATGGAACTCCAGCATGTCCAGTGCATCTGGAGCTAAAGGCAAGATGATCCTAGAGGTAAACAAGGCCAGTTCAGGCAGGACAGTGTATCTATGGCAAAGAGTTGGCTTTAATCAATGGTGCTTTTTAGGATCATATAAAACAATGAGTTAAATAGTATTGGAGGATTTTCCAAAAATGTATAAAATTAAGAGTAATTCTTCAGATATTTCTAACAGAGTTGACCCTTAATGTTCTTAGAATAAAAATCAATGCTTAGTGGGCTAATATTCTTTGTATTAGATTTATTGACTAGTATATTTTCAATTTTCTAATACTAAGAAAAGTGCTTGTTCATGGACAAAGCACAATACATGTTTATTTCATGCAATAAAATATTGCAAAAAGGACTTGAAAATATTAGTGTTCTGCTTACTGTGTTAAAATATTTAAAGAAACAAATTTTAAAACATCAAAGGTCTTGAAGAAAAATTTTCAACTTTCATTTTTAATTCTGTAAGAAACAAAACAAAAAAACTAACAAAAACCAAAATCTGTTTATAAGCCCTAACCATAAATATATGTGCTTATATTGCTAATGGTGATTTCAAAATAAAATTAATATGCTATTTCTACCACTAAGGATAAATATTAGAACAACCTAATCGAATAAAATAGGTATGTAAGAAAATGTATGTAAGAAAATATAAAATTGGATGATATTTTCTGTGAAATATCATTTCTAGCTATGTGTTTCACATGTATGTTTCATGTCTATATCTCTTTAAGTCTTCTAGCTCTCTTTGAAGTAAACATGGTGAAATTAAGACACTGTGTTTTATTCTAAAAATTCTTAAGAGTCAAATCTGTTAGAAGTATCAGAAGAATTCCTCTTGATTTTATACACTTTTACAAAAATATCCAAAGCTATTTGTTTTATCCAATCCTAAAAAGCATCATTTATTAATATAACACGTTTTACACTTTGGTCTATAAATAACTAAAAACAAATGACTGTCTTTAATCTTGGATTAAATAAGTGGAATGTTATCCTCTAAATCTTTCCCTGGTCCTAAAATATAGAAGAATCAGAAAGTATAGAAGAGTAAAGGGTCTGTCCTCTTAAAGATATGGAGGCTGAAGATCGAGGAAAAGATAAGGTGTCTTCCTGATATTAACCACTGTATGGATATACAAGTAACTAACTGTTGCTAACCATTGATAAAATACAAAACATATGATGTTTTACGATAAAAATACATGATCTCATCATATTTTTTTTCAAAATAACTTGTACACAATAAACACCAATTTTTGTTAGATATTCTCTCCCTATTTCCCTATTTTTCACTCTGCTTCTCTTTTCCAAATCTTTAAAACCACAAGTGAACCCAACATAATTTTAAGGCTGCTCCAGGAGGCATATCAATTGTCTTCTTCTGTGTACCTTTGGTAAGGTTTGGAATTTTCATGTTTCCTGAAATAACAACTAGAACCTCTTGTTTCCCCCCAAAAAATATCAGCTGCCAATCACATCTGGAAATGACTAACTCAGGAACAAATACTGTGCAATGACGGGACCGACAAGCCTAAAAACTACTTACTTCTCTCTTTTCTTCTCCTGTATTGACCTAGCCTCTCTACTTGTGTTTCTTTGTACTTTCTCATTTTTATTTCCTATTGATTTTCCTACATCCTTAGTCTCTGCCTTTGATTTCCCAAGAGAATGCCTCCCTGTATCTGCCTGCCTTGCTTTTGTTAGTCCCCCTTCTCTGTATCTGGATCTTGGAAGAGTCTCTTCATTAAATCTAAGCCAGGCATAATGACGTGTAAATATTTATATACAAAATACTCATTTTACACATAAGTATGTTAGTGTCCACCTCAGTAGACATTAGTGAGTAAAAGAAAGTGTGTAGTTGAGAGTATTTGAAAAGAGAGAAAGTGTTAAGGTTTTAAGCCATAGAAGGAACAATATTAAGAAAATTAAAAAAATTAAGTTATGTGTATAAATGGAATAGCTCCCTAGTGTATGCCAGCTCCCCTCTCTATCACCAATCCTCAAATAGGTACGTTTTAATCGATTTTCCATTTTTTGTCAACAGCACCATGGAATATTAGATTAAAGCAATTGGAGCTGCTTTTGCTTCATGCTGCATCTTTATTCTTTATCCCCAGGAACCTCTACACGATGGCAATTTTTCATTTGGAAAGGTTCTTTTATCCATTATTTTCCTACTATTTTAGGATTTCATTATTTAATACTACCTTAACTATCATTATTAGACTTTTCCTTTTATTCATTATACACTCTGCCTCCTATATTAAACTGTATTCTGAGAGGAGACTGAACTTACTACTAATTAATTCTAAGCACATTAACCTCAAGATAAAATAAGAAATATTTCTATTATTTTTGAAATAACCTTATTGAAATTCATAAGCCATACACTCACCCAGTTAAGATGGACAAGTCAAGTTTTTAGTATACTCACAGTGTTTTGCAACCATCATCGCCACAATCAATATTAGAACATTTTCACCACCCAGAAAAGAAACCTGATACCCATTGATAGTCATCTAATTTCCTCCAACTTTCCCCATCCCTAGGCAACCACTTTCTGCCTCTATAAATTTACCTCTTCTGAATATTTCCTATATCAGAATCCTATGATATGTGTTCTTTTGTGTCTTGCTTCTTTTAAATTAGTATATGTTTATAAGATTCATCCATACTGTAACATGTATCAGTACTTTAGTTTTCTTATAACCAAATAATATTCCATTGTATAGACATAGCACATTTTATTTATTCATTTATCAGTTGATGAACATTTGGATTTTTCCACGTTCTGACTATTATAAATAGCAATGTACATTTGTGTATGAATTTTTATATGAACATATCTTTTCATTTCTCTTGAGTATATATCCAAGAATGGAATTACAAGGTCAGTGATACCCCTTTGTTTAAGCTTTTGTGGGACTGCTATACTGTTTTCCAAACTGCACTATTTTATATCTTAAACCACATTGCATGAGGGTTTCAATGTCTCTGTATCCTCTCCAGTGCTTGTTATCATCTTCCTTTTTTTATTAGATTAATCCTAGTAGGTGTGAAGTGGTTTTGATTTGCATTTTCCTGACTGCTATCCAAGGATTTGAATGATCTCAAATTATACTGCATCCCTAGGAGGACTTACAAAGTGCCATGTTTTAGTCAGATGTTGACTTTATATCAAACATCATTTAAAATACTAAACTTGAGAAATAATTGACAATATCAAAATGCAGATAGGAAAGCAGCTGTACATGCAGGATACTTTTGATGGCTTATTCCTACTTATGATTTCTCTGTAGGCCTTCTGCCTATGGCAGTGTCTACCAAAGGTGGTAGAATGAGAGATGACTGGGGTACTCACTACATGTCATTTGTTTTTTTCCAATTAGGTGGCCCCATAACAGTAGCACAAATGGCATTTCTAAATAGTTATAATGGTTCCTATCCTTCCTCATGTATCATTCTAATGAAGTACTGTGGGTTGGTTTTACAAGAGATTTTACTAGAATTTACAGCAACTTCTATTATATCACTATATTCTCTTTCCCAGATGCTCCTAAACCATCTTAAATAAATGTATTTAACAGATGGTTGGCTCTCAGAGAAATCCACAACTCTTTTGGGGGAAGAATATTTTAGTGTATTGATAACAATGGCAATTTATATAACATGAGAAACAGGTGTTATCCAGGAAAAAAGTACATTTACTTGATCACTCAAAGCAAATTCAAATAGATTGCTTTGGCTTTTAGTCTTGTTTTGCCTTTTTTGTGTGTATGTGAGCACACTGTTGAGTTCTTTAAATGAATCTGCTATTTGGTCTTTAGTTACTAAGTATGACATGATTCTTGAATAAGTAATTTGTGCAAGGACATTAAAAACTCTATTAATATTATGGTTTAGAAATTAATAACAAAAAAATTTTTAAGCACAAAATTTTTGGAAGTTGTGTGTTTGTTGAATAAGTAGATTTTTAAATGTGTAATTCTATCAAAATTGTACTTCCATATGGCTATAACAATAATTCATAACTATATAAATTTCAGGATTATCCTACAGTGCTGGAGATTCTAAGTACAAGCAAGAATGATGGAGTATAATTAAGTGTATTTGTCTATGCCATCTGGAAGCCTTTTACATCCATTAATTAGTAAGATTATTATAATATTCTCAGTTAATGGATTCTGTCAGTTTCAAGCTCTAGATTTGTTTGTGGTTGAAGGGCTGTTTGTGTGTTTGAATTAAGTGCTTGGTTATTTCAGTGATGTGTGTTGCTCTTACTAAATGCTACTTATTCATTCCTTTATATCTTATTGTATTAATAGATTGAAACTCAGGAAACTTACTGAGGTTTTTGCAATTTTGGACAAAGTACATATTGTGTGCATAATTGAACATGGTCCATAAACCAGTACTCAACCTTTATTTAGGGCTACTGTGGGCCAAATTGTTTGTCTTCTTGGTGTAGTAGGTTTTGGGGGCAAGAGAAAATATCCCCTTAATTCAACATGTACACCTTTGTTGGAGAAAATAGAATGTGTCTGGTCTCTGTTCATGGTTTCTAAGAGGGAACTGCTAAACCTTTGTGATTTCCTGAGAGAGAGGAGTGTCATTTATTCATGATGGGCCCTTGAACCATAGCTGAATTTATGCTAAAGAAATGACTCAGGTTGGGAAGTGGTCATGCCAGAAAGACTAACCACATGGTTAGAGGTTTGGGACTTTGAGCCACATGATATCAGCTAGACCTCCTGACATCTGGGGAGGAGAGAGAGGCTAGAGATTGAGTTCAGTCATGTGGCCAAGGAGTCAATCAATCATGCTTACATAATGAAACCTCACTAAAAACTCTGGACACTGAGAATGAGGTGAGCTTCCTGGCTGATGAACACGTTGATGTGGCAGGAGGGTGACACATCTAAATCCCACAGGTAGGGGACATGAAAGTTCTGTACTCAGGACCCTCTCAAACCTTACTTGATGTGTCTGTTTATGTGTCTGGTCCTGAATTGTATCTTTTATAATAAAACTGTAATCATTAACATATGGCTGTATTGGATTTTGTGTGTCATTCTACTGAATTATCAAACCTGAGGGGGTCACAGGAAACCTTGAATATGTAGTCAGTGATTAGAAGTGCAGGTGAACTGGAGATCCCAAACTTGCAGGTAACTTCTGAAGTGAGGGCAGTCTTGTTGGGACCACGACCTTAACTTGCGGAATCTGCACTAACTTTGGATGGTCAGTGTCAGAATTGCATCACAGTATTGCAACATTCTAATTTATTTCTACCTAGAGCTCTCCATTTCACCCTGGAAGTTTTGCCTACAAGCCTCTAAATGGCCATATTCTAAATTTCGCAAAATGGTGTTACTTGGCAGCTAAATACTGGATTTAAACCAACCACAGGCAGTGCTTTATGGAAATTATAATTTTATGGAGAGGTAACATGGCTTTGAGAAAACAAGATGAGACTTGGTATTAAGTTAGGCATTCTCTATCACTAACAAGAATTATGACCTTGAAGATAATTGGTTATTCACTCTGGACCTGTTTCATCATCCAAAAGATAAGATATTTGACTAATAAACTTTAAAGTCTCTGGGAGTTCTTAGGTAGTAAGATTCTTTGAATTTTAATGCCTCAGTTTTCCTGTCAGCAAATGGGAGTCAATCTGACTGAATCTCATTCAGCTATGATGAGAAATAACTGAACCATTTCTACCTGTAGGAAAGGAATAGATGCTATTCATTCTAAATATATTACAACTCTGTTAAGATTTCCACAGAAAAATGAGAAAGCAAACAAAAAGAAAGCAAAAAAAAACTTCTAATAGAAGTTTTCCATAAGCATCCATCAATGAGTAAAATGTAGAGGTTTATATGGCAAGAAGCAGAGATGTAAATATTATTGTATTTGATTTCTACTTGCATATAATTTTAAAATTAATATAAAATGGAAATATTTATTAAAATATGTTTGTAATATGTGACACAATATCTGCTTACTGCTTAAATGTCTGTGTTTAATGTTTCTTCCTCTCTCTCTCTCTCTTTCTTTCTTTATTCTATTTGTTTAGTATCCTCCACCTGACTCTTACTTTTGAGGGAAATTACTCATATCAGTGCACAAGCTAAAGTATAAGTCAGGAGGCTCAGTCACACATTAGCTCATGTGTCATTGAACATGATAGCAAAGGAGCTATGTAATTATAATGCAACAGAAGTTCACATTATAATCAAATTATAAAAGAAACGTGGAATTTGGAGTCAAGCAGGCCCTGATTTGAGACCTAGCTGCCCCGTACACCAGCTATGTGACCCTAGACAGCTTACATTAACTTTAAAGAACCTGTTTTCTCTTCTGCAAAATTCCTATTTTATAGGGCTGTGTTTAGTGTTTAGCATAGTGGCTAGTATATATTAAATGATATAAATAAATGATATAATAAAATGGTAACTATTCTTGAGGGAATCACGAGATCCCATTTTCCTTTCTTGACTTCAGGTTCTATATCTTTAAAATGAGCAGGTTGGACTATATAATCACTAAAGACACTTCCATCTTTAATATTCTGATTCTTAATTATTTTTTCATTGATGTTTTGTGACCACATCACCCCATCAGTATAATTTACAACATGACATTATACAATTTTAGGCTTCTATTATTTCATAAAAGGCAAATAAGTAAATTCAAGTTATTTATATTCTCCCTGGTATTTTACAATAACTCTCGGAGAGTGTAGATTAGGTGCTTTGAGTTTATTTTCTTACCACTATCCCATTCCCTCATGGATGTTTAAAGTCAAGGACATTCTCTGTGGAGGTAGTTAAAACCACAGGTACATTATCTGGTGGTAGAACAATGTTAATTTTGAATAAAGTATCTCAGTCTAATTAGTGTACAGAATATTTGGTCAAGAACCCCTGCCTGAAGAGGAAGGGGCATTACAGCATCTCTATGGCACACCAGTTAAATAGACACCCCAACTTCAGGACCTCCATTTAACACTGCATTAAGTAAATTGTTTATGCAAAAATTCAGTTTCTTCTCATAAATTAACTGGGGAATAACTATGGGTTTTACAAATAAATGCAAATATGAAATTTATTTAAATAGCATTTGCCTTTTTGTGTTTTTGTGGATTCACCCTCAACACTTTTGGAGATATATGTATAACATAAGTAATTCGAACTCTAGTCTATTTTGCAGATGTTGAACTTTGGATATTTTCATTCTTAATGTAGAGACAGGTCACAAAAACTGAAGGGCTGAAAAATAAGAATGGTATTTTTAAATTAACAGTCAGTTATATTACACACTGCTAAGCTTTGGGCTCTAACTAGAGTTATATGTTTTTTCAGAAAGAACTGGTATTTTTTTTTCCTTTAAAATCTGTGCTTCATAGCGTGATTATTATGCAAGTAAAAATAAAACTCCTTGTCCTTAAGTGGTTGAGGAGAGTGACAAAGTGGAGCAAAGTCATTTATTTAAACAGTTCACTTTAGATTAGTGTTAAAAAAAAAACACAATAAGCATTTCCTTTTTGCTGATGGAACTGTCAGACAAGGATGTAACTTTAAAAAGTGAGTTAAAAGGCTTTCCAAGTGTTCCAGCTCTAAATTTTTTGTGTAGAGCAATTTACAAGACTATCTTCATCTACTCACAACAGATTTGATTGTTATGAGCTTCAAATGTTCTTTGTATTGAACTTCTGTCACATTATAATCACAAAATAAGATTTATTATAGTACAACTTTTTGGTAAGTGGAGGACTGAGCCTGCAAAATGACTTTTGGAAGCACATTTGAAGAGTGGCAAACTTTTAGACAGATAAATTTTTTTGATACTAGTTTCTAAAAATCCTAACAAGGAAGTTTCCCTTACAATTAATATTTCAATAGCCAATAAAAGCTGTATGGGGAAAGGATGAATTGATATGACAAAATGAAAAATTTGAGGAAAATGCTGTGTATTTTACCCTATCCCCCAAATGTTATTATTTCTAATGAAAAATGTAAAAAACATATAACATTAGATTTATTTTTTAGGTTATGATAAATATCTTACAAACGGGCCATATTTAACATCACTTGTAACTTACTGGGTATGTATTATAAAGTCACATAGTGCAACTAATTCCAATTGATCTGCATGTATATCTATTTCCCAGGTGGAGTGTTGAACAATTTATCAACTGTCAGATTATAGAGCTTTATTTTCCTTTTTGAAAAATTCATTTATTTTCATGAATTATCCAGGATAATCGATTAGGTCCCCAGCACATATTCTTTAGGTACAGAAACAGGCTGTGAATCTTCCCAGAAGGCAGGTGGTCTCATTCCTGGATAACTTAAATCATATTTTTCTTACTGGATTTCTCATAGTGTGTGTTTCCTTAGGTGCTAACAAATCATACCAGATGTCTGTGTCTCTCCCTCACTTTTCTTTCTGGCCTTGGTGTTATTAGTTAGGAAGACTTCCAACTATGTAACAAACAACAGAAATAAATGAATCAGAGGGAAAAAAAAAATCTTCCAACATTCTCTGGTCAAAGATGTAACGAGGGTTAATCCTGACTCCACAGCTGTTACTCGAGTGAATCTTACAAGTTATATCCAAGCAGTATCTTTATTTTAAATATTTTAATTATGCTATTCATAATTAAATGAGAATATAGGGCTGGTGTTAAACTCGGGGGATTAAGACACAATGAGTGAAAAGTCATATAAGTCCTCATTATAAAACACAGGGAAGAGGCAAGAAGAGATTCATAGGTATAAAATTGCATGCGAAATCACTAATTTCTTTATATAAATGTATGTAGAAAGAGATGAGGAAATAAGCAGCATATAATTTATCATTCAACATCCGGGAGATATACTAAAGTCAGGCTACAAACATACAAAATGATGTATCTTGGGTGGCGTTATCCAAACCAGTAGTACTTTTATCATATATGGATTAATAAACAGTCACATTGCTCTGTTTAATCTAGCTCATAACAGTCATCACTGAATGAAATATCATAAAATTTCCTTTATGTTTACCGTCTGTATCCTTTTCTGTATACCTTTTCCTGTTAGTTTAAGCTTCTTGATGAAAGGCTCTGCCTGCCTTAGTCATCGCTGTATTCCCTCCCAGCTGTTGAAGCAGTACCTGGCCCACTGTAAGCACTCAGTTAATACTGAGGGCTGACTGATAGTAACTTCCTGTTATACCCTAACTCTAATAGGACACCACTGATGCTGATTTTCATTTGTGTAGCCCTTCACAAAAACTTTTCGTACATTATATATTTTAAACCTCTATCAACTATGTTCTTTCACATATACTATGGTTTTAGGAGGTTCCAGCTTTTAAGGGTTTAGTTTCTATTTTATAATGGACTAAGTGCATTACATAGGACAAACCAGATGATAACAAATCAGGTGTAAAAATACAACCTAATAATTGTCATTGGTTTGATAGCTAATGCAGTATGTGATAGTATCACAAAAACAAGGTGTTAAATTCTTCTGGGAAGTTATCATCAATAGTATTTGAAAAACCAACTTTGAAGTAACACCAAGATATAGTCAAATAAAAATTCTCATTTATAACTAAGTATTTTTTATGCACTATTAACCCATTGTTTAGAACTCAAAGAATTCAGTCTGACTTAAAAACATTTTTGTTTTCTGCACAAATAACTGAAATTTAATGATAAGCGAAATGTTTAATCAAACCTATGGGGAACTATTTTTAACTCCAATGTTTAATAGAAATTCAAAACAAAGCCTCATGCACTGTTGATGGAAATGTCAATTGGTGCAGCCACTATGAAAAACATCACGGAGTTTCTGCAAAAATTTAAAAATACAAACACTGTATGCTCCAGAAATTCCACTGCTAGGTATTTACCTGAATAAAACAAACACTACTTCAGGGCTTCCCTGGTGGTGCAGTGGTTAAGAATCTGCCTGCCAATGCAGGGGACACAGATTCGAGCCCTGTTCCAGGAAGATCCCACATGCTGCGGAGCAACTAAGCCCGTGTGCCACAACTACTGAGCCCGTGCACCACAACTACTGAGCCTGCATGCCACAACTGCTGAGGCCCATGTGCCTAGAGCCTGTGCTCCGCAACAAGAGAAGCCACCACAATGAGAAGCCTGTACACTCCAACAAAGAGCAGCCCTTGCTCACCACAACTAGAGAAAGCCTGCACATAGCAACGAAGACTTCACACAGCCAAAAATAAATAAATAAAATTTTAAAAAACATTAAGAAAAAGAAAAACAGATGAAGTTTCAAAAAACAAAAACAAAAAAAACACTACTTCAAAAAGATGCATGCACCCCAATGTTTGTTGCAGTATTATTTACAATAGCCAAGACGTGGAAGCAATCTAAGTATCCACCAACAGATGAATGGATAAAGAAAATGTTTCATGTATATTAGATATATATACACATACGCACACACACAGACACACACACAATGGAATATTACTCAGCCATAATAAAGAATGAAATCTTGTCTTTTGTGACAACATGAATGGAACTAGAGGCTATTATGCTAAATAAGTCAGATGGAGAAATACAAATACTGTATGCTTTCATTTACATGTGAAATCTAAAAAGCAAAACAAATCAACAAAAAAACGGATATAGCCTCACAGATACAGAGAATAAACTGCTGGTTGCCAGAGGGGAGAGGGTAGGGAGGATGGGCAAAATAGGTAAAGGGAATTAAGAGGTACAAGCTATCAGAGATTAAAAAAGTATGTCACAGGGATGTAATGTACAGCACAGGGAATATAGTCAATCACATTATAATAGCTTTGTATGATGTGTAATATATAAAAATATCAAATAACTATGTTGTACACCTGAAAATAATATAATATTGTAAGTCAACTACACGTCAATAAAGAAAATCAAAACCAAAAACCAAATTATGATTCCAAATTGCAAATTTTCTTTCCTATATACTGATTCAACTGTGTATGTGTTTTGCTTGGCAGGCCAGCAGGGGCAGAGGTAGAGTAGGAGAATTTGAAAATATGAAAACAAAGCAGTTCATCTGTGGATTTTATATGAGATACAATGTTCTGATTCCAAAATTATAAGTAATATTAAGGATCTGCTATTTCATATGTTAAAAAACAATAATGTACTGTTTGTGTCACTGGTTTATGGGAGATTTACTGGCATACAATTTTACTATTCTTCTGTGCATATACTGTCACAATGGCTGCAAAGTTAAATAATAAGCTTATAAACAACAATATTTATATTTTCTTTTCTCCCTGAATTTATCTATTACTTTACCTTACTATGAAAAACTTTTATTAATAAAATATGTTATCATTATTAAATTATGATTTAATTAGAAGTAAATCCACAAAATTACTATCAGAAAAAGAATATTTTTATTCATTTCTTATAAAACTATTGAAAGTTTATATTTTCTATTGCTCCAAATTTAAAAATCAATCTCAGTTTGATCTTGTTTTAAAATTTATGTAATAAAAATGCATCTATTTCTTTCACAAAAAAAAAAGAACAATTAATTGAACCACTCTCTACACATTGAACGTAGTACAGAATAAAATTATAAACATGCTCTGTTAACATTTTTGGGAGGCATCTAAATATTTTCAAATAGAAATCATATCTTTGGAATCTAAATTTAGAGCCTAGATATAAAAATAAAGTCTTAGTAATTCAAGACTAGAATGTCTTGTGTTTGTATATGGACTATTTGTGCTCATATAAAGTTTTTGTTAAGTTTTGTTACTCACTTTTCTTTTTCTACTTCAAAATTTGGCACTTTCTTTCATATTCTATTATTTATTCCAAAACACCAAGCAGGGATGTTTTCATGGGAAGACAACTGGGTAGTTTTTTAAGCATTATAATTGACACCTGTTAAGAACTTCTATTGAAATCCATCTTCACTAATTCTTCCATGACTCACTTTATTTTGTTTTCTAATATCCTGAGGAGGAAAGGACATTAAAAAGTAATTTAGTTCAAAGGACTTATTACCCATACTGATGAGAAAGATCATTTGTGCAAAGAAAAATCTGTATTTTTTTTCTAAATCGTACACTTCAGGAGATTATTTATTCACCTTTTTCAATCCAATTGCTTTTCTCCTGACTCACTGAGAAATATTTTGAGAACATGAACATTTTAATGGGGATCGTGAGTAAACAAGGGAAGAAGAGAAAGGAGCAGTCCTTTCAGATAATGGAGCACATCACTGGAAATTAGACCTGTAGGAGAAGCCATTGAACTCTTTAAGGAAATGTTTAACTAATTACTAAAATGGGTGCCAGAAAAAGAGCAAGGTGAGGGATAGAAAAGCTGTACGTTTATCAAAAATTTTGCTGAAGTCTGCCCCTAGGCGATTTTCTGATTTCAGGACTCAGCCCAATTCAAAACTGTTTTAAAAATGAGGAGTGAACTGTAGTATAAGAAGCTTAAAGGATTTTTTTCCTACACACCAGTAAACAAAAGTAAGTAGGTTACCTTAAGTATTTTAGACATAGTCGAACTGATTTTATCCGTAGTGGTAATAGCCTGTGTGGACTGAGGAAACTAAAAATATACAGTCAATTCCTCCTGACCTCATAAAATGTTCTAATACTTTAAATAGGCTTTAGCAATGTTTCCAGAGAAAAGGAATCTGGTTCTGCCAGTGGGTTTAATTAGCATAAAATAATATCCACATAATATTCACCAGCTGTGTATCAGAAAATAATTTGTTTCTTTGAATTGATAAAATCAATTTTTTTTCATATTTTTGGACCAACACTTCTATTTGATTGTATTTTAATACATTGTGTCTGTTTTCCAAATAGTCATATATTCTGTACCTTTCAGGATAAACTTTATTGCTGTCATAGTAAAAAGAGAAAGAAATGAATGATGGTTGAAATTTGAGTAATAAACACTAACTGAAAGGCCTGAGTATGGGTCTAAGAGTCATGATCCGTAGCTCAGAGCTTAACCTTAACCACACAACCATGATCAGCTCTTTGCAGGTATGTTGTAGAGGTAGTAATTCAAACACATTGATTTTCATTTAAATCACTGATTTTCGTTTAAACGTCTTGTGAGTTCAAGTAAAAATTTCTGTGACATGAAAAGAATATACTGTTGATGACTGGATTTTATAGCTGCAGGCTCTGGCCAGATAAATTGCAGTTCCTTACACTTTAGACTCTAAATAGCAGACCTGTGTTCCACAAGTTTCCACTGCCCAAGTCATAGGTTGTTTGCTCTTCTGAAATACTTATTTAAAGGATGAAGAGCCCTTAACTGACACAGTACTCAGTATTTATACAAACAAATATTAAGAGGAGTACAGAAAATATGTGTAGAGCTTTCTGACTGTGTTTGGTTCTGAGCCCTAAACTACTCCTAAACATTGTCTGTTACAAGTACACAAAACAGAAAGAATGAGGTAGACTTATTTCTCTGAATTTTCTTTTGAATTTTTTTTACATTTACAGAAATATTTGACAAAATATGACCTTAAATATGGGTTCTTAATTAACTCAACGTGATATTTGTAACATCTAATTTAAAAATCTGTAACTTTGTTTTTAAACAGAAATTACTCCAAGTAAACTCTGCATATAATCAATCAAATTCAATAATTCTGAGGAAGATCCCCTAGGCCTTGTACAATGCTCATGCATTTATTAAACACTTAAGTCACACACTTCTATACTATTAGTTTGGCCAGCGGTGTAGCTGTTTATCCTCTTGCACTGAATTCCTGAGAGAACAAGAATAT